>NC_136336.1:2126240-2148740 GCF_964198595.1 Lampetra fluviatilis
GTACTGCAGGTGGAATCCGATGAGCTATTAAGCTCTTGTGTTTATACAAATGTCCCGCCGGGACACGGGGTAAGACACATTACAACAACATCGTTAGAAAAACATCGTCACACCATCGTAATAACATCGTTACGACAACAACATTACATCGCTACGTGGGGTGTCACGCGGGGCGATGACGAAGCCGGCCCCCGGATAATTGAGCCTCTGGGTCATTCGGCCATCCGTTCATCTGGGCATTCAGTCATTCAGTCATTCGGCCATCTGATCATCCGGTCATCTGGTCATCTGGGCATTCAGTCATTCAGTCATTCGGCCATCTGATCATCCGGTCATCTGGTCATCTGGGCATTCAGTCATTCGGTCATCCGGCCACCTGGTCATCCAGTCATCTGGGCATTCGGTAAATTCGGCCATCTGGTTATTCGGCCATTTGATCATCCGGTCACTCGACCATCCGGTCATCTGGGCATTCGGTCATCCGGTTATTTGACCATCCGGTCATCCGATCATCCGCTCATCTGGTCATCCGGTCATCCGGTTATTCAGTCGCAATTCACTCATGGCGAGTGGCTCCAGTCCAGTTCCACTTCCTTTGACGAGCGACCTGGGGGAGCCGGGGGGTGCAGCAGCAGGAGCCCGTTTCCTTGGCAACCGCAATTAGCGTTTGGCGCGTGGTGCAGAGAACGGATGCTGATTGGCTCGCGGAGGTGCGGGTGCGAGCGAAAGGCCCAATCAGCGGAGCTGCGTCTCTCCTCGTCACCAGCAGCCATGGTCGATCCACTGCTCGACGAAGGCTTCTACCCCGCCCCCTCCCGCACTTGTCCGATAAGGGGACGTCCATAAATGACGTCACGCACCTAGGGGGGGGTGGTCAGACATTTGTGACGATGTGTGACGAGGGGGGTGAGAAATGTGACGTCACATCAAAATGCGCAACTTTAAATAGAGACAACACGTTCTACTTAATGAAATAAGACTTTTTGATAAATGTTTAATCCTACAACATCAGAGTGCAGCGCCACATTAAATACGCACTACAATGACAATAGTTTAAAGCGATTTGAAGCATGTTTTATTTTTTTTTGGGGGGGGGGGGGTAGAGCTTTGTGACGTCATATTTGAGGGGGGGGGGGTCTGACTTTTTGTGACGCCGTGTGACGAGGCGAGGGGGGTCAAAAATCGTCCAAAATCGCGTGACGTCATTTATGGGCGGCCCCTAATTCACAGCCACGATCCGACCAGCTCCTGCGCTGCGCTCCACGGGATCAATGTGCCGCTCCATCTCCTCCCCTCGCACGCCGCGTCCCATTCCTCGGCTGCCGCTCCGCGTGTAGTCTCGACCAGTGAGAGGAGGAGGAGGAAGAGGAGTGGAGGAGTGGAGGAGGGGAATGAAGGAGTGAAATGAAGGAGTGGAATGAAGGAGTGGAATGAAGGAGTGGAATGGAGGAGGATGATTTACGTTTGGCCACAGGTAACACAAGGCCGCTCTCTCTCTCTCTCCCGTCAAAGGCCGCCTTTGTCTCTCCGAGAAACGAACCCTTCCCCTCGAAATTAACACCAACAACACAAAACATTCCCAAGGATGTGGATCAGTGGAGCATTGCGGGGAAATCTTGTACGGCCGAGAGGGGGGCGGGGGGAGGGGGGTAGGAGAGGGGGGGGAGCGGTGGCGCAGTGATTAGCGCACCGCGCTTCGATCGCCCGGTCCCGGAGCCCCTCCCCCCTAGGTCGACTCAGCCTTCATAAACGAGCAGCTGGTGTGTGCGGGCGTGTTCACGACATCAGCGCTGGGGAGACAAAGGCGACCGGGCGTCGTGTTGACCGCACCTCTCTCGCTCGTGCGCCGTGCCGGCCTTCAACGGTGCCAGTCGCTAGCGGCACTTGCCCCAACAGTCCGTGGACTGCTATACGGGGAACCTTTGTCTTTGTGCGTGGAGGAGGTGTATTTTGTTCGTGGCGCTATTGGCTTTGCAGATCAATACCAGCAGCAGCAGCAGCTGCAGATTTTGTTCAAGCGACCAAACTGTGGACGGGAGTTTCGACCACATGAGTCTCATCATCATCACGGTGGCTAGGAGATGTTAACTACCTCGCCTGGTATCCAGGAGGTCGTGGGTTCGATTCCGACCCTTGACGCCTGCTGCTGTATATTTGGAGTTTGCGTGTCTCTCTCTCATCATCACGGTGGCTAGGAGATGTTGACTACCTCGCCTGGTCTACAGGAGGTCGTAGTTCGATCCCGACCCAGACGCCTGCTGCTGCTGCTGTATATTTGGAGTCTACGCGTGTCTCTCTCCCCGTGGTCGCGTGGATATTTCTCCGAGTCCTCCGATTTCTCCCTCCACATTTAGAATCGAGCCCACTTCGTGGAACTGCTACGATTTGTGGTAGCCGGGTCTCTGCTGAACACAGAGAGCCCCGCTAGCAGCTCGGTGGAGCTTCACCTGGCGAAGTAAACCGGCTTCAGCTGCAGCCAGCGGCGCTCCTGCGAGCGGCCTCGGCAGCGTGGCTGGCGGAGGAGGAGGCCAGGTTCCTCGCGGTGGCGATTCGTTTAAAGAGGTTCGCGGCTCGAACCCGGGCAGCCAGGCCCACCCCGGTTAATGCCGAGGCGTGAGCTGGAACTTTCCTCCGCGTCGGCGTCGTTGGGAGCGAGAGCCGCACGAGGCCTGCCCACGTGGTGGCCGCGAGGCGGCACACGGCCAGGGTTGGTGGATCACTCCCCGTCTTTGATGTCCGTGGGTGGGCGTCCTTTCTTGCCAGCATCAAAGTGCAAGAATTGGTGTCACCCTCTCTGGCAACACGACACTTGTGTAGTCTTTGGTTCTTTAAAGTCACGTAGGTAAAAAATCTAATAAATTAAATCACTATTTAATTTTCTACCTACGTGACTTTACCGAACGCACCAAAGGGTATGGATCCCTGCAGTCACGGAAACTTCAAATCTACGACAGTTTAGGACGTTCAAACACCAGACCAGAAACCTTTTACTGGTATGAACCACCTGGTTCCACCAGCCCACAGGGGATTATTGTGTCCGTCCGACCGTCGTGCAGGGAGGGGCTGGGTCGGGAGGGAGGGGCTGGGTGGGGAGGGTGGGGAGGGGCTGGGTGGAGAGGGGAGGGGCAGGGTGGGGAGGGGCTGGGTGGGGAGGGTGGGGCTGGGTGGGGAGGGGCTGGGTGGGGAGGGTGGGGCTAGGTGGGGAGGGGCTGGGTGGGGAGGGTGGGGTGGGGCTGGGCGGGGGGTGGGAGGGGTGGGGCTGGGTGGGGAGGGGCTGGTCACCCCGTGGTGCCCTTATAAAACTCAACGTTTAACCTACTCACGCCGGCTTGTGCCCGCCCTCACAGTCGGCCATATTTGCGGAATACACCACGCCGCCGTTGACCCTGCAGGCCATTGACCGAGCAACGCAACGTTCCTAGCGGCTCCCTCCGCAGGGCGATGTGCTTGCAGGGAATCACGCCACTGCATTCGCCGCACGTACTGGTCGTGAACATGCAAGCACAACAACAACAACACGCTCTGGTAACATAGATGATGCATTACACTGGTCAACACACTTTTTCTGGCATAAGGTATTCCAAAGGGTTTAAGGTAATTTTGGGGTGCTGATTCCAAATCTGGCATCAGTTTTTGTCTATCACATCGGGTTTTTGAGATATCCAATATTGCATTTTCAATAAAGACTGCAGAAAAAATATATTAAATAAATGTGGATATCTACATAAAATGATATTATAAACACACTATCCTAAAAATACAGCACCATATTTTAACACTAAAGCAGTCACTGACTCGCAACAACTTGCAATCATAAGTGACAGAGTTAATTTCGGGTAAAATCAATGAAAATGGGGTATGCCGATAGCATAAAAACGAGATGTGATAGAGCAAATCTGAGATCAGATTTGGAATCAGCACCCTGAAATTAGTCTAAAACAGCTGAAAAAGTCCAGGCCAGAAAAAAACGTTTTTTTTGTTGACCAGTGTTATTTTTGCGTAACTGATTGGTCCACACCAGAGACAGATTTCTGCAGAGCCTCGTCTCACTGACAGCGTTAGACCAGAGCACGCCACAAGGCGAACAGCACAAAGGCAATGCCACTAAATTTCGATTTAAAGCTTTCGTGACTGCAGGGATTCTTATTCTCGGCTCTTTCGGTAAAGTCACGTAAAAGGGTAATAATAAAATAATAAAAATATTATGTTTTATTTTAAAGTCACGTAGAAGGGAAATAATAATATAATAAAAATATTATGTTTTTTAAAGTCACGTAGAAGGGAAATAATAATATAATAAAAATATTATGTTTTATTTTAAAGTCACGTAGAAGGGAAATAATAATATAATAAAAATATTATGTTTTCTTTTTATTATTTTATTATTTCCCTTCTACGAGACTTTACCGAAAGATCCAATAATATCACTATCAGGGCATTTATAGCTCGGGCTGAGCAGATGACATCTTGACACTGCAGCTGTTTTATTTTAATATTGGCAAAAAAGGGTCCCCATATTGTTCGCCTTCAGTTTGGTGTTTTAAAGCCAATTCTCATATAATCTCCGTCTGTTACATGTGTACAGGGGGGAGGGGGATCGAGCGTTTCCCCCTCGCACGCGAGGGGTTTTCTCTGGGTGCTCCGGTTGCCTCCTGCTCCCACGCGCACACACACACACACTCTCACTCACTACACTGGCTGGGAACAGCTTCATACACAGAGGACCGCAGAGCTTCGGGGTGGGGGGGGGGGTGGAGTTTGGCGCCGGCTCCCCACTGCGTGGCTGCTGCTGCCGCCTTCCCGCTCTGCGTCGGTGGTGGTTCCTCCTCCTCCTCCTAGCGCCTCGGAGTCGTCCCCTCTCTCTCTCTCTCTGAGTCGTCCTCTCTCTGAGTCGTCCTCTCTCTCTCTCTGAGTCGTCCCCTCTCTCTGAGTCGTCCTATCTCTCTGAGTCGTCCTCTCTCTCTCTGAGTCGTCCTCTCTCTCTGAGTCGTCCTATCTCTCTGAGTCGTCCTCTCTCTCTCTCTGAGTCGTCCCCTCTCTCTGAGTCGTCCTATCTCTCTGAGTCGTCCTCTCTCTCTCTGAGTCGTCCTCTCTCTCTGAGTCGTCCTATCTCTCTGAGTCGTCCTCTCTCTCTCTCTGAGTCGTCCTCTCTCTCTGAGTCGTCCTATCTCTCTGAGTCGTCCTCTCTCTCTGAGTCGTCCCCTCTCTCTCTCTGAGTCGTCCTCTCTCTCTGAGTCGTCCTATCTCTCTGAGTCGTCCTCTCTCTCTCTCTGAGTCGTCCTCTCTCTCTGAGTCGTCCTATCTCTCTCTCTGAGTCGTCCCCTCTCTCTGAGTCGTCCTATCTCTCTGAGTCGTCCTATCTCTCTCTGAGTCGTCCTCTCTCTCTGAGTCGTCCTATCTCTCTGAGTCGTCCTCTCTCTCTCTGAGTCGTCCTCTCTCTGAGTCGTCCTATCTCTCTGAGTCGTCCTCTCTCTCTCTCTGAGTCGTCCCCTCTCTCTGAGTCGTCCTATCTCTCTGAGTCGTCCTCTCTCTCTCTGAGTCGTCCTCTCTGAGTCGTCCTATCTCTCTGAGTCGTCCTCTCTCTCTCTCTGAGTCGTCCTCTCTCTCTGAGTCGTCCTATCTCTCTGAGTCGTCCTCTCTCTCTGAGTCGTCCCCTCTCTCTCTCTCTGAGTCGTCCTCTCTCTCTGAGTCGTCCTCTCTCTCTGAGTCGTCCCCTCTCTCTCTCTCTGAGTCGTCCTCTCTCTCTGAGTCGTCCTATCTCTCTGAGTCGTCCTCTCTCTCTCTCTGAGTCGTCCCCTCTCTCTGAGTCGTCCTCTCTCTCTGAGTCGTCCTATCTCTCTGAGTCGTCCTCTCTCTCTCTCTGAGTCGTCCTCTCTCTCTGAGTCGTCCTATCTCTCTGAGTCGTCCTCTCTCTCTGAGTCGTCCCCTCTCTCTCTCTCTGAGTCGTCCTCTCTCTCTGAGTCGTCCTATCTCTCTGAGTCGTCCTCTCTTTCTCTGAGTCGTTCTCTCTCTCTGAGTCGTCCCCTCTCTCTCTCTCTGAGTCGTCCTCTCTCTCTGAGTCGTCCTCTCTCTCTTTCTGAGTCGTCCTCTCTCTCTTTCTGAGTCGTCCTCTCTCTCTGAGTCGTCCTCTCTCTCTCTGAGTCGTCCTCTCTCTCTGAGTCGTTCTCTCCCTCTCTCTGAGTCGTTCTCTCTCTCTCTCTGAGTCGTTCTGTCTCTCTGAGTTGTACTCTCATTCTCTGAGTCGTCCTCTCTCTGAGTCGTCCTCTCTCTCTCTCTGAGTCGTCCTCTCTTTGAGTCGTCCTCTCTCTCTCTGAGTCGTCCTCTCTCTCTCTCTGAGTCGTCCTCTCTCTCTGAGTCTTACACTCTCTCTAAGTCATCCTCTACGAACCTGGCGACCCGAGTTCGATTCCCGCTCACGGCCAACACCAGTGACGATTATACGAACCGGTCCTAGGCCTCCCCTAGGTCGACTCAGCCTCAAATGAGTACTTGGCGCGACGTGTAAACATCGCCACTGGGGAGACAAAGGCGGTCGGGCGTGGTGCTGGCCACCCACCCCTCGTGTGCCGTGCCGGCCTTCATAGGTGCTCGCTAACAGCACTTGACCCTATAGTCTGTTAAGGCTACACGGGGGATCTTTGTTTTTCGATTTAAAGCTTTCGTGACTGCAGGGATTCATCTTCTTGGTTCTTTCGGTAAAGTCACGTAGAATGGAAATAAAATAATAATAATAAAACATAATAAAATAATTCTCACGACGTCTGTCGAGTAGACAGAGTCATTCAGACGCTGTCTACTCGACAGACCTGCTCTCCACCTGAGGATGGCTGCTTGCATTGTGGCCGAAACGTCGTGAGAATTATTTTATTATGTTTTATTTTTATTATTTTCTTATTTCCATTCTACGTGACTTTACCGAAAGAACCAAGAAGATCTTTGTTTTTGTTGGTCGTGATGATGATGACGGTGATGGTGATGATGGTGGTGGTGATGGTGGTGGTGATGATGATGGTGATGATGGTGGTGATGATGATGGTGGAGGTGGTGATGATGGTAGTGGAGGTGGTGATGATGGTGCTGATGATGATGGTGGTGGTGATGTTGATGATGGTGGTGATGATGATGGTGGAGGTGGTGATGATGGTGGTGGTGATGGTGGTGGTGATGGTGGTGATGATGATGGTGGTGATGATGGTGATGATGGTGCTGATGATGATGGTGGTGGAGATGGTGATGATGGTGCTGATGATGATGGTGGTGGTGATGATGGTGGTGATGATGATGGTGGTGGTGATGATGGTGGTGGTGGAGGTGATGATGGTGGTGATGGTGATGATGGTGGTGGTGGAGGTGGTGATGATGGTAGTGGAGGTGGTGATGATGGTGCTGATGATGATGGTGGTGGTGATGTTGATGATGGTGGTGATGATGATGGTGGAGGTGGTGATGATGGTGGTGGTGATGGTGGTGGTGATGGTGGTGATGATGATGGTGGTGATGATGGTGCTGATGGTGCTGATGATGATGGTGGTGGAGGTGGTGATGATGGTGCTGATGATGATGGTGGTGGTGATGATGGTGGTGGTGATGATGGTGGTGGTGATGATGGTGATGATGGTGCTGATGATGATGGTGGTGGTGATGATGGTGGTGGTGGAGGTGATGATGGTGGTGATGGTGATGATGGTGGTGATGATGATGGTGGTGATGATGATGGTGGTGGTGATGATGTTGATGATGGTGGTGATGATGATGGTGGTGATGATGATGGTGGTGGTGATGATGGTGCTGATGATGATGATGGTGATGATGGTGGTGATGATGGTGGTGGTGATGATGGTGGTGGAGGTGGTGATGATGGTGCTGATGATGATGATGGTGATGATGGTGGTGATGATGGTGGTGGAGGTGGAGACGAGGTGGGGACGCGGCGAGTTGACGGTGAATTCCGCCATCGCCCTCGCTTCACCGACTCCGTGATCCCTCGATCCCAAACAAGAGCCGCGAACAGAGTGGGGCACACACGGGGGGGGCGGGGAGAGGGGGGGGGGGGGAGATACATGGGGGGGGGGGGGAGACAGGGAGAGGGGGGACGGGAGAGAGAGACACACGGAAAGAGAGATACATGGGAGAGAGTGAGACATGGGAGGAGAGAAAGACACGGGGAGGGAGAGAGACATGTGAGAGAGAGACACGGGAGAAAGACACACTGGGAGATAGAAAAATGGGAGAGAGAGACATGTGAGAGAGAGACACGGGGGGAGAGGTGGGGGGGAGAGATACACGGGGAGAGAGACACACACGGGGAGAGAGAGCAGAGCGTGAAATCTATTGTGAAATATTTCATTAAAAAAGGGGGGGGGGGGGGGGTTTACATAATGCAAAGCATTACAAAAACAACAAAAAACGATGAACGAAGCAAAGTGCCGACTACACCGAGCATCTTCTTGTTTCCTCTGATCGTAAAAAAAGAGAGGGGTGGGGGGGAGATACGGAGGGGGGGGGGGGAGAGAAATGGGAGAGAGAGACACACGGGGGGAGAGAGAAACACACACGGGGAGATATTGGGGGGGGGGGGGGTGATGGATGGTGTAGGCTCCGACAGAGAGAGAGAGAAGGACAGGGCCAGGGAGAGATGCACACGGGGAGAGAGACGGAGATGAACGGGCGGAGAAAGAGAGAGGGGCAGAGATGCGCATGGGAAGAGAGGAGGGGCACAACGAGAGACACGGGGAGAGAGGGGGGAGAGGGGGGGGGGGGTAGGGAGGGGGGGTAGGGAGGGGGGGTAGGGAGGGGGAGGGAGACGCAGAGGGGAGGGGAGCAGGGGGAGGGAGCGAGGCGTGAGGGAGATTCCCGGCGCTGATAACCGCGCAGGATTTTTTTTACAACGGGGGAGCGACCAACCTGGGGCATTAACGCAGCTACGACGGAAATGCCTGAGGGTTACGAGACGCAGAGACACAGTGAGGATCACGTGGTCACAGCAAGGATCACGTGGTCACAGCGAGGACCACACGGACACAGTGAGGATCACGTGGGCACAGCAAGGATCACGTGGTCACAGCGAGGATCACGTGGTCACAGCGAGGATCACGTGGTCACAGTGAGGATCACGTGGTCACAGCAGGGATCACGTGGTCACAGCGAGGATCACGTGGGCACAGCGAGGATCACGTGGTCACAGCGAGGATCACGTGGGCACAGCGAGGATCACGTGGTCACAGCGAGGATCACGTGGTCACAGCGAGGATCACGTGGTCACAGCAGGGACCACGTGGTCACAGCGAGGATCACACGGACACAGCGAGGATCACGTGGTCACAGCAGGGATCACGTGGTCACAGCGAGGATCACGTGGTCACAGCAGGGATCACGTGGTCACAGCGAGGATCACACGGACACAGCGAGGATCACGTGGTCACAGTGAGGATCACGTGGTCACAGCGAGGATCACGTGGGCACAGCGCCGCTCGTCCTGCGACGCGGCGCAGGGGAATCGGGGGGCGGGGAGGGGGGCAGTGGCGGATGATCCTCGTAGCAAAAGTAGCTACACATGTAGTCGTAGATGCATATGTAGCTACATATGTAGTAGCAGCTACACGTAGTCGTAGATGCATATGTAGCTACATATGTAGTAGCAGCTACACGTAGTCGTAGATGCATATGTAGCTACATATGTAGTAGCAGCTACACGTAGTCGTAGATGCATATGTAGCTACATATGTAGTAGCAGCTACACGTAGTCGTAGATGCATATGTAGCTACATATGTAGTAGCAGCTACACGTAGTCGTAGATGCATATGTAGCTACATATGTAGTAGCAGCTACACATGTACTAGTAGCTACATGTGTAGTAGCTACATGTGTAGTAGCTGCATATGTAGTAGTAGCTGCATATGTAGTAGATATTACACATGTAGCTACATATGTAGTAGTAGCTACACATGTAGTAGTAGCTACATGTGTAGTAGCTGCATATGTAGTAGTAGCTGCATATGTAGTAGTAGCTGCATATGTAGTAGTAGCTACACATGTAGTAGTAGCTACATGTGTAGTAGCTGCATATGTAGTAGTAGCTACACATGTAGTAGTAGCTACATGTGTAGTAGCTGCATATGTAGTAGTAGCTGCATATGTAGTAGTAGATGCATATGTAGCTACATATGTAGTAGTAGCTACATGTGTAGTAGCTACATGTGTAGTCGCTACATGTGTAGTAGTAGCTGCATATGTAGCTACTAATACTACACATGTAGCAGATATTACACATGTAGTAGCTACATATGTAGTAGCTACACATGTAGTAGCTGCTACGGGCCCCGCACTTTCGTGGGCCCCGCGCTGAACGCTTTCAAGCTATCAATTCTGGTTCAGTAATTCAGCACTTGCCCTATTACTATAGTACTATACCGCCTTCGACTTTTACGCACGACTGGGTGTTTAAGGTTAGCGATTTGTCATATTATTCGGCTGTTTAGCAAATGAAAAAATACAATTACTTTACTATGCAAGCTAAAATTGCATGTGTTTTAATATTTATGTTGTGATGGTGGTTGTGCTAATGGTGATGGTGTTGGTGATGGTGGTGGTGATGGCGATGATGGTGGTAGTGGTGGTGATGATGATGGTGGTGATGATGATGGTGGTAGTGGTGGTGATGATGATGGTGGTGGTGATGATGGTGGTAGTGGTGGTGATGATGATGGTGGTGATGATGGTGGTGGTGCCGAGATGCCGTTTGTGGGGAGTGCGAGACCCTGGCCAGATTGAGTTTGTCGAAGGTGAAATCGTCGAAACAGAATATTAAGCACGTAGCTACGTAAGTAACGACTTACTTCGTTTCATCAAACCCTCTGCCTCTATTAACATTCTACATTCGTGTTGTTGTTGTTACGATTGAGAGCCAAGGGGGTTACAAGGCTGCAGCAAACATTAAGAACCCTCTGGGTGCAGAGCCATCCCGTACGAGACACTCGAGTAAAACAGTGAGCGGGTCGGCCATGCGCACGTCTGGCCAACGTGGAAGAGTAGGCCAAGATTTCTCCGCTTAGAGGGACTCTCTAGACCAGTGGTTCTTCTTCTGGGGGGGGGGGGGGTGCGACACGTGGCCAGATTTTTTTTTTTATCTTAGAAGGCAAATCTTAGAGAAACGCACATTAAGCACGCGGCAACGCAACGTTCAGCAACGAGTTTCGCTGCGTCAACCCCTCTGCGTCTATCAACATGTGCGCGTCGTTGTCAGCGATCGAGTCGCCAAAGGATGTTAAGAAGAACCCACGGCGTAGAGAGAGAGAGATCTGGACGCGGTCCCTTCATCGTTCGCGAGCCCCTCCGGCAGGCGAGGAGGCCGGCCTCGGCTGGGTCACCGCAGGCCACGTGGCCGGGCACCCTCGTGGGCCACAGCGCAGTTGCTAGGCACGGGCTGGGTACGGGCTGGGCACGGGCTAGGCACGGGCTGGGTACGGGCTAGGCACGGGCTAGGCACGGGCTGGGTACGGGCTAGGCACGGGCTAGGCACGGGCTGGGCACGGGCTAGGCACGGGCTGGGCACGGGCTAGGCACGGGCTAGGCACGGGCTGGGTACGGGCTGGGTACGGGCTAGGCACGGGCTAGGCACGGGCTGGGTACGGGCTGGGTACGGGTCGCGTTGATGTGACGAGAAGGACGCCCCTGGGCAGTGCCAGGCAAGGTGCACGTTGCTGGGGATGAGGTCACGTGGGGGGTGCCAGGTGAGGGGTTATGGGTGGGTCAGCTTGGAGGAGGAGTTCAGCAGCCGCAGCAGCAACACGGGGCAGAGACTCCCAGCCACCCGCCCTGCCTCGCATCACTCCCCTCACCTCTCGTCTCCGTCCCTATCACCTCCCTCTCACCTCTCACTCACCGCCCTCTCACCTCTCACTCACCTCTCACTCACCTCTCACTCACCTCTCACTCACCTCCCTATCACCTCCCACTCACCTCTCACTCACCTCTCACTCACCTCCCTATCACCTCTCACTCACCTCTCACTCACCTCTCACTCACCTCTCACTCACCTCCCTCTCACCTCTCACTCACCTCCCTCTCACCTCTCACTCACCGCCCTCTCACCTCTCACTCACCTCTCACTCACCTCTCACTCACCTCTCACTCACCTCCCTCTCACCTCTCACTCACCTCCCTCTCACCTCTCACTCACCGCCCTCTCACCTCTCACTCACCTCTCACTCACCTCTCACTCACCTCCCTCTCACCTCTCACTCACCTCTCACTCACCTCTCACTCACCTCCCTATCACCTCCCACTCACCTCTCACTCACCTCTCACTCACCTCCCTATCACCTCTCACTCACCTCTCACTCACCGCCCTCTCACCTCTCACTCACCTCTCACTCACCTCTCACTCACCTCCCTATCACCTCTCACTCACCTCTCACTCACCTCTCACTCACCTCCCTCTCACCTCTCACTCACCTCCCTCTCACCTCTCACTCACCGCCCTCTCACCTCTCACTCACCTCTCACTCACCTCTCACTCACCTCCCTCTCACCTCTCACTCACCGCCCTCTCACCTCTCACTCACCTCTCACTCACCTCTCACTCACCTCTCACTCACCTCCCTATCACCTCCCACTCACCTCTCACTCACCTCTCACTCACCTCCCTATCACCTCTCACTCACCTCTCACTCACCGCCCTCTCACCTCTCACTCACCTCTCACTCACCTCTCACTCACCTCCCTATCACCTCTCACTCACCTCTCACTCACCTCTCACTCACCTCCCTCTCACCTCTCACTCACCTCCCTCTCACCTCTCACTCACCGCCCTCTCACCTCTCACTCACCTCTCACTCACCTCTCACTCACCTCCCTCTCACCTCTCACTCACCGCCCTCTCACCTCTCACTCACCTCTCACTCACCTCTCACTCACCTCTCACTCACCTCCCTATCACCTCCCACTCACCTCTCACTCACCTCTCACTCACCTCCCTATCACCTCTCACTCACCTCTCACTCACCGCCCTCTCACCTCTCACTCACCTCTCACTCACCTCTCACTCACCTCCCTATCACCTCTCACTCACCTCTCACTCACCTCTCACTCACCTCCCTCTCACCTCTCACTCACCTCCCTCTCACCTCTCACTCACCGCCCTCTCACCTCTCACTCACCTCTCACTCACCTCTCACTCACCTCCCTCTCACCTCTCACTCACCGCCCTCTCACCTCTCACTCACCTCTCACTCACCTCTCACTCACCTCTCACTCACCTCCCTATCACCTCCCACTCACCTCTCACTCACCTCTCACTCACCTCCCTATCACCTCTCACTCACCTCTCACTCACCGCCCTCTCACCTCTCACTCACCTCTCACTCAGCTCTCACTCACCTCCCTATCACCTCTCACTCACCTCTCACTCACCTCTCACTCACCTCCCTCTCACCTCTCACTCACCTCTCACTCACCTCTCACTCACCTCCCTCTCACCTCTCACTCACCGCCCTCTCACCTCTCACTCACCTCTCACTCACCTCCCTATCACCTCTCACTCACCTCTCACTCACCTCTCACTCACCTCCCTATCACCTCTCACTCACCTCTCACTCACCGCCCTCTCACCTCTCACTCACCTCTCACTCACCTCTCACTCACCTCCCTATCACCTCTCACTCACCTCTCACTCACCTCTCACTCACCTCTCACTCACCTCCCTCTCACCTCTCACTCACCTCTCACTCACCTCCCTCTCACCTCTCACTCACCTCTCACTCACCTGTCACTCACCTCCCTCTCACCTCTCACTCACCTCTCACTCACCTCTCACTCACCTCCCTCTCACCTCTCACTCACCTCTCACTCACCTCTCACTCACCTCCCTCTCACCTCTCACTCACCTCTCACTCACCTCTCACTCACCTCCCTCTCACCTCTCACTCACCTCCCTCTCACCTCTCACTCACCTCTCACTCACCTCTCACTCACCTCTCACTCACCTCCCTCTCACCTCTCACTCACCGCCCTCTCACCTCTCACTCACCTCCCTCTCACCTCTCACTCACCTCTCACTCACCTCTCACTCACCTCCCTCTCACCTCTCACTCACCTCTCACTCACCTCTCACTCACCTCTCACTCACCTCCCTCTCACCTCTCACTCACCTCTCACTCACCTCTCACTCACCTCCCTCTCACCTCTCACTCACCTCTCACTCACCTCTCACTCACCTCCCTCTCACCTCTCACTCACCTCTCACTCACCTCTCACTCACCTCCCTCTCACCTCTCACTCACCTCTCACTCAACTCTCACTCACCTCCCTCTCACCTCTCACTCACCTCTCACTCACCTCTCACTCACCTCCCTCTCACCTCTCACTCACCTCTCACTCACCTATCACTCACCTCTCACTCACCTCTCACTCACCTCCCTCTCACCTCTCACTCTCCTCTCACTCACCTCTCACTCACCTCCCTCTCACCTCTCACTCACCTCTCACTCACCTCCCTCTCACATCTCACTCACCTCTCACTCACCTCTCACTCACCTCTCACTCACCTCCCTCTCACCTCTCACTCACCTCTCACTCACCTCTCTCTCACCTCCCTCTCACCTCCCTCTCACCTCTCACTCACCTCTCACTCACCTCTCACTCACCTCCCTCTCACCTCTCACTCACCGCCTTCTCACCTCCATCTCTTCACCCAACCTCACGCTCATCCCTCCCTCTCCTCACGCCCCGCGTATTGTAGCCCCCACCTCTTCTGCCCCCCCCCCTGCCGCTCCACCCCCCCCATTCACCCCACCCCGTACACCATCCCCATTATCACCACCATAATTATCACCATCATCATCATCACCACCACCATCACCACCATCATCACCACCATCATCACCACCACCATCATCATCACCACCACCATCACCACCACCATCACCACCATCACCACCATCACCACCACTACCACCATCACCACCACCACTATCACCACCACCATCACCACCACCATCACCACCAGCACCACCATCACCACCACCATCATCACCACCACCATCATTATCACCACCACCACCATCATCATCACCACCACCATCATCACGACCACCATCATTATCACCACCACCACCATCACCACCACTACCACCACCACCATCACCACCACCATCACCACCACCATCACCACCACCACCACCACACGCATTGCCGTCTGCGTGCGTGGCGGTGGTGGTGGGAGGCGGCGTGGAGCCCCTCCCCTCTACTCCTTCTCCCCCCCCCGCCCCTCCCCCCGCCCCTCCCCGCGAGGAGAGGAATGAGAGGCGGGGGATGAGCGCGCGCGAGTCATTGACGCGCGGAGGTCGCAGCGCGAGTCCTGGGGGGAGACGCGGGCGGGCGAGCGAGCGAGGGAGCGAACTCAGATTCCGGAGCGAATGAATCACGCGGCGAATGAATCGCGCGGCGAATGAATCACGAGGGCAGCCTTCGATCCGGACGAGCGGGCGGCTCGGGATGAGGATTTCGAAGGAGAGTGAACGACGCGACATGGAGCGACGTTAGCGAGAGACGCGGCGAGCGAACGACGCGTCGACGCTGAAGGACACGGCACGCGGTGTCATGTGACAAGGAACGACTCGGACTGAACGACTCGACACTGACAGGACACTTGAAGGAGGTCGCACTGCGCGCGACGGCGAACGACTTGGCTCATCAGTGAACGACTCATTAGTTAGTGAACGACTCGACTCATCAGTGAACGACTCGATTCGTTAGTGAACGACTCAGTACGTTAGTGAACGACTCGATTCGTTAGTGCACGACTCAGTACGTTAGTGAACTACTCAGTACGTTAGTGAACGACTCGATTCGTTAGTGAACGACTCAGTAAGTTAGTGAACGACTCAGTACGTTAGCGAACGACTCAGTACGTTAGTGAACGACTCGACTCATCAGTGAACGACTCAGTAGTTAGTGAACGACTCAGCTCATCAGTGAACGACTCAGCACGTTAGTGAACGACTCATCTCATCAGTGAACGACTCTGTACGTTAGTGAACGACTCCCCACATCAGTGAACGACTCAGTAGTTAGTGAACGACTCCCCACATCAGTGAACGACTCAGTACGTTAGTGAACGACTCCCCACATCAGTGAACGACTCAGTAGTTAGTGAACGATTCGGATCGTTAGTGAACGGCTCAATACGTTCGTGAACGACTCCACTCATCAGTGAACAACTCGGCTCATCAGTGAACGACTCACATCAACGGGGAACGACTCACGGAGGCGACAGCTTCCCTGCGGGAACCGCAGCTATGCTTCTTGGTGAGTGCGCGGTGCGCGTGCCCATCATCCCCGAGTGGCGGATAAAATCGGTACCACCTTGTGACGATTCTGGTTGCTTAGGGGCCACTCAGTGGTCAATGAGTACCCGGTGCGGTGTGGAGAAAACATCGCCACTGGGGAGACAAAGGCGGCCAGGCGTGGTGCTGGCCACCCCCCCCCCCTCGTGTGCCGTCACGGCCTTCACTGGTGCTGCTCGCGAACAGCACTTGCCCCAACAGTCTGTTGAGGCTACACGGGGGAGCTTCGTCTTTTTTTGTGTGTGCACGTGGGGGGAGCGGTGGGTGTAGCGGTTCGCGCGCTGCGCTACGAACCCGGCGACCCGAGTTCGATTCCCGGGGAGACAAAGGCGGCCTGGCGCTGACTGCACCGCTTATCACGTGAGCCGTGACGGCCTTAACAGGTGCTCACTCAGAGCACTTGCCAGTAGTCTGTGTGGGGGCTACACGGGGGAGCTTTACCTTTGCATGCGTGTGTGTATCTGTGTGTGTGTCTGTGAATGTGTGAGTGTGTGAGTCTGTGTGCGCGCCTGGAGATGGATGTGTATATCTGCGTGTGTATCTGTGTGTGTGTAGTGTGCTCGCTACGGGGGATATTTTAATTTGTGTATATATGTGTGTAAGTGTATGTTAGTGTATGTGTGTAAGTGTATGTGTGTATTCATTTTTGTGTGTATATATCTGTGGGCAGTTGAGTCTTTGTGTGTGTACCTGTGTGTGTGTCCCTGTGTGTGTGTACCTGTGTGTGTGTCCCTGTGTGTGTGTACCTGTGTACGTGTGTGTGTACCTGTGTGTGTGTGTACCTGTGTGTGTGTACCTGTGTGTGTACCTGTGTGTGCCTGTGTGTGTACCTGTGTGTGTGTGTACCTGTGTGTATGTGTACTTGTTTGTGTACCTGTGTGTGTGCCTGTGTGTGTACCTGTGTGTGTGTGTGTACCTGTGTGTACCTATGTGTGTGTACCTGTGTGTGTGTGTGTGTACCTGTGTGTGTGCCTGTGTGTGAGTACCTGTGTGTGTGTACCTAGGTCAACTCAGCATCAAATTAGTACCTGGTGCGGTGTGTAAACATCACCACTGGGGAGAAAAGGCGGTCGGGCGTGGTGCTGGCCACCCACCCCCTCGTGTACCGTTCCGGCCTTCATAGGTGCTGCTCGCTAACAGCACTTGCCCCTACAGTCTGGTAAGGCTATACGGGGGATCTTTGTGTACCTGTGTGTGTGTGTACCTGTGTGTCTGTGTACCTGTGTGTGTGTGTACCTGTGTGTACCTGTGTGTCTGTGTTCCTGTGTGTGTACCTGTGTGTGTGTGCGTACTTTTCGTGGGGAGCGGTGGTGCAGTGGTTACCGCGCTGTGCTACGAACCTGGCGGATACGCGTTAGGTTTCTGAACCGGTCCTGGGCCTCCCCTAGGTCGACTCAACCTCAAACGAGTACCTGGTGCGGCGTGTAAACATCGCCACTGGGGAGACAAAGGCGGTCGGGCGTGGTGCTGGCCACCCGCCCCCTGTGTAGGTGATCGCTCACAGCGCCCGCCCCAACAGTCTGCGAGAGCCTTGGGGGGGGGTGATCTTTGTCTCTGGAGCGGTGGCGCAGTGGTTAGCGCGCCGCGCAAACGAAACCCCAGCGAGTTCAACTTCCTAGCACGGCCACCATCAGTGGCTGAGTGTTTGTGCCTACACGGGGGGGGGCTGTTGGGGGGGGGGCTGAGTGTCTGTGTCTACACGGGGGGGGGGGCTGTTGGGGGGGGGGGCTGTTGGGGGGGAGCTGAGTGTCTGTGTCTACACGGGGGGGGGGGGCTGTTGGGGGGGGCTGTTGGGGGGGGGCTGAGTGTCTGTGTCTACACGGGGGGGGGGGGCTGTTGGGGGGGGGGGCTGTTGGGGGGGAGCTGAGTGTCTGTGTCTACACGGGGGTGCGGGGCTGTGGGTGACTGGCGTGGCAAACGTCGCTCGTTCCGCGGAGTTGGCGAGTGAGTCGACGGGTTTGTGAGTGACTGAGTTGGTGAGTCAGTGAGTCGGCGAGTGGGTGAGTGAGTTGGTGGGTGAGTGAGTGGGTGAGTGAGTTGGTGGGTGAGTCGGCGGGTTAGTGAGTGGGTGAGTGAGTGGGTGAGTGAGTGGGTGAGTGAGTTGGTGGGTGAGTCGGCGGGTTGGTGGGTGAGTCGGCGGGTAAGCGAGTGGGTGAGTGAGTGGGTGAGTGAGTTGGGGAGTGAGTTTGTGTGTTGGCGAGTGGGTGAGTGAGTGAGTTGGCGAGTGAGTCGGCGGGTTTGTGAGTGGGTGTGTGAGTGAGTGAGTGGGTGAGTGAGTCGGTGTGTTGGCGAGTGGGTGAGTGAGTGAGTGGTGAGTGAGTTGGTGAGTGAGTCGGTGTGTTGGCGAGTGGGTGAGTGAGTTGGTGAGAGTGAGTGAGTGAGTGGTGAGTAAGTCGGTGTGTTGGCGAGTGGGTGAGTGAGTAAGTGGTGAGTGAGTGGGTGAGTCGGGGTGTTGGCGAGTGGGTGAGTGAGTGGTGAGTGAGTCGGTGTGTTGGCGAGTGGGTTAGTGAGTGGTGAGTGTGTTGGTGAGTTGGTGAGTGAGTTGGTGAGTGAGTTGGTGAGTGAGTTGGTGAGTGTGTTGGTGAGTTGGTGAGTGAGTTGGTGAGTGAGTAAATCGGCCTTTACCACCGCCGAGTCGTGGCCGGTTTACCCGGCAGGTGCAGCCGAGTTCCTGGCCTTGCATTCGCGCGGGTATATTCGGATGTAACGGAACTACTTTACAACTGTAAATTGTCATTATTATTTATCTACGGATGTAACGCACCACGTTACAAATGTAAATAGTGATTATTATTTATTTACGGACGTAACGCACTACTTTCTGTTCAAATCAACGCTTGCTGACTCCTCCAATAAGATGCCGTGCCACTGATGACATTCGTGAAATACTACTACTCATACTCATCATCGTAACAATCATCATAACAATCATAATCATCGTAAGCATACTCATCATAATCATCGTAATAATCGTACGTATCATAATCATCATTTCGATTTAAAGCTTTCGTGACTGCAGGGATTCATCTTCTTGGTTCTTTCGGTAAAGTCACGTAGAAGGGAAGTAATAAAATAATAAAAATTAAACATAATAAAATAATTCTCACGACGTTTCGGCCACAACGCAAGCAGCCGTCCTCGATAAGACAGAGTCTAAATGACTTTTAGACTCTGTCTAATCGACAGACCTGTTCTTCACCTGAGGACGGCTGCTTGCGTTGTGGCCGAAACGTCGTGAGAATTAATGAATCATTATAATCATCATCAGCATAATCATCATCATCATCATAATCAGCGTTATAATCAGCGTTATAATCATTATAATCGTAATGATCATTATAATCATAATCATATTAATCATTATAATAATCATCGTAATCATCATCATCATCATCGTACGACGATGACGCTCTGCGTGGTAGAGTCAGAATAAGACTCCTGCCCGCCCGTTTGTCCCCCCGCGTGTTTCCGGCGTCGCCGTTGGCGGAGCCCGCGTCACGTGGTGCTTTCTAGGCCGAGTCGACCTAGGGGTGGGACGTGCCATTGTCTCGCGGCGACTGCCATTGTTTGAAGGGTCGCGCGCTAATTGGTGCGCGTCCAATCAAGAGTGAGCGTCAGGCGAGCATCATTCATCATCGCCATAGAAAGACAAAGATCCCCCGTGTAGCCTTGACAGGCTGTAGGGGCAAGTGCTGTTGGCGAGCACCTGTGAAGGCCGGCACGGCGCACGAGGGGGTGGGTGGCCAGCACCACGCCCGGCCGCCTTTGTCTTCCCAGTGGCGATGTTTTTACACACCGCGCCAGGTACTCATTTGAGGCTGAGTCGACCTAGGGGAGGCCCAGGACCGGTTCAGAAAACATAATCGTCACGTGGTGTTGCCCGCGAGCGGGAATCGAACCGGGGTGGTCAGGTTAGAAGTACGGTTGGCTACGTACGGTGCGAAAAAAGTTCAACACACGAGCCCAAAGTTCCCCCGTATAGCCTTAACGGACTGTAGGGGCAAGTGCTGTTAGCGAGCACACACACACGCGCGCCTTTGTCTCCCCAGTGTCGAAGTTCCCACTCCGCACAAGGCACTTTACTCATTTAGGGCCGAGTCGAGCTAGGGGGGGGGAGTTCTTCAGGACTTAAAACCGAGTACCTGGCACTGGGGGAGACAAAGGCGGCCAGGAGTGGCGCTGGACAACCAACCATCGTGACAGATATTTGCCAACAGCGCTCGGCCCATGGGGGAGTCTTGTGCTAATCTGTGCTTGTAAACACGTCTCTCCGTTCGTGTGTGTGTAACCACATCTATACACGTGGTGTGTGTGTGTGTGTAACCACATCTATACACGTGGTGTGTGTGTGTGTGTAACCACATCTATACACGTGGTGTGTGTGTGTGTGACCACATCTATACACGTGGTGTGTGTGTGTGTGTGACCACATCTATACACGTGGTGTGTGTGTGTGTGTAACCACATCTATACACGTGGTGTGTGTGTGTGTGTGTAACCACATCTATACACGTGGTGTGTGTGTGTGTAACCACATCTATACACGTGGTGTGTGTGTGTGTGTGTAACCACATCTATACACGTGGTGTGTGTGTGTGTAACCACGTCTATACACGTGGTGTGTGTGTGTGTGTAACCACATCTATACACGTGGTGTGTGTGTGTAACCACATCTATACACGTGGTGTGTGTGTGTGTGTGTAACCACATCTATACACGTGGTGTGTGTGTGTGTGTAACCACATCTATACACGTGGTGTGTGTGTGTGTGACCACATCTATACACGTGGTGTGTGTGTGTAACCACATCTATACACGTGGTGTGTGTGTGTGTAACCACATCTATACACGTGGTGTGTGTGTGTGTGTAGCCACATCTATACACGTGGTGTGTGTGTGTGACCACATCTATACACGTGGTGTGTGTGTGTGTAGCCACATCTATACACGTGGTGTGTGTGTGTGTAACCACATCTACACACGTGGTGTGTGTGTGTGTGTGTAACCACATCTATACACGTGGTGTGTGTGTGTGTGTAACCACATCTATACACGTGGTGTGTGTGTGTGTAACCACATCTATACACGTGGTGTGTGTGTGTGTAACCACATCTATACACGTGGTGTGTGTGTGTAACCACATCTACACACGTGGTGTGTGTGTGTGTGTGTAACCACATCTATACACGTGGTGTGTGTGTGTGTGTGTAACCACATCTATACACGTGGTGTGTGTGTGTGTGTGTAACCACATCTATACACGTGGTGTGTGTGTGTGTGTGTAGCCACATCTATACACGTGGTGTGTGTGTGTGTAACCACATCTACACACGTGGTGTGTGTGTGTGTAACCACATCTATACACGTGGTGTGTGTGTGTGTGTGTAACCACATCTATACACGTGGTGTGTGTGTGTGTGTGTAGCCACATCTATACACGTGGTGTGTGTGTGTGTGTAACCACATCTATACACGTGGTGTGTGTGTGTATGTGTGTAACCACATCTATACACGTGGTGTGTGTGTGTGTGTGTAACCACATCTATACACGTGGTGTGTGTGTGTGTAACCACATCTATACACGTGGTGTGTGTGTGTGTGTGTAACCACATCTATACACGTGGTGTGTGTGTGTGTGTAACCACATCTATACACGTGGTGTGTGTGTGTATGTGTGTAACCACATCTATACACGTGGTGTGTGTGTGTGTGTGTAACCACATCTATACACGTGGTGTGTGTGTGTGTGTAACCACATCTATACACGTGGTGTGTGTGTGTGTAGCCACATCTACACACGTGGTGTGTGTGTGTGACCACATCTATACACGTGGTGTGTGTGTGTGTGTGTAACCACATCTATACACGTGGTGTGTGTGTGTGTGTAACCACATCTATACACGTGGTGTGTGTGTGTGTAACCACATCTATACACGTGGTGTGTGTGTGTGTGTGTAACCACATCTATACACGTGGTGTGTGTGTGTGTGTGTAACCACATCTATACACGTGGTGTGTGTGTGTGTAACCACATCTATACACGTGGTGTGTGTGTGTGTGTAACCACATCTATACACGTGGTGTGTGTGTGTAACCACATCTACACACGTGGTGTGTGTGTGTGTGTGTAACCACATCTATACACGTGGTGTGTGT
>NC_136336.1:2150673-2160673 GCF_964198595.1 Lampetra fluviatilis
CAACCAATACAACAACCAACACAACAACAACCAATACAACAACATCGATAGGTATGTAAAGTAGAGAACAGGTAACACTAACAAGTGAAGAGAGAGAGAGACTGAGTGAGTGTGTGTGTGCTCACTAACAAGTGAAGAGAGAGAGAGAGAGACTGAGTGAGTGTGTGCTCACTAACAAGTGAAGAGAGAGAGAGACTGAGTGAGTGTGTGCTCA
The DNA here is from genome assembly GCF_964198595.1 of Lampetra fluviatilis. Lineage (NCBI taxonomy): Eukaryota > Metazoa > Chordata > Hyperoartia > Petromyzontiformes > Petromyzontidae > Lampetra > Lampetra fluviatilis. Next base: position 2,150,888 of record NC_136336.1, read on the forward strand.
CTAACAAGTGAAGAGAGAGAGAGACTGAGTGTGTGTGTGCTCACTAACAAGTGAAGAGAGAGAGAGACTGAGTGTGTGCTCACTAACAAGTGAAGAGAGAGAGACTGAGTGTGTGTGTGCTCACTAACAAGTGAAGAGAGAGAGAGAGAGACTGAGTGTGTGCTCACTAACAAGTGAAGAGAGAGAGAGACTGAGTGAGTGAGTGTGTGCTCACTAACAAGTGAAGAGAGAGAGAGACTGAGTGAGTGAGTGTGTGCTCACTAACAAGTGAAGAGAGAGAGAGACTGAGTGAGTGAGTGTGTGCTCACTAACAAGTGAAGAGAGAGAGAGACTGAGTGAGTGAGTGTGTGCTCACTAACAAGTGAAGAGAGAGAGAGAGACTGAGTGTGTGAGTGCTCACTAACAAGTGAAGAGAGAGAGAGAGAGACTGAGTGAGTGTGTGCTCACTAACAAGTGAAGAGAGAGAGAGAGAGACTGAGTGTGTGCTCACTAACAAGTGAAGAGAGAGAGAGACTGAGTGAGTGTGTGCTCACTAACAAGTGAAGAGAGAGAGAGAGACTGAGTGAGTGTGTGCTCACTAACAAGTGAAGAGAGAGAGAGACTGAGTGAGTGTGTGCTCACTAACAAGTGAAGAGAGAGAGAGAGACTGAGTGAGTGTGTGCTCACTAACAAGTGAAGAGAGAGAGAGACTGAGTGAGTGTGTGCTCACTAACAAGTGAAGAGAGAGAGAGAGACTGAGTGAGTGTGTGCTCACTAACAAGTGAAGAGAGAGAGACTGAGTGAGTGTGTGCTCACTAACAAGTGAAGAGAGAGAGAGACTGAGTGAGTGTGTGCTCACTAACAAGTGAAGAGAGAGAGAGACTGAGTGAGTGCTCACTAACAAGTGAAGAGAGAGAGAGACTGAGTGAGTGAGTGTGTGCTCACTAACAAGTGAAGAGAGAGAGAGACTGAGTGAGTGAGTGTGTGCTCACTAACAAGTGAAGAGAGAGAGAGACTGAGTGAGTGAGTGTGTGCTCACTAACAAGTGAAGAGAGAGAGAGACTGAGTGAGTGAGTGTGTGCTCACTAACAAGTGAAGAGAGAGAGAGACTGAGTGAGTGAGTGTGTGCTCACTAACAAGTGAAGAGAGAGAGAGACTGAGTGAGTGGTGTGTGTGCTCACTAACAAGTGAAGAGAGAGAGAGACTGAGTGTGTGCTCACTAACAAGTGAAGAGAGAGAGACTGAGTGAGTGAGTGTGTGCTCACTAACAAGTGAAGAGAGAGAGGAGAGACTGAGTGAGTGAGTGAGTGTGTGCTCACTAACAAGTGAAGAGAGAGAGAGACTGAGTGTGTGAGTGCTCACTAGACAAGTGAAGAGAGAGAGAGAGACTGAGTGAGTGTGCTCACTAACAAGTGAAGAGAGAGAGACTGAGTGAGTGAGTGTGCTCACTAACAAGTGAAGAGAGAGAGAGACTGAGGTGAGTGAGTGAGTGCCTCACTAACAAGTGAAGAGAGAGAGAGAGACTGAGTGAGTGGTGTGCTCACTAACAAGTGAAGAGAGAGAGAGAGACTGAGTGAGTGTGTGCTCACTAACAAGTGAAGAGAGAGAGAGACTGAGTGGTGTGTGCTCACTAACAAGTGAAGAGAGAGAGAGAGACTGAGTGAGTGAGTGCTCACTAACAGTGAAGGAGAGAGAGAGAGACTGAGTGAGTGCTCACTAACAAGTGAAGAGAGAGAGACTGAGTGAGTGAGTGTGGGCTCACTAACAAGTGAAGAGAGAGAGAGAGAGACTGAGTGAGTGTGCTCACTAACAAGTGAAGAGAGAGAGAGACTGAGTGAGTGTGTGCTCACTAACAAGTGAGAGAGAGAGAGACTGAGTGAGTGTGTGCTCACTAACAAGTGAAGAGAGAGAGAGAGACTGAGTGAGTGTGTGCTCACTAACAAGTGAAGAGAGAGAGACTGAGTGTGTGCTCACTAACAAGTGAAGAGAGAGAGAGACTGAGTGTGTGTGTGCTCACTAACAAGTGAAGAGAGAGAGGGAGACTGAGTGTGTGAGTGTGTGCTCACTAACAAGTGAAGAGAGAGAGAGACTGAGTGTGTGAGTGCTCACTAACAAGTGAAGAGAGAGAGAGACTGAGTGAGTGTGTGCTCACTAACAAGTGAAGAGAGAGAGAGACTGAGTGAGTGAGTGTGTGCTCACTAACAAGTGAAGAGAGAGAGAGACTGAGTGAGTGAGTGTGTGCTCACTAACAAGTGAAGAGAGAGAGAGACTGAGTGAGTGAGTGTGTGCTCACTAACAAGTGAACGAGAGAGAGAGACTGAGTGAGTGAGTGCTCACTAACAAGTGAAGAGAGAGAGAGACTGAGTGTGTGTGTGTGTGCTCACTAACAAGTGAAGAGAGAGAGAGACTGAGTGTGTGTGTGTGTGTGCTCACTAACAAGTGAAGAGAGAGAGAGACTGAGTGAGTGAGTGTGTGCTCACTAACAAGTGAAGAGGAGAGAGAGACTGAGTGAGTGTGTGCTCACTAACAAGTGAAGAGAGAGAGAGACTGAGTGAGTGTGTGCTCACTAACAAGTGAAGAGAGAGAGAGACTGAGTGAGTGAGTGCTCACTAACAAGTGAAGAGAGAGAGAGACTGAGTGTGTGTGTGCTCACTAACAAGTGAAGAGAGAGAGACTGAGTGTGTGCTCACTAACAAGTGAAGAGAGAGAGAGACTGAGTGAGTGTGTGCTCACTAACAAGTGAAGAGAGAGAGAGACTGAGTGAGTGTGTGCTCACTAACAAGTGAAGAGAGAGAGAGACTGAGTGAGTGTGTGCTCACTAACAAGTGAAGAGAGAGAGAGACTGAGTGTGTGTGTGAGTGCTCACTAACAAGTGAAGAGAGAGAGAGACTGAGTGAGTGTGTGCTCACTAACAAGTGAAGAGAGAGAGAGACTGAGTGAGTGTGTGCTCACTAACAAGTGAAGAGAGAGAGAGACTGAGTGTGTGCTCACTAACAAGTGAAGAGAGAGAGAGAGACTGAGTGAGTGTGTGCTCACTAACAAGTGAAGAGAGAGAGAGACTGAGTGTGTGTGTGCTCACTAACAAGTGAAGAGAGAGAGAGACTGAGTGAGTGTGTGCTCACTAACAAGTGAAGAGAGAGAGACTGAGTGAGTGTGTGCTCACTAACAAGTGAAGAGAGAGAGAGACTGAGTGAGTGTGTGCTCACTAACAAGTGAAGAGAGAGAGACTGAGTGAGTGTGTGCTCACTAACAAGTGAAGAGAGAGAGACTGAGTGAGTGTGTGCTCACTAACAAGTGAAGAGAGAGAGAGACTGAGTGAGTGAGTGTGTGCTCACTAACAAGTGAAGAGAGAGAGAGACTGAGTGAGTGAGTGTGTGCTCACTAACAAGTGAAGAGAGAGAGAGACTGAGTGATTGTGTGAGTGCTCACTAACAAGTGAAGAGAGAGAGAGACTGAGTGTGTGAGTACAAGTGGCATGGGACGTGACATTCTTGCCAGGTTTTCAAGTTTTGGCGGTGGCGATTTAGGGATTTAAGGGATGAAACGCGCAACTTGAAACGTGTCCATTATTAGTATTAACATCATTATCATCATTACCATCATCATTATCATCATCATGATTATCATCATCATTACCATCATCATCATCATTATCATCATCATTACCATCATCATTATCATCATCATTATCATCATCATTATCATCATTATCATCATCATTATCATCATTATCATCATCATTATCATCATCATTATCATCATTACCATCATCATTATCATCATCATTATCATCATCATTATCATCATCATTATCATCATGATTATCATCATTATCATCATCATTATCATCATCATTATCATCATTACCATCATCATTACCATCATCATTATCATCATTATCATCATCATTACCATCATCATTACCATCATCATTACCATCATCATTATCATCATTATCATCATAATTATCATCATCATTATCATCATCATTACCATCATCATTATCATCATCATTATCATCATCATTACCATCATCATTATCATCATTATCATCATCATTATCATCATCATTATCATCATCATTACCATCATCATTATCATCATCATTATCATCATCATTACCATCATCATTATCATCATTATCATCATCATTATCATCATCATTATCATCATCATTACCATCATCATTATCATCATCATTACCATCATCATTATCATCATTACCATCATCATTATCATCATCATTATCATCATCATTACCATCATCATTATCATCATCATTATCATCATCATTATCATCATCATTACCATCATCATTACCATCATCATTACCATCATCATTATCATCATTATCATCATCATCACCATCATCATTATCATCATCATCACCATCATCATTATCATCATCATGATTATCATCACCACCATCGCAGCTGTCGCCCTGGTGTAGCGGTCTGCTCGTGCTCCCTCCCTCCCCCATGCCCCCCCCCCTGCCCCCCCCTCAAGACCATTAATCACAAAACTGCCAACACATTCCTCGACAGCAACTTGTGCCAACCAAACGGATATTCAGTCTACACCAACGTGCGACGTTTCGGGCAATGCCCCTCCATTCTGATATGCTGGAGGGGGGTGCAGGGGGGGGTGACACTTCTGCTGCGGCCATGGGCCGAAACGTCGGCCACTTTATCTATCCACAGACACACGCACACACGCGCACAGCGACGCGTCCTTCTCTGAAGGCCACGCAGCGTGGCCGCCGTTCATTGACGAGTTGCGCGAAGGCTGCGGGCGCTGCCTCTGATGGAGCTGCGCTGCTGCCAACGAGGCCGGGCATCCATCCATCCCTCCCATCCATCACGTGGCTTGAGCCACCTGTCTCCCCCCCCCCTCCCCCCAGCAGCAGTATAAATAAATGGGTTTCACCGCAGTCAATCGGTGGGTCGCGTCGTGGTGGTGGTGGTGGTGGTAACGTGTGGTGGTGGTGGTGGTGGTCAAGTGTGGTGGTGGTGGTGGTGGTCAAGTGTGGTGGTGGTGGTGGTCAAGTGTGGTGGTGGTGGTGGTGGTCAAGTGTGGTGGTGGTGGTGGTGGTGGTCAAGTGTGGTGGTGGTGGTGGTGGTGGTGGTGGTCAAGTGTGGTGGTGGTGGTGGTGGTCAAGTGTGGTGGTGGTGGTGGTCAAGTGTGGTGGTGGTGGTGGTCAAGTGTGGTGGTGGTGGTGGTGGTCAAGTGTGGTGGTGGTGGTGGTGGTGGTCAAGTGTGGTGGTGGTGGTGGTGGTCAAGTGTGGTGGTGGTGGTGGTGGTGGTGGTCAAGTGTGGTGGTGGTGGTGGTGGTGGTGGTCAAGTGTGGTGGTGGTGGTGGTCAAGTGTGGTGGTGGTGGTGGTGGTGGTCAAGTGTGGTGGTGGTGGTGGTCAAGTGTGGTGGTGGTGGTGGTGGTGGTGGTCAAGTGTGGTGGTGGTGGTGGTCAAGTGTGGTGGTGGTGGTGGTCAAGTGTGGTGGTGGTGGTGGTGGTCAAGTGTGGTGGTGGTGGTGGTGGTGGTCAAGTGTGGTGGTGGTGGTGGTGGTCAAGTGTGGTGGTGGTGGTGGTGGTGGTCAAGTGTGGTGGTGGTGGTGGTGGTGGTGGTCAAGTGTGGTGGTGGTGGTGGTCAAGTGTGGTGGTGGTGGTGGTGGTGGTGGTCAAGTGTGGTGGTGGTGGTGGTCAAGTGTGGTGGTGGTGGTGGTGGTGGTGGTCAAGTGTGGTGGTGGTGGTGGTCAAGTGTGGTGGCTCCACTCCCCAACTCGCCGCGCTGTCACTCCTCTCCGGCTGGAGCGCGTCTCGTACCAACTCACTATTCCGGGGACGCGCTCGCCGCCGCCGTGTTCCTTGAACGTTGGGGGGTGGGGGGGGGGCATACTCTTTAGTCTTTTCGGTGAAGTCAGGTAGGTAAAAAATACAATTACAAATGAAAACGACTCAATTAAATCACGACGTTTCGGAGGCAACACAAGCTTCCGTCTTCAGGCGGAACCGTCACAGACACATTCACCGTAATAAGTGAAGAGTCGCGTTTCTCTGTTAGCTCTCTTCACTTATTACAGTGAATTTGGCTGTGACGGTTCCACCTGAAGACGGAAGCTTGTGTAGCCTCCGAAACGTCGTGATTTAATTTAGTTGTTTTCATTTTTTATTTCTTTTATTGCTTACCTGCGTGACTTTACCGAAAAAACAAAGAGTTGGGGGGGGGGCGGTGAGGCCTTCTGCACCAACACAAACGGTGCAGCGATGACTTTCACGTTTTCACCGGTCGTGGGGCCGGTGGGGGTGTTATGGGATGCTATGGGGACGCTGTTGTGTAATTATGGAAACTATGGGATGCTGTACTGCACTCTGTGGGTATGCTATTGTGTACTATAGTACACCGTGGGCATGCTATTGCATGCTATGGGGAAGCTATTGAAACACATTCCTGCGGAGGGAGCTGGTAGGAACGTTGGGTTGCTCGGTCAATGGCCTGCAGGGTCAACGGCGGCGTGGTGTATTCCGCAAATATGCCGGACTGTGAGGGCGGGCACAAGCCGGCGTGAGTAGGTTAAACGTTGAGTTTTATAAGGGCACCACGGGGTGACCAGCCCCTCCCCTCCCCACCCAGCCCCCACCCTCACCACCCAGCCCCTCCCCACCCTCCCCACCCAGCCCCTCTCCACCCTCCCCTCCCCACCCAGCCCCACCCTCCCCACCCAGCCCCTCCCCACCCTCCCCTCCCTCCCCACCCCAGCCCCTCCCTGCACGACGGACGGACACAATAATCCCCTGTGGGCTGGTGTAACCAGGAGGTTCCTACCAGTAAAATGTTAATATTCCTGCTGATGCTTCTGCTGTTATGGAGCGACTCATGCTGCCAGCTATGGCTGCAAAGTTTGGTCGTACATGTTATGTGTAGATCGTTTCTTGTTTAAATTTGAATCACAGTTCCTATGATCACTGTTACATTGTTCTTATAGCTTGATTTTGGTGATTTCGAAAACGTTTCGGTTTAGCCATATTTGTTTTGTTGAAATACGGAGTTGGCCCGATAACTTTAATCTAAATTGTCTTGCGGTTGTTATTGTTCGACTTGCATCCCACTGGGATCTTTGCACTCAGCGTTGATACGCGGCGCTTTTTATTATTTTACACGATTTGATTATTTAACTCACTTTTGTCTGTTGTTGTCTTTGTATCCTCAAATCTTGTAACTCAATTTTAACCCACTTCCCAATGTGGTTGTGGTATCGACTGCAAACCTGGTATACTTATGTCATACTGGTGACAATACTATATTCTATCATAAAAAAATAAAATTTGAAACATTATTTTGTACATGTTATGTTTCGGCTTGGGTCTAATTGTCCACGCTCAACCGACGTTGGCTGTAATTGGCCACGGCCCCTGACGTTGTGGCAAGCCTCAGCGCCACTGGAGTCGTGGAGTTCTTGCATTACTAGTACATTTCATAAAAGCGTGTTTTTTTAAAAGTTTTTTTTATATTACATCTTCTTATTGAAGCCCTTGCTGGGTTGTCCTGGATGTCACTTGAAGACATCGACACTCGGAGACGTCGTCACTCGGAGACGGTCTTTGTTCGTGTTTCACTTTGTGGCCCTTGCACCCGAGACGAGAGCCGCCTCGCTCACAGAGCTGCACCGAATACCTGCAACTGAACTCAGGGATGCTGTAGTAGGGGGTGCTGTGTGATGCTGTGTGATGCTGTAGTAGGTGGTGCTGTGTGGAGCTGTAGTAGGTGGAGCTGTAGTAGGTGGTGCTGTGTGATGCTGTGTGATGCTGTAGTAGGGGGTGCTGTGTGATGCTGTAGTAGGGGGTGCTGTGTGATGCTGTAGTAGGGGGTGCTGTGTGATGCTGTGTGATGCTGTAGTAGGGGGTGCTGTGTGATGTTGTAGTAGGGGGTGCTGTGTGATGCTGTGTGATGCTGTAGTAGGTGGTGCTGTGTGATGCTGTAGTAGGGGGTGCTGTGTGATGCTGTGTGATGCTGTAGTAGGTGGTGCTGTGTGATGCTGTAGTAGGGGGTGCTGTGTGATGCTGTAGTAGGGGGTGCTGTATGATGCTGTGTGATGCTGTAGTAGGGGGTGCTGTGTGATGCTGTAGTAGGGGGTGCTGTGTGATGCTGTGTGATGCTGTAGTAGGGGGTGCTGTGTGATGCTGTAGTAGGGGGTGCTGTGTGATGCTGTAGTAGGTGGTGCTGTGTGGAGCTGTAGTAGGTGGAGCTGTAGTAGGTGGTGCTGTGTGATGCTGTAGTAGGGGGTGCTGTGTGATGCTGTAGTAGGTGGTGCTGTAGTAGGGGGTGCTGTGTGATGCTGTAGTAGGGGGTGCTGTGTGGAGCTGTAGTAGGGGGTGCTGTGTGGAGCTGTAGTAGGTGGAGCTGTAGTAGGGGGTGCTGTGTGATGCTGTAGTAGGTGGTGCTGTAGTAGGGGGTGCTGTGTGATGCTGTAGTAGGGGGTGCTGTGTGGAGCTGTAGTAGGGGGTGCTGTGTGATGCTGTAGTAGGTGGAGCTGTAGTAGGGGGTGCTGTGTGATGCTGTAGTAGGGGGTGCTGTGTGGTGCTGTAGTAGGGGGTGCTGTGTGGAGCTGTAGTAGGGGGTGCTGTGTGATGCTGTAGTAGGGGGTGCTGTGTGATGCTGTAGTAGGGGGTGCTGTGTGGAGCTGTAGTAGGGGGTGCTGTGTGGAGCTGTAGTAGGGGGTGCTGTGTGATGCTGTAGTAGGGGGTGCTGTGTGATGCTGTAGTAGGGGGTGCTGTGTGATGCTGTAGTAGGGGGTGCTGTGTGGAGCTGTAGTAGGGGGCGCTGTGTGGAGCTGTAGTAGGGGGTGCTGTGTGATGCTGTAGTAGGGGGTGCTGTGTGGAGCTGTAGTAGGGGGCGCTGTGTGGAGCTGTAGTAGGGGGTGCTGTGTGGAGCTGTAGTAGGGGGTGCTGTGTGGAGCTGTAGTAGGGGGTGCTGTGTGATGCTGTAGTAGGGGGTGCTGTGTGGAGCTGTAGTAGGGGGTGCTGTGTGATTCTGTAGTAGGGGGTGCTGTGTGGAGCTGTAGTAGGGGGTGCTGTGTGATGCTGTAGTAGGGGGTGCTGTGTGATGCTGTAGTAGGGGGTGCTGTGTGATGCTGTAGTAGGGGGTGCTGTGTGATGCTGTAGTAGGGGGTGCTGTGTGGAGCTGTAGTAGGGGGTGCTGTGTGGAGCTGTAGTAGGGGGTGCTGTGTGATGCTGTAGTAGGGGGTGCTGTGTGATGCTGTAGTAGGGGGCGCTGTGTGGAGCTGTAGTAGGGGGTGCTGTGTGATGCTGTAGTAGGGGGTGCTGTAGTAGGGGGTGCTGTGTGATGCTGTAGTAGGGGGTGCTGTGTGGAGCTGTAGTAGGGGGTGCTGTGTGATGCTGTAGTAGGGGGTGCTGTGTGGAGCTGTAGTAGGGGGTGCTGTGTGGAGCTGTAGTAGGGGGCGCTGTATGGAGCTGTAGTAGGGGGTGCTGTGTGGAGCTGTAGTAGGGGGTGCTGTGTGATGCTGTAGTAGGGGGTGCTGTGTGGAGCTGTAGTAGGGGGTGCTGTGTGATGCTGTAGTAGGGGGTGCTGTGTGGTGCTGTAGTAGGGGGTGCTGTGTGGAGCTGTAGTAGGGGGTGCTGTGTGATGCTGTAGTAGGGGGTGCTGTGTGGAGCTGTAGTAGGGGGTGCTGTGTGGAGCTGTAGTAGGGGGTGCTGTGTGATGCTGTAGTAGGGGGTGCTGTGTGATGCTGTAGTAGGGGGTGCTGTGTGATGCTGTAGTAGGGGGTGCTGTGTGGAGCTGTAGTAGGGGGTGCTG
>NC_136336.1:2165673-2205459 GCF_964198595.1 Lampetra fluviatilis
GTGTGTCTGAGTGTGTGTGTGTGTCTGAACGTGTGTGTGTGTCTGAGTGTGTGTGTGTCTGAGTGTGTGTGTGTCTGAGTGTGTGTGTGTCTGAGTGTGTGTGTGTCTGAGTGTGTGTGTGTCTGAGTGTGTGTGTGTCTGTGGGGAGCGGTAATGTAGCGGTTATCGCGCTGCACTACTAAGATTTTTTATCTTTGTGTTTACCTGTGTGTGTGCACCTGTGTGTACCTGTGTGTACCTGTGTGTGCACCTGTGTGTGCACCTGTGTGTACCTGTGTGTACCTGTGTGTGCACCTGTGTGTGTACCTGTGTGTACCTGTGTGTGCACCTGTGTGTACCTGTGTGTACCTGTGTGTGCACCTGTGTGTGTACCTGTGTGTGTGTGCACCTGTGTGTGTGTGTGTACCTGTGTGTGTGTTTACCTGTGTGTGTGTACCTGTGTGTGTGCATCTGTGTGTACCTGTGTGTGTGTACCTGTGTGTGTGCACCTGTGTGTGTGCACCTGTGTGTGTGTGTGTACCTGTGTGTGTGTTTACCTGTGTGTGTGTGTACCTGTGTGTGTGTACCTGTGTGTGTGTTTACCTGTGTGTGTGTGTACCTGTGTGTGTGTACCTGTGTGTGTGTACCTGTGTGTGTGTGTACCTGTGTGCACCTGTGTGTGTTTACCTGTGTGTGTGTACCTGTGTGTGTGTACCTGTGTGTGTGCACCTGTGTGTACCTGTGTGTGTGCACCTGTGTGTGTGTGCACCTGTGTGTGTGTGTACCTGTGTGTGTACCTGTGTGTGTGCACCTGTGTGTACCTGTGTGTGTGCATCTGTGTGTACCTGTGTGTGTGCACCTGTGTGTGTGTCTACCTGTGTGTGTACCTGTGTGTGTGCACCTGTGTGTACCTGTGTGTGTGTGTACCTGTGTGTGTGTCTACCTGTGTGTGTACCTGTGTGTGTGTACCTGTGTATACCTGTGTGTGTGCACCTGTGTGTACCTGTGTGTGTGTACCTGTGTGTGTGCACCTGTGTGTGTGTACCTGTGTGTGTGTGTACCTGTGTGTGCTGGATTGTGTGAGGAGCTCACAAGTCCTTGAAAGATCTGGGCAAAGTCCCATCAGTGAGCTCCTCCGGCAGGCAAGGCTGCGTTGGCTGGGTCATGTAGCCCGCATGCCCAGCCACCGCATGCCTAAACAGCTTTTGTTCGGCCGGATCGAGGGGGCTAAACGGGCGCGGCACGGGCTAGAGAAGAGATGGAGTGATGTGGTACAGGAGGACGTGGAGCTGAGTGGACTTGCCGATGACTGGTACCAGCGGTGTCAAGATCGGCCTCAGTGGAGGAGGCTCGTGAAGGACGCTACTGGGCAGTTGGAGGCAGTCGCCCTCCAACAACAACGGAGGGCGGAGGAGCGACGCTCACAACAACGAGCGGAGCGCCGGGTGGCTAAAGCACAGCAAGTTGGTACAGTAGGGGGCACAGGTGGTGCATCAGCCAGTCATCTCGGTCATCTCGGTCAGTCGACCCGTGGCACCTGGGTCTGCCCCGTGACCTCCTGCCAGCGAGCGTTCGACACTTCACGTGGCCTCAAGGTGCACATGGCCTGGCACAAGCGTCGTGGTGACGTCACCGCCACTTAGTGGCGAATGGCGGTTGTTGTGTCTACCTGTGTGTGTCTTTGTGTGTGTGTCTACCTGTGTGTTTCTGTGTGTGTGTACCTGTGTGTGTGTACCTGTGTGTGTGTCTACCTGTGTATGTGTCTACCTGTGTGTGTCTGTGTGTGTGTACCTGTGTGTGTGTACCTGTGTGTGTGTGTGTACCTGTGTGTGTGTCTTTGTGCTCATGTGGGGGGGTGGGGGGGTCACGGCAGTCCTCTTCACCGTGACCCTGTGTGAGTGACCCCCCTGCTGAGGCTGTGCGGCTCCTGGGGGGGGGGGGGGGCCGGGGCCCCCGCGTTGAGCTCAGGGGGGTGACCTCGAGGTGTCCCCGGGCAGAGCGGCTATGCGAGCCCCGTGGTCTCATCGCGGCCTACCGATCCATACTCGGCCTCTCTGTGCTATGGGGAAAGGGACGTTGTCTGAAACATCGCCTATTGTACGTTGAACTTCTTTCGCACCGTACGTAGCCAACCGTGCCAATTGGAGGCGCGGAGGAAGGACAGCAAACAAAAGACAAAGGCAGCAGTTCTAAATATAGTATTTTGTCAAATCTAGATGACTTCCAAAGTGCTTCGCTCACAGTGGCATCCTGATATGGGAAGGGAGAGCGTTCCAGACGGCCGCAGAAGCGCATCTGAAAGCGCGCGAGGCATCGAACCGTCTTTGTTCGATGGCCAGACAGAGCAGCGTCGCACGTGATAGGATGTCCCTGTTCAGGCCCCACGCGCACGGCCCGTTTGGTTGTTGACGATCAAAGGAACCAGTCCTGGACTCGGAGCGCGTTGAGTTTCATTCTACCAGAGGCACCACGGTGGCTAGGAGATGGTAACGACCTCGCCTTGTCTACAGGAGGGCGTGGGTTTGATCCCGACCCCGACGCCTGCTGCTGTATGTCTGGAGTTTGCGTGTCTCTCTCTCTCATCATCATCACGGTGGCTAGGAGATGTTAACTACCTCGCCTGGTATGCAGGAGGGCGTGGGTTCGATCCCGCCCCTGACGCCTGCTGCTGCTGCTGCTGTATATCTGGAGTCTGCGCGTCTCTCTCTAAGTCCTCCGCTCTTTCCCTTCCACATTTAGAATCGACATCACGCGTTGAGGAGTTATTTGGCTGCTGCTATGAACGTCCGCGTGATGATGATGACGACGATGAGCCCACTTCGTTGAACTGCTATCATTTGTGATAGGGGCCGTCCATAAATGACGTCACGTACCTGGGGGAGGGGGGTTCAGACATTTGTGACGATGTGTGACGAGGGGGGGGGGGTTTGAGAAATGTGACGTCACATCAAAATGCGCAACTTTAAATCAATATGAACAACACGTTCTACTTAATTAAATAGACGTTTTAATAAATGTTTATCCTACAGCATCAGAGTGCAGCGCCACATTAAATACGCACTACAATGACCACAGTTTAAAGCGATTTGAAGCATATTTTATTTTCAAAATGGAAACATGGTTTTGGGGGGGGGGGGCAGAGCTTTGTGACGTCATATTTGAGGGGGGGGGGGGTCTGACTTTTTGTGACGCCGTGTGACGAAGGGGGGGGGGGGGTAAAAAATCGTCCAAAATCGCGTGACGTCATTTATGGACGGCCCCATAGCCGGGGTCTCTGATGAACACAGAGAGCCCCGCTCGCAGCTCGGTGGGGGCTTCACCTGGCGAAGTAAACCGGTCTCAGCTGCAGCCAGCGGCGCTCCTGCGAGCGGCCTCGGCAGCGTGGCTGGCGGAGGAGGAGGCCGGGTTCCTCGCGGTGGCGATCCGCGCCCCGTTTAAAGAGGTTCGCGGCTCGAACCCGGGCAGCCAGGCCCACCCCGGTTAATGCCGTGGCGTGACCTGGAACTTTCCTCCGCGTCGGCGTCGTTGGGAGCGAGAGCCGCACGAGGCCTGCCCACGTGGTGGCCGTGATGTTACCATCGCCAATGAACACAATTTTACTACGAAGTTACCATCGCCAATGAACACAATTTGACTACCAGGTTACCATCGCCAATGAACACAATTTTACTACGAGGTTACCATCGCCAATGAACACATTTGACTACCAGGTTACCATCGCCAATGAACACAATTTTACTACGAGGTTACCATCGCCAATTAACACAATTTGACTACCAGGTTACCATTGCCAATGAACACAATTTTACTACGAGGTTACCATCGCCAATTAACACAATTTGACTATCAGGTTACCATCGCCAATGAACAAAATTTGACTCCCAGGTTACCATCGCCAATGAACAAAATTTGACTCCCAGGTTACCATCGCCAATGAACAAAATTTGACTCCCAGGTTACCATCGCCAATGAACACAATTTTACTACCAGGTTACCATCACCAATGAACACAATTTTACTACCAGGTTACCATCGCCAATGAACACAATTTTACTACCAGGTTACCATCGCCAATGAACACAATTTGACTATCAGGTTACCATCGCCAATGAACACAATTTTACTACCAGGTTACCATCACCAATGAACACAATTCGACTACCAGGTTACCATCACCAATGAACACAATTCGACTACCAGGTTACCATCACCAATTAACACAATTTGACTACGAGGTTACCATCGTCAATGAACACAATTTGACTACCAGGTTACCATCGCCATTGAACAAAATTTGACTACGAGGTTACCATCGCCAATTAACACAATTTTATTACCATGTTACCATGCTTTCACCTCCGACCGCACGCGGGCACGTGGGAGGGGGTCACGTGGGAGGGCGTCACGTGGGGACGAGTCACGTGGGGACGATGCGTCACGTGCAACGATTGTTCTCCCTTGACGTCAGATTACAAAGACAAATGTACCCCCCACTCCTGGATTGCCTCAACAGACTATTGGGGCAAGTGCTGTGCTCCTATGAAGGCCGGCACGGCACACGAGGGGGTGGGTGGCCAGCACCTCGCCCGGCCGCCTTTGTCTCCCCAGTGGCGCTGTTTACACACCGCACCGGGTGCTCATTTGAGGCTGAGTCGACCTAGGGGAGGCACAGGACCGGTTCACATAATCGCTGTCACTGGTGTTGGGCGTGAGCGGGAAACTCGGAGCAAGAGGAGGGGGAGGGGGTGAGGGAGGGGAGGGGGTGAGGAGGGGAGAGGGTGAGGAGGGGAGGGGGTGAGGAGGGGAGGGGGTGAGGAGGGGAGGGGGGTGAGGAGGGGAGGGGGTGAGGAGGGGAGGGGGTGAGGAGGGGAGAGGGTGAGGAGGGGAGAGGGTGAGGAGGGGAGGGGGTGAGGAGGGGAGGGGGGTGAGGAGGGGAGGGGGTGAGGAGGGGAGGGGGTGAGGAGGGGAGAGGGTGAGGAGGGGAGGGGGTGAGGAGGGGAGGGGGTGAGGAGGGGAGGGGGGTGAGGAGGGGAGGGGGTGAGGGAGGGGAGGGTGAGGAGGGGAGGGTGAGGAGGGGAGGGGGTGAGGAGGGGAGGGGGTGAGGAGGGGAGGGTGAGGAGGGGAGGGGGTGAGGAGGGGAGGGGGGTGAGGAGGGGGAGGGGAGGAGGTGGCGAGGGTGGCGAGGGGGGGGAGCTGTGGGTCGCATCTGTTCCATCTGTCGATGACTGCCGCGCGTGGCAGTGTCACGCCCGTCTGGGTGAGTGTTGTGGGGGAGGGGAGCGGTGGCGCAGTGGTTAGCGCACTGCGCTACCAACCCGGCCACCAGAGTTCGATTCACGCGTCCCACATCGGTGACGAGGCATTTTGAACCGATCATGGGCCTCCGCTAGGTTGACTCGGCCCTCAAAACCTAATCCAGTACGCACACATACCAAAAACAAAGATCCCCCGCATAGCCTGTAACAGACTATAGGGGCAAGTGCTGTTAGCGAGCAGCACCTATGAAGGCCGGAACGGCACACGAAGGGGTGGGTGGCCAACACCACGCCCGGCCGCCTTTGTCTCCCCCGGTGGCGATGTCTACACACCGCGGCAGGTACTCATTTGAGGCTGAGTCGACCTAGGGGAGGCCCAGGACCGGTTCAGATAATCGTCACTGGTGTTGGTGGCCGTGAGCGGGGAATCGAACTCGGGTCGCCGGCTTCAAACCGCAGCGTTAACCACCACCTCCCCCCTCCTCCACCCCCCCCTCCTCTCCCCCTCTCCCCCACCCTCTCCCTCACCCCCCCCCCCTCTCCTACTACTAGTCTGACGTTTCGGGCAATGTCCCTTCATCGGATTGGAGAGGACAGAGAAAACAGTGGCCCGCTTTGTAGGTTGTATAATTGCAGTGGACAAATTGAGATGTGTCAATGCGTACTCTTTTTGGTTCTTTCGGTAAAGTCGCGTCGCTAGAAAAATAAAAGAGATCACGACGCATCGTCCGCTTTCCCGCCTCATGGCGGACGCTTGTGTTGCGCCCGAAACGTCGTGATTTGTTCGATTTTTCTACCCACGTGACTTTACCGAAAGAGCCAACGAGTATGGATTCCTGCAGTCACGAAAGCTTCAAATCAATAATATTTAAATGTATATTTATTTATTTTTAAATACGTGCAGTTACATGTGTATTTATTTATTTATATATTCTCCCTCCCCCCCCCCCCCCAATTGGTCGATCTCTGGCAGGCTCTCGCAGCCCGCGGAATTGGATATCACAGAGCCACCTCCCAGTGTGGTGGCGGTGCCCCTGGTGATAGTCGCAGTGCTGGGTGTGTCGGTTGTCATGGTGGTGGTAGTTGGTGGTGGTGGTGGTGATGGTTGTGGTGGTGGTATTTGTAGTGGTAGTTGTGGTTATGATGGTTGTGGTAGTGGTGGTGGTATTTGTAGTGGTAGTTGTGGTTATGATGGTTGTGGTAGTGGTGGTGGCATTTGTCGTGGTAGTTGTGGTGGTGGTGGTTGTTATGATGGTTGTGGTAGTGGTGGTGGCATTTGTAGTGGTAGTTGCGGTGGTGGTTATGATGGTTGTGGTAGCGGTGGTGATGGTTGTGGTATTTATTGTTGTGGTATTGGTATTTGTGGTGGTGGTTGTGGTATTTGTGGTGGTTGTGATGGTGGTATTTGTGGTGGTGGTAGTGGTGGTGGTGGTGGTGGCGGTGGCGCTGGTGATGGTTGTGATATTTGTGGTGGTGGTGGCGGTGGTGGTGGCGCTGGTGATGGTTGTGGTATTTGTTGTTGTGGTAGTGGTATTTGTGGTGGTGGTGGTGGTTGTGGTGGTTGTTGAGCGGTGGGCGGGGGTCTGTTGGTGTCACATTAAATCTGCGGGATTATATCTCTCCCAGCCCCTGTGGGCGACATAAACCCGTTCCTCTGGTTCGTCCCACCCCACACACCCACCCATCATCCCTCCCTCCCACCCACACACCATCACCATCATCACCACCACCATCATCATCATCCATTCAAACGGCAGCAGCAGCAGCAGCAGCAGCACCAGCATCACCGCCATCACCTGCATCATCGACATCGACATCTATAACATCAGCAGCGCCATCATCACCATCATCATCATCGCCTGCATCGCCTGCATCGCCATCAACTGCATCACCATCATCATCATCACCATCATCACCATCATCACCACCATCACCACCATCACCACCATCGCTATCTCCACGCCAGCGAGCCGTCGCAGGACGTGGTTAGAGGCAGCAGCGAGGGTTGATGGATCTCGCAAAGATGCCGTGGTGCCCCATTGGCGAGTGTCTAGGCGGTACTACAGGAAAGTGTGTGGACTAATCTCCATCTGTCCCATCTCACGCCCTTCCTGCCGTCCGAGGCCATGCACAAGGCTGTCCTTAATTACACTTTTTCTGGCAAAAGGTATTCCAACGATTTTAAGGTAATTTTTGGGGTGCTGATTCCAAATCTGGCATCAGTTTTTGTCTATCACATCAGGTTTTTGAGATATCAAATATTGCATTTTCAATCAAAACGGCAGAAGAAAAATATTAAATAAAAAGTGGATATCTACATAAAATTATATTATAAACACACTATCCTAAAAATACAGCACCATATGTTAACACTAAAGCAGTCACTGACTCGCAACAACTTGCAATCATAAGTGACGGAGTTAATTTCGGGTAAAATCAATGAAAATGGGGTATGCCGATAGCATAAAAATGAGATGTGATAGAGCAAATCTGAGATCAGATTTGGAATCAGCACCCTGAAATTAGTCTAAAACAGCTGCAAAAGTCCAGGCCCAGAAAAAAAATGTTGTTTTTGTTGTTGACCAGTGTTATGAGACCATGCGTTCACCCACACGAACTGTGTGTGGCAAATGTTGACTTCATTCCTTGCAAAGGGTTTCTATTTGCAAGGCGCATGTTCGACACAACGACGTGTGGCTAATGCAGCGGCATGATCCCTTGCGAAGGGTTTCCGTTTGGTGTTTTCACATCTTAACACGACTGCTGTTTTATTGGCAGAGAGGGTCGAACCTCGTCTTGTATTCTGATACTGGCAATGGCGGTCCCATGATCTGTTTGGTGTTTGAACATCCTAGCACAGAAAGGGTAAAATCTGTTCTTATTTTAAATTATTGGATACTGGCCAAACGGTCCCATGGCAATCTCCATCTGTTCCATCTGGAGGGGGATCGAGTGTTGCCCCCCCCCTCCGCCACCACCCCCCCTCGCAGGTGTGGGGGGGGGGGGGGTCTCTTCCCACGTGGTATCACCGCGGTCGTTCGTGGAGTTGTCTAAACGGCTCAATGTAGGACCGCAGAGCTTGGGGCAAATGTTAGCGGCCTCCTGGGCGCTTTGCCTGACGTCTCCCCGAGCCTCCCAGTTACACGGAGATCGGTTCCAGCATAGTACGAATCGGAGCGACTCAAATCAGAGCGACTCAAATCGGAGCGACTCAAATCGGAGCGACTCAAATCAGAGCGACTCAAATCGGAGCGACTCAAATCGGAGCGACTCAAATAGGAGCGACTCAAATCGGAGCGACTCAAATCAGAGGCGACACTCAAATCGGAGCGACTCAAAATCGGAGCGACTCAAATCGGAGCGACTCAAATCGGAGCAACTCAAATCAGAGCGACTCAAATCGGAGCGACTCAAATCAGAGAGACTCAAATCGGAGCGACTCAAATCGGAGCGACTCAAATCAGAGCGACTCAAATCGGAGCGACTCAAATCGGAGCGACTCAAATCGGAGCGACTCAAATCGGAGCGACTCAAATCAGAGCGACTCAAATCGGAGCGACTCAAATCGGAGCGACTCAAATCAGAGCGACCTCAAATCGGAGCGACCTCAAATCAGAGCGACTCAAATCGGAGCGACTCAAATCGGAGCGACTCAAATCGGAGCGACTCAAATCAGAGCGACTCAAATCGGAGCGACTCAAATCGGAGCGACTCAAATCGGAGCGACTCAAATCGGAGCGACTCAAATCAGAGCGACTCAAATCGGAGCGACTCAAATCAGAGCGACTCAAATCGGAGCGACTCAAATCGGAGCGACTCAAATCGGAGCAACTCAAATCGGATCATTCTCAGTCCACTGGTGGATGAAAGCCTCCTCCCCTCGTCGTGTGGGCCATGGGGGGGGGGGGGGTGTTGTAGTTGTTGTTATAGCCATACTTCACCTCGCTGCGCAGCGCGGGTTGGTGGGAGGGGGGGAGGGCATAGATGGGGCATAGATGGGACGTGGCATCACCACAAGAGCAACCATCACTATCACCATCATCAGGACCATCACCAGCACCATCATCAGTACCAACACAAACATCAGGACCATCACAAACACCATCATCAGGACCAACACCATCATCAGTACCATCACCATCATCAGGTCCATCACCATCATCAGGTCCAACACCATCATCAGGTCCATCACCATCATCAGGTCCATCACCATCATCAGGACCATCACCATCATCAGGTCCATCACCATCATCAGGTCCATCACCATCATCAGGTCCATCACCATCATCAGGTCCATCACCATCATCAGGTCCATCACCATCATCAGGTCCATCACCATCATCAGGTCCATCACCATCATCAGGTCCATCACCAATCATCAGGTCCATCACCATCATCAGGTCCAACACCATCATCAGGTCCAACACCATCATCAGGTCCATCACCATCATCAGGTCCATCACCATCATCAGGTCCATCACCATCATCAGGTCCATCACCATCATCAGGACCATCACCATCATCAGGTCCATCACCGTCATCAGGTCCATCACCAACATCAGTACCATCACCATCATCAGTACCATCACCAGCACCAACAACATCAACAACAACCCGCACCATCACATCCACCAGCACCGCGACCATCCCCAACACCATCCACCTTCCTCGCCCACACAATTAACCCTCTCTCGTAATAAGAGCTCCAACATCTAACACCCCCCCCACACACACCCCCCACAGCCCCTCCCCCCACAGCCCCCCCCCCACCCCCCACAGCCCCTCCCCCCACAGCCCCTCCCCCCACACCCCCCCCCCCTCCCCCCACAGCCCCTCCCCCCACAGCCCCCCCCCCCACCCCCCCACAGCCCCCCACAGCCCCCACAGCCCCCACAGCCCCGCCCCTCGCTCCCTCTCGTCCAAACTTGATCCGTGCACCGCTCTCTCGGCCGAGCCGATAATGAGCGAGTCGCACTCACGTCACCCGCCCCCTCCTCACATCCTCCTTCTTTGTGTGTGTCTCTCTCTCTCTCTGTCTGTCTCTGTGTGTTGTGTCTTTCTGGTGTCTCTCTGTCTGTGTTGTGTCTGTCTCTCTCTCTCTGTCTCTCTGGGGTGTCTCTCTGTCTGTGTTGTCTCTCTATGTCTCTCTGGGGTGTCTCTCTGTCTGTCTTGTGTCTCTCTGGGGTGTCTCTCTGTCTGTGTTGTGTCTCTCTGGGGTGTCTCTCTGTCTGTGTTGTGTCTCTCTCCTGTCTGTGTTGTCTTTCTCTCTCTGTCTGTCTTGTGTCTCTCTATTCTCTCTGTCTTGTGTCTCTCTGGGGTGTCTCTCTGTCTGTGTTGTGTCTCTCTCTGTGTCTCTCTGTCTGTGTTGTGTGTCTCTCTTTCTCTGTCTCTCTGGGGTGTCTATCTGTGTTGTGTCTCTCTCTCTCTGTCTGTGTTGTGTCTCTCTCTCTCTCTGTGTCTCTCTTTGGTGTCTCTGTGGTGTGTCTCTCCCTGCGGAGTCTCTCTCTGTCTGTGTTCTCTCTCTGTCTCTCTGTGTCTCTCTGTCTGTGTTCTCTCTCTGTCTCTCTGTGTCTCTCTGTCTGTGTTCTGTCCTCTCTTTGGTGTCTCTGTGTCTCTCTCCCTACTGAGTCTCGACTTGCCCCGACTCCTCTTAGAGCCGCTTAGATCGAGAGCGCGTCACAGCACACAGACAAAGATCCCCCGCGTAGCCTCCGACAGACCGTCGGGGCAAGTGCCGTCAGCGAGTAGCAACCCACTGAGGCCCGAGCAGCGCACGAGGGGGTTGGGTGGCCAGCACCACGCCCGGCCGCCGATGTCTACACAACGGCACCCGCTACTCATTAAGGCCGAGTCGACCTAGGGGGGAGGATCCGAGACGGGTCGCGTCACCTCGGCACGCGGTCTGCGATGCAGATGAGGCCGGGACATTCCTGTGGCGAGGGGGGGGGGTCGGTTATTGTGGGGGGGGGGGGGTCGAGGGGGTTAATGTGGGGGCGGGGGGGGGTTCGAGGGGGTTAATGTGGGGGGGGGGGGGGGCAGGGGAGCGAGACGTTGACAACCCACATCCCCTAAAACCCTTTGTAGGGGGCGCTCAGAGCACAGTTGACGGGGAGTAAATGAACGCGCTAATTCGTGCGTGTATGTTTGTTGAACTTCCTTTGCACCGTACGTGGCCAACGCGTGCTCGTCGGAGGGTGCACGCGGGGGGGGGGGGTGAAGAACAAACAATCTAAACGCAGCAACAACAGCAGCAACAACAACAACAGCAACAACAACAACAACAAGCAGAGCGTCTTCCATCGCGTTCATTCGAAAGCGGGCACAGCTCCGGCGGCGTGGTGGAGAGGAACGTTCCAGACGGCCGCAGCAGCGGCACCTTTGGAGGCGCCGCGCGATGCGGGCGACCTCCGCGCTCTCTGTTCGACGTTTCGCACCATCATGAGCGGAGTCGACGTGACGGTGTTTTTACGACTCCTCGACGATGTGGACAGCGACGGTGTCGTTGTGGTCGATTTGTGGCGGGTGAACAGGGTTTGAGAACAGGGTTTGAGAACAGGTTTGAGAACAGGGTTGTGAACAGGGTTGTGAACAGGGTTGTGAACAGGGTTGTGAACAGGGTTGTGAACAGGGTTGTGAACAGGTTTGAGAACAGGGGTTGTGAACAGGGTTGTGAACAGGGGTTGTGAACAGGGGTTGTGAACAGGGTTGTGAACAGGGTTGTGAACAGGGTTGTGAACAGGTTTGAGAACAGGGGGTTGTGAACAGGGTTGTGAACAGGGTTGTGAACAGGGTTGTGAACAGGGTTGTGAACAGGGTTGTGAACAGGGGTTGTGAACAGGGGTTGTGAACAGGGTTGTGAACAGGGTTGTGAACAGGGTTGTGAACAGGGTTGTGAACAGGGTTGTGAACAGGTTTGAGAACATGGTTGTGAACAGGGTTTGTGAACCGGCACTGGTGCTGTAGTGGTTAGCGCTGCACTGCGCTAACCACTGCAGCACCAGTGACGATTATTCTGAACCGGTACTGGGCATCCCCTAGGTCGACTCAGCCTCAAATGCGTACCTGGCGCGGGTGTGTAAACGTCGCCACTGGGGACACAAAAGGCGGCCGGGCGTGGTGCTGGCCACCCACCCCCCTCGTGTGCCGTGCCGGCCTTTATAGGTCCTACCCGCTAACAGCACTTGCCCCAACAGTCCGTGAAGGCTACACGGGGGATCTTTGTCTATGTTTTGGTGAACCCCAGACGAACCCACCAGGGTGCCGGTTGGATTCGTGTCACCGGCACGGTCATTACGACCCCCTGTCTCTCTCTCTGTCTCTCTCTCTCTGTCTCTCTGTCTGTCTCTCTCTCTCTGTCTGTCTCTCTGTCTCTGTCTCTCTGTCTGTCTCTCTGTCTCTGTCTCCCTCTGTCTCTCTGTCTCTGTCTCTCTGTCTGTCTCTCTGTCTCTGTCTCTCTGTCTGTCTCTCTCTCTCTGTCTCTCTCTGTCTGTCTCTCTATCTGTCTCTCTCTCTCTGTCTCTCTCTGTCTGTCTGTCTCTGTCTGTCTCTCTCTGTCTGTCTCTCTGTCTGTCTCTCTCTCTCTCTCTGTCTGTCTCTCTGTCTCTGTCTCTCTGTCTGTCTCTCTGTCTTTGTCTCCCTCTGTCTCTCTGTCTCTGTCTCTCTGTCTGTCTCTCTGTCTCTGTCTCTCTGTCTGTCTCTCTCTCTCTGTCTCTCTCTGTCTGTCTCTCTATCTGTCTCTCTCTCTCTGTCTCTCTCTGTCTGTCTGTCTCTGTCTGTCTCTCTCTGTCTGTCTCTGTCTGTCTCTCTGTCTCTTTCTCTGTCTCTCTCTCTGTCTCTCTCTGTCTCTCTCTGTCTCTCTCTCTGTCACCGCGAGGCACGACACCTCCAGTGAGCTTCAGCAGTGCGATGATCAACGCGTCTGCTGCCAGCCAAGGCCGGCCGGGCTGCTGATGAGGCACTCGAACGCCGAAGCCGCTCTTCTCGAACGCGCTTTGCCCAGCGCCGAATCGGGTCCGCCGCTTGCTGATGGCATGCACGCTCGCAGAATGCTCGACGGGCCGGTGGGATGTGTTGAATAAATAAATAAAAATAGATATACACTTGTATTTGTAGAGGTACAAATGTGGGAAGGAAGGCTCTGGCTGCTGAATCGTTGGTAGATTAAAAGTGTGATGGTGAAACGTCTTCTCAGCAAGGCGGCAAGCTCCGTGCATCGAACTCCCCTTGGCTCGCACTTCACCAGGCAGGGCGGAGCGCGTCAATCAGGGTCCCCCCCCCTCCTCTCACCCCCTCCCCCCTTCTCCCCCCTCCCCCCTTCTCCCCTTCTCCCCCCCCTTCTCCCACCCCCTCCCCCCCCTTCTCCCACCCCCTCCCCCCCCTTCTCCCACCCCCCTCCCCCCTTCTCCCACCCCCTCCCCCCCTTCTCCCACCCCTCCCCCCTTCTCCCACCCCTCCCCCCATCTCACCCCCCTCCCTTCTCTTCAGCACCCCCACCCTCAATGGATTATCATCTCTCATTACTGTACTCCCCATCCACGCACCA
Source organism: Lampetra fluviatilis (assembly GCF_964198595.1). Classification (NCBI taxonomy): domain Eukaryota; kingdom Metazoa; phylum Chordata; class Hyperoartia; order Petromyzontiformes; family Petromyzontidae; genus Lampetra; species Lampetra fluviatilis. The sequence goes on from NC_136336.1 coordinate 2,179,450, forward strand.
CCGCCCCCACCCCCTCGTCTCCCTCCCCTCTACCCCGCTCCCCCCCTCCCCTATAGCCCTCTCGTCCCCCCTCCCCCATTCATCTTTCCCCTTCCCACCTCCACACCCCCCTGGCCCCTCCCCCCTGGCCCCTCCCCTCTGGCCCCTCCCCTGGCCCCTCTCCCCCCGTCTCCCCCCTTCTCACCCGCGAGCCAATTCCTCCACCCTCCCCCTCTATCCCCCCTCCCCTCTATCCCCCCTCCCCTCTACCCCCCCCTCCTCGCTACCCCCCCTCCCCTCTACCCCCCCTCCCCTCTACCCCCCCTCCCCTCTACCCCCCCTCCTCGCTACCCCCCCCCTCTATCCCCCCTCCCCTCTATCCCCCCTCCCCTCTATCCCCCCTCCCCGCTACCCCTCCCCCTCCATCCCCCTCCCCTCTATCCCCCCTCCCCTCTACCCCCCCTCCCCTCTACCCCCCCACGCCCCGCCCCCCATCCCGCGGCAGCATCTGTGCACTCAGAGCTCCAGGTGGCGAGCCGCTTCACGCAGCCGCTCATTGTGAACACATCCGCGGTCGCGGACGCGGTCCGTCGCTTTCCCCCTCCTAGCTCGTGCGAGCGGCAAGTGCGCCCTGGGGGAAATCTGCCCCCCGCAATGCCCTGGGGCAAATCTGCCCCCCCCCCCCCCCATAATGTCCTGGGGGCTCTCTGCCCCCCCCCCCCACAATGCCCTGAGGGCACTCTTCCCCCCGCAATGCCCTGGGGGCTTTGGCTTCAGCAGTGAACTCAGGAACGAGGAGACTGTCTCGATCCGCGTGCGAGAGCGAGTCAGGGCGCCGAGTAATTGACTCCGGGAAAGATTTTCAGATATTTGACACTCGCAAGCAAGGCCCTCGCTATGTCAGCGATGGGGCATTTCGCAACGTCTCCGAGTCGTTTCCCCACTTCAACAAGAACAACAATAAAACCGGTGGGAGGCTCGCCGTTGTAACGAATTGCACTCGAGATGACGAGTCGCCTTGAACGGCACACGGAAGCGGACACCACAGAGCTACCTCCGAGTTCGTTGAGTGGCGCTCCCGTCCACGCACAGTCGAGGGCATGGCTCCTCACACTCTGCCCTGCCCCACGGGGCAGTCGGCTCCCCGCACGGCGGTCTGTGGGTGGTTTATATGCGTGTGGGCACTGGTGGCCGATCCGAGGTCATCAATTCGCTACACTTGAGAACCCGGTTTACTCACAACTCGGTCTCTGTACGAGTTAATGGGTCTCTGTCGTGAGTCTATGGGTCTCTGTGTGAGTCTATGGGTCTCTGTGCGAGTCTATGGGTCTCTGTGTGAGTCTATGGGTCTCTGTGCGAGTCTATGGGTCTCTGTGTGAGTCTATGTGTCTCTGTGCGAGTGTATGGGTCTCTGTGTGAGTCCATGGATCCCTTTCTGGATCTATGGGTCTCTGTACGAGTTAATGGGTCTCTGTGCGAGGTGTATGGGTCTCTGTGCGAGTCCATGGATCCCTTTCTGGATATATGGGTCTCTGTACGAGTTAATGGGTCTCTGTGTGAGTCTATTGGTCTCTGTGTGAGTCTATGGGTCTCTGTGCGAGTCTATGGGTCCCTTTATGGGTCTCTGTGCGAGTCTATGTGTCTCTGTGTGAGTCTATGGGTCTCTGTGCGAGTCTATGGGTATTTGTGTGAGTCTATGGATCCCTTTATGGGTCTCTGTGCGAGTCTATGTGTCTCTGTGCGAGTCTATGGATCTCTATGCGAGTCTATTGGTCTCTGTGTGAGTCTATGGGTCTCTGTGCGAGTCTATGTGTCTCTGTGCGAGTCTATGATCTCTGTGCGAGTCTATTGGTCTCTGTGTGAGTCTATGGATCCCTTTATGGGTCTCTATTTGAGTCTACTATGGATCTTTGCGTGAGTCTATGGGTCTCTGTGCGAGTCAATGGATTTCAGTGCGAGTCTATGAATCTCTGTGCGAGTCTATGAATCTCTGTGCGAGTCTATGCATCTCTGTGTGACTTAAAACACAGTGGGGGGAGGGGGCGCGCTCACACGAACCCCACCCAGAGATGGGGGCCAGAGTCGCTCATTGAACCCAGCTCCCTTCTTGCTGCAGTCACCCTGCACCCTATGAACTGCCCCGTGTCTGTCCCCCCCCCCTTGCCCACGACGCAGGAGGCGCGTGCCAGGGGGGTGTGGGCCCCCAGCCCCTCCACGCCCGCCCCGCGATGCCCCTTCAGCACCCGGCAGGACTCAAGAGCTTCCTCCCCTTCCAGGGGGAGGGCGCGCCCACGAGACTCAGCCTCTTCCACAACTTCCCGAATGTGAGCGGCCTCCTCAGCCTTCACAGACTGTCAGGGCAAGTGCTGTGGGTGATGTGAAACACAAAGATAAAGATTGCCCCCCGTGTAGCCTTCACAGACTGTCAGGGCAAGTGCTGTGGGTGATGTAAAACACAAAGATAAAGATTGCCCCCCGTGTAGCCTTCGCAGACTGTCAGGGCAAGTGCTGTGGGTGATGTGAAACACAAAGATAAAGATTGCCCCCCGTGTAGCCTTCGCAGACTGTCAGGGCAAGTGCTGTGAGTGATGTAAAACACAAAGATAAAGATTGCCCCCCGTGTAGCCTTCACAGACTGTCAGGGCAAGTGCTGTGAGTGATGTAAAACACAAAGATAAAGATTGCCCCCCGTGTAGCCTTCGCAGACTGTCAGGGCAAGTGCTGTGAGTGATGTAAAACACAAAGATAAAGATTGCCCCCCGTGTAGCCTTCGCAGACTGTCAGGGCAAGTGCTGTGAGTGATGTAAAACACAAAGATAAAGATTGCCCCCCGTGTAGCCTTCACAAACTGTCAGGGCAAGTGTTGTGGGTGATGTGAAACACAAAGATAAAGATTGTCCCCTCTTCCGTATAGCCTTCCCAGACTGTTAGGGCAAGTGCTGTGGGTGATGTGAAACACAAAGATAAAGATTGCCCCCCCCCCGTATAGCCTTCGCAGACTGTCAGGGCAAGTGCTGTGGGTGATGTGAAACACAAATATAAAGATTCCCCCCCCCCGTATAGCCTTAAGAGACTGTTAGGGCAAGTGCTGTGGGTGATGTAAAACACAAAGATAAAGATTGACCCCTGTGTAGCCTTCACAGACTGTTAGGGCAAGTGCTGTGGGTGATGTAAAACACAAAGATAAAGATTGCCCCCTGTATAGCCTTCACAGACTGTTAGGGCAAGTGCTGTTAAAGATACACCGACACACACAAACACAGACAAAGATAACACAAAGATAAAGATTGCCCCCTGTATAGCCTTCACATGCTGTTAGGGCAAGTGCTGTTAAAGATACACCGACACACACAAACACAGACAAAGATCCCCCGTGTAGCCTGTCACAGACTGTCGGGGCAAGTTGCTGTTTAGTGGCAAGTAGCTGCACCGATGAAGGCCGCCACTGTGGCACGCCAGGTGAGCACCACGCCCGGCCGCCTTTGTCTCCCCAGTGGCGATGTTCACCACACACCGCACCCGGCTACTCAGTTACGACTTGAGTCGACCCGAAGCAACAACAATATCTACAACGTGGTACCTAATTTTATCCACCCGCCCATAGGGATGAGCCATCACCAGAGGGAGATGGGAGAGAGATGAAGAGGGGGGAGGGAGGTAATGGTGTGGAGGGAGATGGGAGAGAGACGGGGAGAGAGAGAGGAAGATGGGGGAGGGAGGTGTAGAGGGAGATGGAAAAGAGAGAAAAAGAGAGAGAGCAGACAGCGGAAAAAAATGAGATGGACGGATTGTGGGAGGGGTATGGGAGAGATTTTGAGAGCGAGGGAGCGATTAGAATGATATGAGGGATAGAGAGAGAGATTTAGAGAGGGGGGGGGAAGAGACAGATGGAGAGAGATGAGAGATGGGAGGTGAGGGAGAGCGGGAGTTGAACTGTGTGTGGCACCACGCTGGCTAGGAGATGTTGACTACCTCGCCTGGTCTACAGGAGGTCGTGGGTTCAATGCCAGACACTGAGAGATGTTGACTACCTCGCCTGGTCTACAGGAGGTCGTGGGTTCAATCCCAGACACTGAGAGATGTTGACTACCTCGCCTGGTCTACAGGAGGTCGTGGGTTTAATCCCAGAAAGAAGAAAGAAAGAATAAATAAATAAATATGGAAAGAAAAAGAAAAGAAAAAAAGAACAAGAAAATTTTAAAAAAATTAATTTAAAAAAATGAAGAAAGAAATGTAAAAAATAAAAAAAAGAGAGACGGGGAGAGAGAGAGGAAGAGGGGGGAGGGAGTTGATGGTGTGGAGGGAGATGGGAGAGAGACGGGGAGAGAGATAGAGAGGAAGATGGGGAAGGAGATCGCCGGGTGAGATAGAGGAGAGGAAGAGAGAACTAGGGGGGAGAGAGATAGAGAGGAAAATGGGGGGGGGGGGAGGAGGGTGGTGGTGGTGGTGGTGGGGGGGAGAAGACAGGAGAGAGGTGGAGGGAGATGGGGAGGAGAGTACAGAGGGGGGTGAGAGAGCGCGCGAGAGGAAATGATGAGCAGCACGTGGGAGAGACACGTGGGGGGGGGGGGCGATGGACAGGAGGAGCTCGCGGGGAGATGGAGCCGCTTGGGATCTCGGTTATTTCTGTTCCGGCGACATCACCGGAGACGCGGAGTCGGCGCGTGCGCGCAGAGACCTCGCAGAGCGCGCGTGGGGAGCGGTGGCGCAGCGGTTAGCGCGCTGCGCTGCGAACCCGGCGACCCCAGTTCGATTCCCGCTCACGGCCGACACCGGCGACGATTACCTGAGCCTCCCCTAGGTCGACTCAGCCTCAATTGAGTGCTTAGTGCGGTGTGTAAGCGTCGCCACTGGGGAGACAAAGGCGGTCGGGCGTGGTGCTGGCCACCCACGCCCTCGTGTGCTGTACCAGTCTTCATTAGGTGCTCGCGAACAGCACTTGCCCCAACAGTCTGTTAAAGGCTACACGGGGGAATCTTTGTCTTTGTGTGTACGTAGTGAATGGAGCCCATAGCTCACACAGAAACAGGGCCCTTACCGATAACCATCCGGCCTGCACACCAGCCAGGGGCTCAAGCGAAGCCTGACTGCTGAAGAGACACCCAGTGTCGAAACCGCTGCGGAGTCGTGCTCATTGCCGAGCCAGCGCTGCTGAAACTGGTGCGCGTGCGCGGGGGCTCATGGGATGTGTCGAGAGAAGAAAAAAACGACCAGAGCGTTCATTTGCGAGCAGGTGGAGTGCCTGCCGAGTTCGATTGTTACTGGCGGGCACGTCCCTTGGACGTAACCCTCCCGACGTAACCCCCCCCCCCCGTGCCCCCCCCCCGCCCCCTCTCAGATGGATCCGGTACAGAAGGCGGTCATCAACCACACGTTCGGGGTGGCTCCGGCTCCACGCAAGCGACAGATCATCACCTGCAGCCTGTGCCAGATCAGGTTCAACTCCCAGGTAAGGCGGGTCCCGTCCCCACACACACACACGAAATAAGACAAAGATCCCCCGTGTAGCCTCTGCAGGCTGTTGGGGCAAGTGCTGTTCGTGAGCACAGACCCACAAAGTTCCATAGACTCACACAGAGCTCCATTGACTCACACAGAGATCCATAGACCCACACACAGATCCATAGACTCACACAGAGACTCATAGACTCACACAGAGACCCATAGACTCACACAGAGACCTATAGACTCACACAGAGACCCACAGACTCACACAGAGACCCGTAGACTCACACAGAGATCCATAGACTCACACAGAGACCCATAGACCCACACAGAGACTCATAGACTCACACAGATATCCATAGACTCGCACAGAGACCCACAGACTCACACAGAGACCCACAGACTCACACAGAGACCCATAGACTCACACAGATAGACCCGTAGACTCACACATAGACCCACAGACTCACACAATAACGCTGCTATTTGTGGTCGCAAAAGAAAACAAAATAAACACTCTGTGACGTTTCTGGCAGTGGCCCTTCTTCAGAGCGACTTGACTCTCCCCCTCTGGCTTCTCCTAAGTGCTGTGAAGCAGGGCCATTGTCCGAAACGTCGCACACCACCGCACGGCGGTGGTGTGATTATTATTGACACGGAACTTGCGTGTCTGTGCGAATTTTTTGTTGATCGACGAAATAAACTAATTTACGTTCAGAGTAATAGAAGGCGTATCAACTATTCACATTGCTAACGCAGGTGCACCTGCTGCAGTTGCTATTGCAGCTGCAGTTTCTGCTGCTGCTGCAGTTGCTGCTGCAGTTGCTGCTGTTATTGCAGCTGCAGTTGCTGCTGTTGCTGCTGCTATTGCATCTGCTGCAGTTGCTGCTGCTGTTGCAGTTGCTGCTGCTATTGCAGCTGCAGTTGCTGCTGCAGTTGCTGCTGCTATTGCATCTGCTGCAGTCTGCTGCTGTTGCAGTTGCTGCTGCTATTGCAGCTGCTGCTGTTGCTGCTGCAGTTTCTGCTGCAATTGCTGCAGTTGCTGCTGCAATTATTTCTGCAGTTGCTTCTGCAGTTGTTGCTGCAATTGCTGCACCAGTTGCTTCTGCAGTTGCCGTTGCAGTTTCTGCTGCGGTTGCTGCAGTTGTTGCTGCAGTTGCTGCTGCAGTTGCTGCAGCTGTTGCTGCTGCTGCTGCAGTTGCTGCAGCTGTTGCTGCTGCTGCTGCAGTTTCTGCTGCAGTTGCTGCTGCTGTTGCTGCTGCTGTTGCTGCTGCTGCAGTTGCTGCAGCTGTTGCTGCTGCTGCAGTTGCTGCTGCTGTTGCTGCTGCTGCAGTTGCTGCAGCTATTGCTGCTGCTGCAGTTGCTGCAGCTGTTGCTGCTGCTGCAGTTGCTGCTGCTGTTGCTGCTGCTGCAGTTGCTGCTGCTGTTGCTGCTGCTGCAGTTGCTGCAGCTGTTGCTGCTGCTGCAGTTGCTGCTGCTGTTGCTGCTGCTGCAGTTGCTGCTGCTGTTGCTGCTGCTGCAGTTGCTGCAGCTATTGCTGCAGCTGTTGCTGCTGCTGCTGCTGCAGCGGCGTCGGCATCTGGCAGAGGGAAGGGAGTGATGGCGAGTCCGTGTCACGTGGCCGACTCCCCGCCCGTGTCACGTGGTCGCGGTGACCCGGCCGATGCCGCCCGGGACCTTCAGCAACATCGCCCCCTCGTGACGTCACCGTGCCCATAGTTGCGCAACACCTTTGGGGGGAGCGGGGGCCACGGGGGGTAGGGGGGGAGTTGGAGGTGGGGGCGGGGGGCACGGGGGGGGGGGGGTGGAGATGGGGGGGGGGGGCTCTCACGGCCGTGAGAGCACGGAACGAACTCTGTAATTGCCCCCCCAGGGAGCTCGAAAGACACCGGGACGACGTCTTCTTCTCCCGGCCTAACGACTCCCATTGTTGGCGGCCTCTCGCTATAAATACTACACTCGTGTGTGTGTCTGTGTGTGTACACGTGTGTGTGTGTACACGTGTCTGTGTGTGTACACGTGTCTGTGTGTGTCTGTGTGTACATGTGTGTGTGTACACGTGTGTGTGTCTGTGTGTACACGTGTGTGTGTCTGTGTGTACACGTGTGTGTGTGGCTGTGTGTGTGTCTGTGTGTGTGTGTCTGTGTGTGTACACGTGTGTGTCTGTGTGTGTACACGTGTGTGTTTGTACGTGTGTGTAAACGTGTGTGTACGTGTGTCTGTGTGTGTGTGCCTGTGTGTGTACACGTGTGTGTGTGTGTGTGGCTGTGTGTGTACACGTGTGTGTGTCTATGTGTGCACACGTGTGTGTGTGTCTGTGTGTGTACACATGTGTGTGTGTACGTGTGTGTGTGTCTGTGTGTGTGTGTCTGTGTGTGTACACGTGTGTGTGTCTGTGTGTGTACACGTGTGTGTGTGTACGTGTGTGTGTGTGTGTGTGTCTGTGTGTGTGTGTCTGTGTGTGTACACGTGTGTGTGGCTGTGTGTGTACACGTGTGTGTACCCATGTGTGTGTCTGTGTGTGGCTTTGTGTGTGTGTGTGTGTGTCTGTGTGTACACGTGTGTATGTCTGTGTGTCTGTGTGTGTACACGTGTACACGTGTGTGCGTGGCTGTCTGTGTACACGTGTGTGTACCCATGTGTGTGTCTGTGTGTGTACACGTGTGTGTGTGTGTGTGTGTCTGTGTGTACACGTGTGTATGTCTGTGTGTCTGTGTGTGTACACGTGTACACGTGTGTGCGTGGCTGTGTGTGTGATTGTGTGTTTGTGTATGTGTGTGTGTCTGTGTGTACACGTGTGTATGTCTGTGTGTCTGTGTGTGCACACGTGTACACGTGTGTGCGTGGCTGTGTGTGTGATTGTGTGTGTGTGGAGCGATAGTGGAGCGGGTAGCGCGCTGCGCTACGAACCTGGCGACCCGGGGGCTCACGGCCAACACCAGTGGCGATTATCTGAACCGGTTCTGGGCCTCCCCTAGGTCGACTCAGCCTCAAATGAGTACCTGGTGCGAAGTGTAAACATCGCCACTGGGGAGATAAAGGCGGCCGGGCGTGGTGTTGGCCACCCACCCCCTCGTGTGCCGTGCTGGCCTTTATAGGTGCTCGCTAATAGCACCTGCCCCAACATTCTGTTCAGGCTACACGGGGGATCTTTGTCTTTGGCTGTGTGTGTGACTGTGTGTGCCAGAGGACATCCTTCATGGTGGTGGGCAGGTCCGGATAAGGCTACGTAGCGAGGAGTCGGAGTCATTCCCTGTTCACCTTGGGGTGCGACAGGGATGCCCTCTGGCTCCCGCATTTATTTCGACCACGCAGTTCGTGAAGCCTTCGATGGCTGTACCGGAGGAATTTACATCTGGTACAGATACAACGGGAGGCAGATCGATACCAGGCGAGGTAGTTAACATCTCCTAGCCACCGTGATGATGATGAGAGAGAGAGACACGCAAACTCCAAATATACAGCAGCAGGCGTCAGGGTCGGGTTTGAACCCACGACCTCCTGTAGACCAGGCGAGGTAGTTAACATCTCCTAGCCACCGTGATGATTATGAGAGAGAGAGACACGCAAACTCCAAATATACAGCAGCAGGCGTCAGGGTCGGGTTTGAACCCACGACCTCCTGTAGCCCAGTAGAGGGAGCTAACATCTCCTAGCCACCGTGATAATGATGATGATGAGAGAGAGACACGCAAACTCCAAATATATAGCAGCAGGCGTCAGGGTCGGGTTTGAACCCACGACCTCCTGTATACCAGGCGAGGTAGTTAACATCTCCTAGCCACCGTGATGATGATGAGAGAGAGAGACACAGACCTCCTGTAGCCCAGGCGAGGTAGTTAACATCTCCTAGCCACCGTGATGATGATGAGAGAGAGAGAGACACATACCTCCTGTACACCAGGCGAGGTAGTTAACATCTCCTAGCCACCGTGATGATGATGATGAGAGAGAGACACAGACCTCCTGTAGCCCAGGCGAGGTAGTTAACATCTCCTAGCCACCGTGATGATGACGAGAGAGAGAGACACAGACCTCCTGTAGCCCAGGCGAGGTAGTTAACATCTCCTAGCCACCGTGATGATGATGAGAGAGAGAGACACAGACCTCCTGTAGACCAGGCGAGGTAGTTAACATCTCATAGGCACCGTGATGATGATGAGAGAGATAGGCACAGACCTCCTGTAGACCAGGCGAGGTAGTTAACATCTCCTAGCCACCGTGATGATGATGATGAGAGAGAGAGACACAGACCTCCTGTAGCCCGGGCGAGGTAGTTAACATCTCCTAGCCACCGTGATGATGATGAAAGAGACACACAGACCTCCTGTAGCCCAGGCGAGGTAGTTAACATCTCCTGGGCACCGCGGCATCAAGGAGGAGGCCACAATGCCCCTCTACGGCTTGTGGCGCCTCTCCTGAGCTCCCTCGGGTGAAGGTAGATGCCGCTTCTTCCGACAGCAGCGAACACGGCTGCGCCTTGAACATAAAAAAAAATTTACTCACAATACTGTATCCATATGAATATATAAATCCGCCTCATCGTTAATAATATCCTCACAAAGAAACCAATGAAGGGTGCGTGTGTTTTAGTTCAGCCGGCAACTCATCATCAGGATCTGTCTTTGTCACCGGAGCAATCCGATGAGGTGTGAAGCTCTGTTTGACAGGATCTGTCCTGCGACTGGGGTCAAACACGTGTCCCCACGTGTCCCCACGTGGTCTACACGTGTCCCCACGTGTCCCCATGCGGCACACCACATCCACTCTACGTACCCCCCCCCCTCCTCCTTCTCGCTCTGCCCTGCCTTGTGAGCTCCATTCCTCGCGAAGAGCAGCCCGGGTCTTGTTGAACTCAGGCTCTGAGCGCTGCTGAGTTCACGAATCCGACATGGCCATTATGACCACCCACCACCACCACCACCCCCCACTGCACTACAGTAGCAGAGGTGGGTTGGGGGGGGGGGCGGGCGGGGCGATTATCAGCGGGCTACCCCCCCCCCACTCGTCTCCCTCCTTCCGAGGAATCTTTCAGATCCCCCACCCGCCCCCCCACCCGGCCCCCTCCCCCTCCCCCCGCCCCCCCCACCCCATCTCATTACTTACGGCAATTTTATATATTTTTTCGCTGACCTCAGCGCCTCAATTTGGCGAGCAACAATGACCTCCATTCACCGGGGGAGTCGGACGCGGCCGGCCCACGCCCGTGCCTGGCCCCGGCCATAGGAACGTCGACGAAGCGAGTGGCCAGCGCCTCCGCGAGATCGTTACCTGCGATGGACACGCGGAGGATACGCGCGATATCCGAGTCGCGATATCCAAAGTCTGTCCAATTGTACTGCGGTGCTCGGGGCTATTGTTAGGGGGTTACACAATGGGGCTGCTACTAGCGGATACGGGCATAGGGGGCGGAGGGGGAGGGGTAAGGGGTGGAGGTACCCCTCTCTAGGGGGGTAACCCCCCTCTCCAAGGGGATACCCACACCTCCTTCAATGCCTCTCACCGTCTCTCTGTCATCGTCGCCGTCATTAAGTCTGAGCCCCGGGGAGCCTTGACGTGAACCCCCTCGCCATCTCAGCGCCCCATCGCATCGCCATGCGCCGTGGAATGTGCATGAATAGCGGGGTCTGTTCTTCTTGTGTGTCGGGGGGGCGGGGCGGGGGTGGAGCGGTGGTGCAGCGGTTAGCGCTACGCTGCGCTACGAACCGGGCGAATTCCCGCTCACGGCCACCAACGCCGGTGACGATTAATCTGAACCGGTGCTGCCCCCCCCCTAGGTCGACTCAGCCGCAAATGAGTACCTGGTGCGGTTTGTAGTAAACATCGCCACTGGGGAGACAAAGGCGGCCGGGCGTGGTGTCGGCCACCTCCCACCGTTACGTGCCCGGCTTAACGGCACTTGACCCAACAGCCTTGTGAAGGCTACACGGGGCACCTTTGTCCGTGCGTTCCAATGGGGCTGCCCTGGCCCTGTGGGAGCCTCTGGCCTCCTCCAGAGGGCCCTGCAGAGGGTACTTGGCCTCCTCTTCCTTTGAGGAGGTGCGGTCACCCACATTCTACCCCGCACACATTCTACCCCACACACATTCTACCCCACACACATTCTACCCCACACACACTGATCTGTACCGCGGGGTGGACAGAGGCAGGAGGGGGGGAGAGGGGAGGGGGGGGTGGGGGGGAGGGGGTGAGGAGGGGGGGTGAGGAGGGGGGGGGGTGAAGGTGGGGGGGGTGGGAATCTACGAAACTCGCCCCCATTGTTTGAAACTCCGCGCAGGGAGATGGAACCTGGCGGGCGACTCTCTGGGTCTGCGCGTCTCCCCCGCGCGCGTGCACGTGGAGATATTCTCTCGCCGTGTCTGTGTCCCCCCCCCCCTCCCCCGTGTCTCACCGCGTCTCTGTGTGTCTCCACGTGTCCCCTCTGTGTCCTCCCCCCGTGTCTCCCCGTGTCTCCCCCTGTCTGTGTTCCCCCCCCCCCCGTGTCTCCCCGTGTCTCCCCCTGTCTGTGTCCCCCCCCCCCCCCCGTGTCTCACCGCGTATCTGTGTGTCTCCACGTGTCCCCCACGTGTCCCCTCTGTGCCCCCCCCCCCCCCGTGTCTCCCCGTGTCTCCCCCTGTCTGTGTCCCCCCGTGCCCCACCCGTGCCTCCCCCCCCGTGTCTCTCCCCCCCTCCGTGCCCCCCCCCCCCGTGTCCCCCCCGTGTCTCCGCACCCAGAACCAGGCGGACGCGCACTTCCAGGGCACCAAGCACGGCAGGAGGCTGCGGGCCATGGAGTCGGGCAAGGTGAAGATGGAGTCGGCCAAGGTGAAGAAGGTCGCCGAGGGCGCGGGGGGAGGGGCCACTCGTCAGGGGGCGCCCCAAGAGGCTCCGGAGGGCGCGGATGAAGGTGGGGGGGGCGTCCACCGTGACATGATGACGGTGCTGCTGATGATGGTGGTGGTGATGGTGGTGCTGCTGCTGCTGATGATGATGATGGTGGTGCTGATGATGATGGTGGTGGTGCTGCTGATGGTGGTGGTGCTTCTGATGGTGGTGGTGGTGGTGCTGATGATGATGGTGGTGGTGGTGCTGCTGCTGCTGCTGCTGCTGCTGCTGATGATGGTGGTACTGCTGCTGATGGTGGTGGTGGTGGTACTGCAGATGATGGTGGTGGTGCTGCTGATGATGGTGGTGGTGGTGCTGCTGCTGATGATGGTGGTGGTGGTGGTACTGCTGATGATGGTGGTGGTGCTGCTGCTGATGGTGGTGGTGCTGCTGCTGCAGATGATGGTGGTGGTACTGCTGATGATGATGATGGTGGTAGTACTGATGAGGATAATGGCACTGATGATGATGGTACTGCTGCTGATGATGGCATTGCTGATTTTGGTGATGGTACTGATGATGGTGATGGTACTGATGATGATATTGATGATGATACTGATGATGATGGTATTGATGATGATGGTGCTGCTGATGATGATGGCATTGCTGATGATGATGGTACTGCTGATGATGATGGTGGTGCTGCTGATGATGATGGTACTGATGATGATGATGGTACTGCTGATGATGGTACTGATGCTGATGATGATGGTACTGTTGATGATGGTGCTACTGCTGATGATGATGGTACTGCTGATGATGATGGTAGTGCTGATGATGGTGCTACTGATGCTGATGATGGTACTGCTCATGATGATGGCATTGCTGATGATGATGGTACTGATGATGATGGTACTGCTGATGATCATGGTACTGCTGCTGATGGCACTGCTGATGATGGTGGTGCTGCTGATGATGATGGTACTGATGATGATGATGATGGTACTGCTGATGATGGTACTGATGCTGATGATGGTACTGATACTGATGATGATGGTACTGATACTGATGATGATGGTACTGCTGATGAGCATCGTCATGGACACTTGAACCAATCCTTTGACGATGCTGCTGCTGCTGCGTTGGTGGTGGTGCACAAACAACAACAACAACACACTCCGTGTCAATAACAACAAACGCCGGGTATATGTGGCCTTAAAAGGCAATATATATTTATATGACAGGCGACGTTTCGGCCAACGGCCCTTCCTCTTCACGGAGGCCCCAGCAGAGCGAGACAGAGAGAGACAGAGAGTGTATGACGAGGTGGGGGGGGGGGGGCTGCTGTTGTTGTTGTTGTTGACGGACGCATTGAGCCGATGGGCGGCACCCCGTGTCTCTCGCCCTCTCCACCACCAGAACAACAACAACAACAGCAGCTGCAGCAACAACAACAACAACCTCCCTGCAACAACAACAACAACAGCATCAGCAGCATCAGCAGCAGCATCATGAGCAACGCAAGCTCACCACCACCACCAGCAACAACAACAACGATGACGACATCACCGACGTCGTCACCCGCCCCCCCGAACGACCTCGCAAAGGGACCCGACCCCCCAGCGAGGGGGCTCAGCCCCCACGCCGAGCCCCTCCCCCCGGCGCCCCCCACGGGGGTCTCCGCGGGGACCCCCACGGGGGGGGTCCCCCCCCCCAAGGCGGAGAGCGAGGAAGAGAAGGCCAAGCGACTGCTGTACTGCGCCCTCTGCAAGGTGGCCGTGAACTCGCAGTCACAGCTGGAAGCGCATTACAAAGGTAGCTCGCGACACGGAGAATACGGGAACAACACAACACACTCGTTTACACGTGAGAGCTGCGGTAGGGTGAATACGGTAATGCGGTGTGGGGTTGCTAAGGGCAGCAGTGAAGTGAATACGGTAATGCGGTGTGGGGTTGCTAAGGGCGGCAGTGAAGTGAATACGGTAATGCGGTGTGGGGTTGCTAAGGGCGGCAGTGAAGTGAATACGGTAATGCGGTGTGGGGTTGCTAAGGGCAGCAGTGAGGTGAATACGGTAATGCGGTGTGGGGTTGCTAAGGGCAGCAGTGAAGTGAATACGGTAATGCGGTGTGGGGTTGCTAAGGGCAGCAGTGAGGTGAATACGGTAATGCGGTGTGGGGTTGCTAAGGGCTGTAGTGAAGTGAATACGGTAATGCGGTGTGGGGTTGCTAAGGGCAGCAGTGAAGTGAATACGGTAATGCGGTGTGAGGCGAGGTAGTCAACATCTCCTAGCCACCGTCATGATGATGAGAGAGAGACAAGCAAATTTCAAATACACAGCAGCAGGCGTCAAGGTCGTGATCGAACCCACGCTCTCCTGTATACCAGGCGAGGTAGTTAACATCTCATGGGCACCGTGATGATGATGATGAGAGAGAGACAAGCAAATTTCAAATATACAGCAGCAGCAGGCATCGTCAGGGTCGGGATCGAACCCACGACCTCCTGTAGACCAGGCGAGGTAGTCAACATCTCCTGGGCACCGCGTGCGAGGAAGAGGCTGGAGAAGTCCCACACGGCTCCCCGCACCCCGAGTCGTGCGAGCGACACATAATTCATCACACTCATTACCAAGAGGGGGGGCGGGGGGGGGGTGAGTAGGGTCTGGGGGGGGGGGTGTGGGGAGTGAGGGGGGGGGGGCCAGGGGGGGGAGGGCGGGGAGAGTGAAGGCTACTTGGAGGGGAGGGGCGAGATGGAAGGAGATGGGCGCATTGAGGGGACAGCGGGGGGGGGGGAAGGGTTTGGGGGATGGATGAGGGGAGGGGATTTCAGGGGAGGGGCTATGGGGGAAGGGGGGGCTATGAGAATAGGGGGAAGGAGTTATGAGGGGAGGGGGCTGTGGGTTGAGGGGAGGGGCTGTGTGCAGAATGGGTAGTGGCAATGAGGGGAGGGGCTGTGGGTAAGGGGGGAGGGGCTGTGGGGGAGGGGAGGGGTTGGTGCCAGTGAGGGAGGCAAGGCTGGTTGGTTGTGGTTGGTGGTGGTTGGTGGTGGTTGGTTGTGGTTGGTGGTGGTTGGTGGTGGTTGGTGGTGGTTGGTGGTGGTTGGCCTGGGCCCTACGGTATGAATAGCTCCACGTGCACGCGCCGCGTGAGCGAAGTGGAATATCGATTAGCGCTGCGAGGGGGGGGGAGGGGGGGTGGAGATGTGGGCTGTGATTGGGGATCGGTGGAGGTGGCTTTGATTGTTGTTGAATCGATGATGAATAATCATTATTGTTTATGATGATGATGATGATGCTGACGGTGATGATACTGCTGATTGATGATAATGATGGCGATTATCGATGATGAATAATCACTATTTATGATGATGATGATGCTGATACTGCTGATTGATGGCGAGTATCGAGGTTGAACTCAAAATCAACGCTCTCATCAATGGCATGGACGAAGATCGTATTTATATTACTAATATAATGAGCCAAGGATGTGTGTGTCCCGCGCGTGACGTCACTCCACATGAGGCCCACCCCCCTCATGAATTTTCATGAGCGGGTGGATTTTTACACGAACGCTGAATTAAGGTCGAGCTGAATTAAATAATTTATTACACACCTCACTCAACACTCCCCTCCAAACACTCTCCCCCCCTCGCCCCCCCCCCTCCCTACCGCCTCACTCTCCACTCCCCTCCCAACACCCCCCTCGCCCCCCCCCCGTCTCCCCCCCTCCTCCCCCCCTCCTCCCCCCCTCCTCCCCCCATCACCCCCCCCTTCCATTGCCCCCCCACCCTCCTCCCCCCTCCCCACACCACCCCCCACATTTCCCCCCAATCCCTCCCCCAACTCCCATTCCCCCCAAACCTCTCCCCCCTCCACTACCACCCCCCCCAAACCACTCCCCCCCCACCCCCCCATTCCCCCCTCCCTCCCCTTCTCCACCCCCCCCCCCCACCCTTATCCAACCCCGCCCCCGCAGGTGCCAAGCACAAGGTGATGATGGAGGTGCAGAGTGGGGGGGGCACGATCCGCGCGTGCATGCGGCCCCGCGGGGGGGCGGGGCGGCGGGGGGCGGGGGGGCGGGGGGGGCGGGGCCCGAGGGGGGCGGGGGGGGGCGGGGCCCGGGGGGGGGCGTGGTGCAGCTGACCCGCGCCTTCCGCTGCGAGCTCTGTGACGTCGTCGTCAACTCCGAGTCGCAGCTCAAGCAGGTGGGTGGGGGCGGGGGGGGTGAGGGGGGTCAGAGGGCAACCTCGGGGGGAGGGGTTCATTGGGTCACGCAGGAGAAGCGGGGGGGGGGTAAGGGGGAGTGGGGCGGGGGGGGTGAGGGGGGTCAGAGGGCAACCTCGGGGGGAGGGGTTCATTGGGTCACGCAGGAGAAGCGGGGGGGGGTAAGGGGGGAGTGGGGGCGGGGGGGTGAATGGGGGTCAGAGGGTCAGAGGGTAGCCCCGGGGAGTCATTGGGTCACGCAGGAGACGGGGGGGTAGGGGGGAGTGGAGGGGGGGCTGGGTCAAAGGGCAGCCGCGGGGGGTCATTGGGTCACGCAGGAGACGCGGGGGGGGGTAGTGGGGAGTGGTGGGGAGGGGGGGTTGGGGTCAGAGGGCAGCCCCGGGGGGGGGTCATTGGGTCACGCAGGTGAGACGCGGCTCGAAGGTGGCCCAGGGTGCGAGTGAGTGAGGGGGTGGACAGGAGGGGTGGGGGGGGGGGGAGCGGTGGTGGAGTGGTCAGCGCTACGCTGCGCTACGAACCCGGCGACCCGAGTACGATTCCCCGCTCACGACGATTATCTGAACCGGTCCTGGGCCTCCCCTAGGTCGACTCAACCTTCAAATTAGTACCTGGTGCGGTGTGTAAACATCGCCACCGGGGAGACAAAGGCGGCCGGGCGTGGTGTTGGCCACCCACCCCCTCGTGTGCCGTGCCGGCCTTCGTAGGTACTCGCTAACAGTACTTGCCCC
Source organism: Lampetra fluviatilis (assembly GCF_964198595.1). Lineage (NCBI taxonomy): Eukaryota > Metazoa > Chordata > Hyperoartia > Petromyzontiformes > Petromyzontidae > Lampetra > Lampetra fluviatilis. The sequence continues at coordinate 2,196,629 of NC_136336.1, forward strand.
CAACAGTATGTTGAGGCTATACGGGGGATCTTTGTCTTTGTAGGTGGCTCAGGGCACGAGCGAGTGAGTGAGTGAGGGGTGCAGGAGGATGTGGAGCTGAGTGGAATTCTGGTCCCAGCGGTGTCCATACCGGCCGGGCGTGGTGCTGGCCACCCAGCCCACCCACCCACCCGGCCCACCCACCCAGCCCACCCACCCACCCAGCCCACCCACCCCGTTTGCCGTGCCATCCATCACAGGTGCTGCTCCTCGCTGACGGCACTTGCCCCAGCAGGCCGTTGAGGCTATACGGGGGCGGGGGGGTCCTTTGCCTGTGTTGTGTGACTGTGACGATCGGTATGCGCAGCACGTGACGAGTCGCCGGCACAAGGACAAGCTGGCGGGGAAACCGCCCAAGCAGAAGCTGGGCCCCTACAGCCGAGTCGCTCGCAAACCCACACACAGTCAACACCCCAGGGTGAGTGCAGCACGCACACTCACACACACAGACTCACACACACTCACACACACTCACACACACACTCACACACACAGAATCACACGCACACTCACAGACTCACACACACTCACACACTGACACACACTCACACACACACAATCACACACACACAGTCAGCACCCCAGGGTGAGTGCAACACGCACACACACAATCACACACACTCACACACACACACTCACACACACACAGACTCACACACACACAGACTCACGCACACAATCACACACACACAATCACACACACACACAATCACACACACAGACTCACACACACAATCACACACACACAATCACACACACACAGACTCACACACACACAGACTCACACACACAATCACACACAATCACACACACTCACACACACACACAATCACACACACACAATCAGACACACACACATACTCACACACACACAATCACACACACAATCACACACACACACAATCACACACATAATCACACACAATCACACACACACAGACTCACACACACACAATCACACACACTCACACACACACACAATCACACAATCACACACACACACACAATCAGACACACACACAAACTCACACACACACAATCACACACACACAATCACACACACACAGACTCACACACACACAGACTCACACACACGCACAGACTCACACACACACGCGCACAGACTCACAGACACACATTAACTCACACATAAACTCACACACATGCGCACACACACACAGACTCACACACACGCAAAGACTCACACACATGCACAGACTCACACACATGCACAGACTCACATACACACATGCACAGACACACGCACACGCAGACTCACACACACGCACACGCAGACTCACACACACATGCACAGACTCACACGCACGAAAAAATAACGACAAAGATCCCGTCTAGCCTGTAACAGGCAAGTGCTGTTAGCGGGCAGCAGCGATGAAGGCCGGAACGACACACGAGTGGGGTAGGTGGCCAGCAACCACGCCCGGCCGCCTTTGTCTCCCTAGACGCACACAGCAGTGGCGGTGACGTCACCACAGCGCTTGTGCCAGGCCAGGTGCACGTTAAGGCCGCTTGAAGTGTCGAACGCCCGCCGGCAGGAGGTCACGGGACAGACCCAGCAGGTGCCACGTGTCGACCGACTGAGATGACCGGCGGACGCACCACCCGTGCCTCCCTACCATGCCACACGCACACACACAGACAAAGGTCCCCCGTGTAGCCCGTGCCCTTTGCCGCCCACCCCCTTTCCCGTCTTGCCGCAGCCGTCCAAGCTGAGCTTCCCCAAGGAGTTGGCGACGTCGCTCAACGGAGGCTACCTGCTGGCCCCGCTCCACCCGTCCTCGGGGCTCGCCTCCGGCGTGGCCCACGGCAAGATGGCCTTCGCCAAGGAGCCGCTCAAGACGCTCGGCCCGCCGGGCTTCCTGGGGCCTCCGCTCACCGCGGCCGGAGCGGCGGCGGCGGTGGCGGCGGCCGCGGCGGCGGCGGCCGCCTCGCCGCTCCACGCGGCGTTCACGCTGCGGCCCGGCCCCCCGACCTTCATCCGCGGCCCGGCCTTCCTGCCGGCGCTGCTGAGACCGGCGCCGGGGCCTCTGCGGACCCCGCACGGACACTTCGTGTTCGCGCCCTACTAGCGGCGGCCGGGTTGGCGGTGTTTGGCGGGGGAGGGGGGGGGTGTGCGGGGGGGGGGGGCCGGTTTGTCACTGTCGGAACAGGAGCGGTGGGTGCGGTGTGCCGGATCCACGCTGGTTCGGCCGGAGTGGGTGGCTCGTGGCTCGCGGTGTGCCGGGCGCGGTGTGCCGTGCGCGGTGTGCCGGGCGCGGTGTGCCGTGCGCGGTGTGCCGGGCGCGGTGTGCCGTGCGCGGTGTGCCGGGCGCGGTGTGCCGTGCGCGGTGTGCCGTGCGCGGTGTGCCGGGCGCGGTGTGCCGGGCGCGGTGTGCCGGGCGCGGTGTGCCGGGCGCGGTGTGCCGGGCGCGTGTGCCGGGCGCCCCAAACAGCTGTTGATGAAGTTCCCGGCGATCGGTGATTTAAGCACAAATCAGGAGTCGGGGCAATGGCTTCTGCTCAAACGAGCAAAAATGGGGTCTGATGGTGGTGGAAATTCCCCGTTGCTGTGGCGAGCGTCGGCCATGCCTTGACATGGGTTCGTCACGACTGTTGACTCCTCGCTGGTTGGTGCTGCTCATGGTGTTGACACTGGAGGGATGGTGATGGTGGTGTTGATGATGGTGTTGATGGTGGTGATGGTGATGGTGGTGGTGATGGTGATGGTGGTGATGATGGTGGTGATGGTGGTGGTGATGATGGTGTTGATGATGGTGTTGATGGTGGTGATGGTGATGGTGGTGGTGATGGTGATGGTGATGATGATGGTGGTGATGGTGATGGTGGTGATGATGGTGGTGATGGTGATGATGGTGGTGATGGTGGTGGTGGTGATGATGGTGTTGATGATGGTGTTGATGGTGGTGATGGTGATGGTGGTGGTGATGGTGATGGTGGTGATGATGGTGGTGATGGTGATGATGGTGATGATGGTGGTGATGGTGATGGTGGTGGTGATGATGATGATGATGGTGTTGATGGTGGTGATGATGGTGGTGATGGTGATGGTGGTGTTGATGATAGTGATGATGGTGGTGATGATGACAGTAATGGTGATGATGTAGTAGGGAGGATGGTGATGATAATGGTGTGGATGGTGATGATGATGGTGTTGATGGTGGTGATGATAGTGATGGTGGTGATGATAGTGATGGTGGTGATAGTGATGGTGGTGATAGTGATGGTAATACACGAAGTAAACAACCCACTTGATACCCTTGCAAATGTGGCTACACACACAAAGACAAAGATCCCCCGTATAGCCTGTAACAGACTGTTGGGGCAAGTGCTGTTAGCGAGCGCCTATGAAGGCTACACACGCACACGTGCACACACACTCACCGATGTCACTCTGACCACCGTGACATAGCGCAGCGCACAAGCTGCCGCTATTCACGGAAATAATAATAATGACGACGACGACGACGATTCCGCCACTCGTCCAGGGCTTGAGTCTCGAGACTCGCCCTTCGCGAGGGGGGGGTCCCTGCGGCACCGAGCGACGCTTGCGTCCGGACCGTGATCTAACGAGGGACGATGTCCGATGGATCTCAGAGTCATCCAACTCCGCGTGTTCGTGTTACAGGGGTGACCTTTAAAGCGGCGCTACTTCCAGACGCGTGCAATCGTTAGCAAAGACAAAGGCGCCCTCTCACTCCCTCCACCCCCGGTATAGTCTTTAACAGGCTGCAGGGGCAAGTGCTGTAAGCGAGTACGGAGCGAGTATGATGATCGGCACGGCCGCCTTTGTCTCCCCCAAGCTGCCAGTTTATGTTTTTGTTGATACGCCCCGCACGAAGGTACGCATTTTAAAGGCCGAACCGACCTAGGCGTAGGGCTCACGACCGGTATTTGAATATTCGCTGTCCCATTGATTGGGTGGTCGTGAGCGGGGTATCGATCTCTGGTTGCCAGGTTCGACGCGTGCACCGATCCACACACGCAGAGAACTCGGTACGCACACAACAACAACAGCAGCAGCCTCCATTCGTCACTAAGTGGCGGTGACGTCACCACAGCATTTGTGCCAGGCTAGGTTCACTCCGAGGCGATCGCGTGGGGTGGGTGGCCAGCACCGCGTCCGGCCGCCTTTGTCTCCCCACACAGCACCATGTACTCATTTGAGGCTAAGTCGACCTAGGGGAGGCACAGGATCGGTACAGATCGTCGTCACTGATGTTGTCAGGTGAGCGAGATTCAAACTCGGGATATCACACATAGCAACAACAACAACAACCGCCGTTCATAACTAAGTCGCTGAGACGTCACGGCGCTTGTGCCAGGCTAGGTGCACCTTGGAGATGCACACACACGGCGACACGCATGCACGACCCACCCTCACCTCGCCCACACCGCACGCACAGCAAGCCATCGTCTCAGTCTTTAAATAATGTAAACGGAGACGAGAGTAATCATCATGACGACGACGATCACGATACGTGACAGAGGAGGGTGTGTTGGGCGTAAGGGAACGTGCGTGCACAAGAGATATTTTTTTTTGTTTTTTAAACCACAGCAAGATTTATCACGCTGTCTCTCTCGTACGGTAGCGTGCCGTCGGCGGAATCGACGGCACGCGTTCTAGATGACGATGGTGGTGATGATGATGCCGCCCGTACAAGTCGCAATATTGTATCTCCTTCTGCATAAGCACACAGGGCGGCGTACCCTACCCTCTTCATGTAACATGCAGCTGCGGAATCATTGCTGTTAATGACGATGATCAATGATGATGATGCCGATCAATGATGGTGACGGTCAATGATGATGGTAAGATAACAAACAACAAAGCACGGGGCACCTCCTGTAGTAAGCACAGAGAACCTCCCCCCAGCACCGTGCCTCTCGTGCCCCCCCCCCCCTCGCCCGCCGGTCCCCCCCCCCCCAACCCCATACACACACACGGCGAAAGTTTGCGAGCACCCGTTCCCGTTGGTATGCGTTGGTGTGCGTGCAGGGTGTTCACTCTCGTGGCGTTCCTATCCCTACAGCCGCTGTCCATGGTACTGAACAGACCCTACAGCCGCTGTCCGTGGTACTGAACAGACCCTACAGCCGCTGTCCGTGGTACTGAACAGACCCTACAGTCGCTGTCCATGGTAATGAACAGACCCTACAGCCGCTGTCCGTGGTACTGAACATACCCTACAGCCGCTGTCCATGGTACTGAACAGACCCTACAGCCGCTGTCCGTGGTACTGAACAGACCCTACAGTCGCTGTCCATGGTACTGAACAGACCCTACAGTCGCTGCCCATGGTACTGAACAGACCCTACAGCCGCTGTCCATGGTACTGAACAGACCCTACAGTCGCTGTCCATGGTACTGAACAGACCCTACAGCCGCTGTCCGTGGTACTGAACAGACCCTACAGCCGCTGTCCATGGTACTGAACAGACCCTACAGCCGCTGTCCGTGGTACTGAACAGACCCTACAGCCGCTGTCCATGGTACTGAACAGACCCTACAGTCGCTGTCCATGGTACTGAACAGACCATACAGCCGCTGTCCATGGTACTGAACAGACCCTACAGTCGCTGTCCATGGTACTGAACAGACCCTACAGTGGCTGTCCGTGGTACTGAACAGACTCTACAGCCGCTGTCCGTGGTACTGAACAGACCCTACAGCCGCTGTCCATGGCACTGAACAGACCCTACAGCCGCTGTCCGTGGTACTGAACAGACCCTACAGCCGCTGTCCGTGGTACTGAACAGACCCTACAGCCGCTGTCCATGGTACTGAACAGACCCTACAGCCTCTGTCCAGGGTTACTGAACAACAATATTTACGAGTGTTTTATGTTGCGCAATCGTCAATATGCGGAGGTGCGAGTATATACGAAGGTGCTTTCGGCCAATCGTTGAATGTTAATACGTGTGGGAAGGAAAATCGGAGCACCCGGAGAAAACTCACGCGTACGTGGCGAGCAGGCAACTCATGGAGAGGGGACAGATTGTGTTCGTGCGCGCGTTGTTTGTACCGCCTTTCCCATGGCGAGCCAGGGTACAACACCTGCTCGACCCCCACAATGTGTGTGCGTGTGTGACCCACCAACCCTCCCTCGCTGCTGCCTTCACCCGTTCTGTATTGCAGGCCACGTTGCGTAGCCACCACCGGGCCGAATGAGCAGTGTTTGTCCATAAGCCTCTGTCCAAAGAAACGAAGTCGCCATCGTCACTGCCGCTATTTAAATTGTTCGTATTCGACTACTGTCCACGGCCGTGACCTTTTGCAATTGAAAGTCTTCCACTGTTGCGACGAGGCTCCCCTTCCACGATACTCTCCCGGCTGGTGCTGTTCAGCCTCCTCCTCCCGCGGCTCCCGATGATTCCCGTAGGCAGCTCCTTCCAGGCTTACTGAGCCATGCAAAAAATCATCTCTCGTCCGCGGTTACTGAGATCGTTATCGTTTCGCGTCTGTTCGTTGTGCGCAAGGGCCCCGTTGGCGCGGGCACTGAGGCGTCTGCGGAGCCTCTGTGCGTGGTTCGGAATTGTCGGCGCTACCCCAGTAAACATTGACAACATTGGAGCCCAGCGTTAGCGGCGTGGGTTTGCCACCAACCGTTGGGACCAACGTTGGCGCCCGACGTTGATCCAACGTCGAGGGCTAATGGTTGGGCCAACGTTGGGAGCCAACCAACGTGCCACGTTTACTGGGTATTAGATCCACTGTCCGCGACGAAGAACCTCGCGCCAAACAGATGCCGCGTAGTGCAAGTGGCTTGTGAGAGGGGGGGCAGTGATGTTGATGCTGATGGCGATGATGATGATGCTGATGGCGATGATGATGATGCTGATGGCGATGATGATGATGATGATGCTGATGGCGATGATGATGATGATGTTGATGTTGGTGGACGATTCGGATGAGCTGCACGTGCATGCGCGTCGCGGTGATGCGATGGGGCGCGTGGCGGTGAGGAGGTTGAGAGGATGGAGGCTCCGTGCCGGGAGACGGAGTCCCGACTAACCTGGTTTACGACACGAGTACAATCGTCGTCGTCGTCGTTATTATCATGAACAATATTAATAGTTTTAATTGTTTGTTGTTATCTTTGTTGTTGTTTTTTTTTTTAATGAAACACATCTCGCATCGGCGCTTCCCTTGCCAGGGAAGCCATTCTCCGCCGTAGTGTGACGAAGGCGCTTGCGCCATGAGCTAATAAACAAGCACAAAGATAGAGACAAAGCCCCCCCCCCCCCCAGACCCTGCACCCTCTCCCAGGTAGCCTTCGAACGGGCTGTTGGGGCAAGTGCTGCCCGCAAGTTCCGTAGCACCCACGAAGGCAGGCACGGCCACACGGGCCTGGGGATGGGGTTTGCCAGTATCACCCACGACCGGCCGCCTTTGTCTCCCCCGTCATTGCTAATGTTGTTATCCACACACCACCACAGTAGCAGCAGCAGCAGGTAACTCACCTTTAAAGGCTGAGTCGACCTAGGTAGACTGGTCCGTGAGCGGGAAACGGACACGGGTCGCTGGGTTCGTAGCGCAGCGCGCTAACCACTGCGCCCACCGCTCCCCCACCAACGATACGCTCTACACAAGCACACACACGTGGCATGCGCGCGTGGCTGTCCACGATGTGACACTATCGAAGCCGGGATTTCACTCCTATACATTTGCTATATACAGTATATATACAGTATATACACAGATACAGTATATACAGTAACTATACAGTATATACACAGTATATATATACATGCATGCTATGTTCAAATTATTTTCTTCGCATTTTTGTTCTTGTTGCTGTTGTTGCGTCGTGCCCCTCACGACCCACGTTTAGTTTCATGCCCCCCACCAAACCGCCGCCCCCCCCCCCCCCCCCCCACAATACGCACAACGTTGCACTCACACACACACACGCGCGCGCTCCTGGAGCGGGGTGCATGTTAGCGAGCACCTATTAAGGCAACGCATAAAGGGTTTGTGCTCAGGTTTTCGGCTGAGCTGACCTAGAGGGGGGGGGGTGCTCGAGCCAGTTCCCAGCACCTACTATAAGACAGGGCAAAGGGTTTGTGCTCGCGTTCGGACGTGCTAATTTTGGGCTGAGCTGACCTAAGGGGAGGCCCGAACCAAGTTCAGACGTCCGCTTGCCCACGCGGTGATGTGCGATGTTTCATCGCGTGGGGATTTCTCCTCGGGGTCCAGTGTCTGTGTCCCCGTTCTCTTTTTTGTTCTTCGTTTTTTCTCCGGCTCTGAACAAAATCCACGCTCGTGGCTCGCCCAGTGACTTTGGCCAAACATTGCCCTGGGCAGGGACTCTCCTGGCGAGCCACTGAGCTCATCGATCACTCGCCGCCGTGGCCAGGGATCAAACTCAGGTGGCCGGGTTTGTAGTGCGGCAGCGGGAGAAATTAAAAAACAACAGCAGCAGCAGCCGCAGCCACGCTAGAAACACACACACACACGCGCGCGCGCGCGCGCACACACGTTCATGTCGTCTGTATATCTTGATAGCTCTTATCAGCAGAAGCCTGCGTCAATCACGTGAATCTGTGTGGCCACCCCACAGCCTCTCCCTGTGAAAACAGCGCTACAGACACCGCTGCTTCCTCCTCCTCCTCTCTCCTCCCTCTCATCCCTCTCATCCCTCCGCCCTCACCACCACCACCACCGCCCTCCCATCCCAGACATCCTGGCCCGGTCACTACTTCGCCCCCCACCCACCACTCCTCATCTCCTTCCTGCACCGACAATCATCCTCCTGCTCCCGCCTGCTGCT
>NC_136336.1:2205659-2444477 GCF_964198595.1 Lampetra fluviatilis
GGCGGTGGGTGGTGGTGGTGGTCGTGGCGGTGGTGGTGGTGGTGGCGGTGGTGGTGGTGGTGGTCGTGGCGGTGGTGGTGGTGGTGGTGGCGGTGGTGGTGGTGGTGGTGGTGGCGGTGGTGGTGGCGGTGGTGGTGGTGGTGTCGCCGACAGTGCATGCTAAAGCAAGGCGTGCCGATGACGAATTGGCAGTGTCTGCTCTGGGTGGTTATTTCTCCGCGTTTCTGTATTTCCATTGTTGTCGCTGTCGTTGCCCGATCATTCATTACGCGTATAACTTTTGCGTAACTCTACTGCAGTGTATATACATGAGCTTAGTATACACACACACAGACACGAGTCTTCATGCTCTGCTTTGTTTCGCGCACACACATATATACTCACACGACAAAGGTGCCCCGTATAGCCTGCACAGGCTGTTGGGGGCAAGTTCTGTTAGCGGGGCAACCCGTTAGGGCAGGCCACGGCACATCAGTGATGGGGTGGATGCCGTGGCCGTGAATCCACGAATTCCCGTGGCAGGCGCTCGGTATGGGGGACACAGACGTTGGCACCGAACCCTCGTCCACCGACACAATTCTTCGTCTTCCAAGCTACCGACACGTCTGTCCCCACGTGGGCGACTCGGGGGAGGTGGGGGGGAGGTGGGGAGGTGGGGGAGGTGGGGGGAGGTGGGGGGGGAGGTGGGGGGGGAGGTGGGGGAGGAGACGGAGGTGGGGAGGGGGAGAGAGGGGAGGTGGGGGGAGGGGGAGAGGGGGGAGGGAGGGGGGAGGTGGGGGAGAGAGGGGGGAGCGTGGGGGGGGATGCAAAGCGACCCCACGAATCCACTTTGCGTCCAGTCTCCCTGCTCAACATTGAGCGTGGACACATTCCACGTTCCCATGGCGGAGGTGGAAGACGGTTTGGGGGGCGGGCCCAGTATACACGCGCAGGAATCAACACCACCACCGTTGTCTGCTCACAAAGTGGTAGCAGTTTTATTGACCCAACGAACGGATGATGAGCTCAGTCGAGCCGAGTCTATAATTATTAAGGATCCGGAAGAAAGCGAAGCAAGTTTACGAGACGACCTGTACAACTGTAGCAGTACAGCAAGTAGGATATAGCCCGTTGACCTCCCCGTGTCATCAACAGATATTGTAAATGTGCGTTGTCTCTAAATCAGCCACTGAGAATTCTGAATTGATGCGTGTACGTGTGTACGTTGAACTTGGTTCGCACCGTACTCAGCCAACCGTGTTATGTTTCCCATAGCTGCATTTGCCGACTAAAACCCCCATAAGAACCAACGGTACAGCACACATACTATATGTGACTTTTATATTATAATATATAAAACAGGCTTCGATTCCTCTGCGCGTCATCAGCAGTGTGCAGCCCCTGTTCAACCAGGGGCTCCACACTGCTGAATGAAAAATAGGGCCAGCCCCCCCCCCACCACCACCCCCCACCACCCCCACCCACCACCCCCCACCACCCACACCCCCCCCCCCCCTTTTGCAACACGTCTCAACCCCCCCCCCACACATCACCCCCACCTCATACCCCCCACGATCACCCACACGCCCCCCCCCCCCCCCCACAAGCCTAATTAAATCAAGCAACATACATTGTGCAAAGCAATACCTATAACTGCTGTACTTTGATACAGGAGGGGCCGTTGTAAGTTCAATAAAGTCCTCTTTCTTTGTGACATTTTGTAAACAAAAACGTGGAACCTTCAGACTGCTTTTGTTGTTGTTGTTGTCGTCTCTTTTTTGTTGGTCACTGCAAATCGCCCCCCCCCCCCCCCCCCCCCCCCCCCGAGTCTTGGGCGACAACTTTCGCGACGGTGCCACGCGGCAGATCGCCGCGGGTGTGCAGCAGCAGCAGCGCTATGAACACGTGTGACACCGAGAGGATCCCGGGAGGCATCGAGGCACCTGGGAGGACGCGGAGTACCTTGGAGCTCTAGGGGCACCTGGGAGCCCTGGGGGCGCTTGGGAGCCCCTGGAAATATCGAGGAGCCCTGAGGGCACCTGGGAGCCCTGGGGGCGCTTGGGAGCCCTGGGGGCGCTTGGGAGCCCTGGAAATACCGAGGAGCCCTGAGGGCACCTGGGAGCCCTGGGGGCGCTTGGGAGCCCTGGAAATACCGAGGAGCCCTGAGGTTACCTGGGAGCCCTGGGGGCGCTTGGGAGCCCTGGAAATACCGAGTAGCCTTGGCAGCACCTGGGAGCCTTGTAAACACCTGGGAGCCCTGGGGGCACCTGGGAGCCCTGAGGGCGCTTGGGAGCCCCTGGGGGCGCTTGGGAGCCCTGGAAAATACCGAGGAGCCTTGGCAGCACCTGGGGAGCCCTGTAAACACCTGGGAGCCCTGGGGGGCACCTGGGGGCACCTGGGAGCCCTGGGGGCCTTGTGGGCCCTGGAGGCTCGGGGGCGACGGGGCCGTTTTTTTCTGGTTCACCAAATCGATTTGCATATTTGCCCATGACGTGGCAACTTGATTTGATTGGCTCTGTCGCTGGGTGGTGGAGGGCTGTGGTTACAAAGCGAATTGCGAGTTGTATTTCTGTTCGTGTGTTTATCATCATAAACTGAGAGTCCGAACGCCCTTCGGACGCGTTCGACCATCATCCCTCCCTCCCCCCGGCCAGCCAGCCAGCCAGCAAAACTTGTCTAATACACTGGTCAACACACTTTTTTTTGGGGTGCTGATTTCAAATCTGGCATCAGTTTTTGTCTATCACATCAGGTTTTTGAGATATCAAATATTGCATTTTCAATAAAAACTGCAGTAGAAAAATATTACATAAATGTGGATATCTACATAAAATGATGATATTATAAACACACTATCCTAAAAATACACTCACACATTCACTCGCGCGCTCATTCACTCGCTCACTCACTCATACATTCACTCGCTCATCGCTCACTCACTCGCCCATTCACTCAAACTTTAAAAGGGTCAAAGACCGATCACACTGGTCAACACACTTTTTCTGGCATAAGGTATTCCAACGGTTGTAATGTAATTTTGGGGTGCTGATTCCAAATCTGGCATCAGTTTTTGTCTATCACATCAGGTTTTTTGAGATATCAAATATTGCATTTTCAATAAAAAACTGCAGAAGAAAAATATTACATAAATGTGGATATCTACATAAAATGATATTATAAACACACTATCCTAAAAATACAGCACCATATGTTAACACTAAAGCAGTCACTGACTCGCAACAACTTGCAATCATAAGTGACAGAGTTAATTTCGGGTAAAATCAATGAAAATGGGGTATGCCCGATAGCATAAAAAACGAGATGTGATAGAGCAAATCTGAGATCAGATTTGGAATCGGCACCCTGAAATTAGTCTAAAACAGCTGCAAAAGTCCAGGCCAGAATTAGTTTTTTTTTGTTGACCAGTGATATGGTAGTCCAGTACATGATGGTTTTGTCACGTGGTATCCCGTGCATTCGTAGCGGAGTGTACTTGGTAGGACGCGCCAAAACGACGTGGATCACACATCAAGAGATGTTTTCAAAATGCCCAAAATCAACAACTCGCAGACATCTGAACGTGCGATTTAATGAGCTGGAATATAAATAGATACAAATATAAAGCCCCCCCCCACCCGTTTATAGCCTGCAACGGGCTGTTGGGGCAAGTGCTGTTAGCGAGTAAGCACCCTTTGAAGGCCGACACGGTAGCACCACGCCCGGCCAGTCCGCCTTTGTCTCCCCAGCGATGATGTTCACACACCTCACCAGGTACTCTTTTGAGGCCGAGTGGACCTATATACGCGTACGTACAAATATACAAAGACAAACCAAAGCTCCCCCGTGTAGCCCTAACAGGCTGTTGGAGCAAGTGCTGTTAGCGAGCACCTATGAACGCCCGAACGATACACAAGGTGGTTGGGTGGCCAGCACCACGCCCGACCGCCTTTGTCTCCCCAGTGGCGATGTTTACACCGCACCAGGTACTCATTTGACACTGAGGGGCAAGTGCTGTTAGCGAGCACCTACGAAGGCCGGAACGGCACGCGAGGGGTGGGTGGCCAGCGCCGCTGGCGATGTTTACTCCACACCGCACCAGGTGCTCGTTTGAGGCTGAGCCGACCTAGGGGAGCGCTCAGGACCGATCCAGATAACAATCGTCGCCGGCGATTGGCCGTGAGAGTGGGAATCAAACCCGGGTGGCCAGGTTCGTAGCGCAGCATAGCGCGCTGACCGCTACGCCCACCACCCCCCCCACACACCACCCCCACCACCACCACCACCCCCACCACCACCCCACCACCACCACCACCCCCACCACCACCAACCACCCCCCCACGTGGCATCAACCACACCGCCAGCAGCGAGGCGCGGGACTCTGCCGCCCTCTGCTGCTAGCGAGGGGGTGGTGGTGGTGGAGGGGGGTGGTGGTGATGGTGGTGGTGGTGGTGCGTGGTGGTGCGTGGTGGGGGTGGTGAGGGTGGTGGTAGTGGTGGTGTTGGGGGTGGTGGGGGTGGTGGGGGGGTGGTGGTGGTGGTGGTGGTGGTGATGGTGGTGGTGGTGGTGGGGGTGGTGGTGGTGGTGATGGTGGTGGTGGTGGTGGGGGTGGTGGTGGGGGTGGTGGTGGTGGTGGGGGGGGGGGGTGGTGGTGGTGGTGGTGGTGGTGATGGTGGTGGTGGTGGGGGTGGTGGGGGTGGTGGTGGTGGGGGTGGTGGTGGTGCGTGGTGGTGCGTGGTGGGGGTGGTGAGGGTGGTGGTGTTGGGGGTGGTGGGGGTGTGGTGGTGGTGGTGGTGGTGATGGTGGTGGTGGTGGGGGTGGTGGTGGGGGTGGTGGTGGTGGTGGTGGTGATGGTGGTGGTGGTGGTGGTGGTGCTGGTGGGGGGGGGGGGTGGTGGTGGTGGTGGTGGTGGTGATGGTGGTGATGGTGGTGGTGGGGGTGGTGGTGGGGGTGGTGGTGGTGGTGGTGGTGGGGGTGGTGGTGATGGTGGCGATGGTGGTGATGGTGGCGGTGGTGGGGGGTGGTGGTGGGGGTGGGGGTGGTGGTGGGGGTGGTGGTGGGGGTGGTGATGGTGGTGGTGGTGGTGGTGGTGAGGGTGGGGGGTGGTGGTGGTGGGGGTGGTTGGTGGTGGTGGGGGTGGTGGTGGTGGTGGTGGGGGTGGTGGTGGTGGTGGTGGTGGTAGTGGTGGTGGTGGTAGTGATGGTGGTGATGGGGGGGGGGGTGGTGGGGTGGTGGTGGGGGTGGTGGTGGTGGGGTGTGGGGGTGGTGCTGGTGGTGGTGGGTGTGGGGGTGGTGCTGGTGGTGGTGGGGGTGGTGGTGGTGATGGTTGGTGGTGATGGTGGTGGTGGTGGTGGTGGAGGTGGTGGTGGTGGTGGAGGTGGTGGTGGTGGTGGGGGTGGTGGTGGGGGTGGTGGTGGTGGGTGTGGGGGTGGTGCTGGTGGTGGTGGTGGTGCGTGGTGGTGGTGGAGGGAGGGCGGAACTCGCTCACAACTCCAACGCCACCACGACGTCCACGCAACTCTGCTCACTCCCGGCTCGACGCCGCGTTGTTGACGCGGCGTCGCCGCCACTATACTGCTGTGCTGCTGCTGCTGCTGTGCTGCTGCTGCTGTGCTGCTGCTGCTGCTACTGCTGTGCTGCTGCTGCTGCTGCTGGCTCGCGAGAACCGGCGACGCCGACTGGGAATGCCGCGGGGGGCAGAGAGCGCGCCACAAGCTACTGGGGAGTGGTTGACGGCGAGGCGGCATGAAACGTCGGACTCGAATTGTAAAATGCCGTGGGTTGAACTCTCCACCACACGGCAGTGCTGAACGAGTGACGAATTTGCACGTTTTGTTTGCGTGGGAAACCCTTTACGACTTGGCCGTGCGGGTGGTGGCGGGTCTAACGGCACATTTATATTCACGCAAAGCCGGAGCCATGGAGTCAACATTGGGGGGGACCAAATCTTCCAGGGGGTCTGGGGTCCCCCCCTCCAGAAAATAAATCTAAATTTTCAAACTCATTTCCTGCCTAAAATATTTTAAAAAATGCACTAACATAGGTTGGACTTTTCATTTGTTTTTTTACAATAATGTCTAATAGTGGATTGTATTACATTGCTCTGTTTTTTTTCTTTTTTACCTTTTCTTGTTTCGTTGTATGTAATGGCAGAGATTAGGGATTAATAAAGTACAACCATAACCACAATCATATCAACAGAAATCTATTTTTTTAGCAATATATTGGGGGGGGACATTTTGAGCATATTTGAATATTGGGGGGGATGTGTGTCCCCCCCCCCCCCCCACCAATATACAATTATGGCCTTGTATTTCGCTAACCTTTTTTTTTATTATGGATGTGTTGACGTAGTTTGTCGTCTTCCCCCCCCCGCACCTCCGATTAGCATGGCTACGTACGGTGCGAAAGAAGTTCAACACACAGAGGGAGTACTTGGGGATCACGAAGGGTTCGGGGAGGGACGGGAATGAGTGGAGGGGCACGGGAATGGAATTTGCGGTGGAGAAGAGCTTTAAGAGAGTGGAAGGAGGTGAAGGAGGGGGGGTGGGTGGGGGTGCTTAATGGGCGGGGGAAGTTGGTTTTGTGTAACCAGCGGGAGAAGTCAGAGAAACCGGGAGAGTCTCATTCACAAGAAGGCACCGGGGGTCCCCCAATGTGGGAAAAGCAAAACCCCCCAAAAATGAGCGAATGGACGAGGTGGTGAGTGAGTTAGCGAGTGCATCGTGTGGGTGGGCGCGATTTTGAGTGAAGGAATGAGATGGTGGGTGGGCGCGATTGTGAGTGAAATGAGCGAGATAGTGAGTAAGCGAGTTGGTGGGTGAATGAGATGGTGGGTGAGATGGTGAATGAGTTGGGAAGAGAGTGAATGAATGAGATGGTGGGTTAGTGAGATGGTGGGTGAGCGAGACAGTGGGTGAATGAGGCGATTGGGTTTTATTTTTCCCCACATTGCACCAGTCAACTCGGGCCGCCGGATTCGTATTTAACAATACACAAACCACTGCGCCGTCGCTCCCCACCAAAATAACATCAAACCCAAAAATGAGTGAATGAGACAGATGGGGAGTGAATTAGTGAGCGAATAGGTGGGTAGGCCGGATGGCGAGTGAATGAATGAGATGGTGGGTGAGTGACATGGTGGGTGGATGAGATGGTGGGTGAGTGACATGGTGGGTGAGTGAGATGGTGGGTGGGTGAAATGGTGGGTGAGTGAGATGGTGGGTGAGTGAGATGGTAGGTGAGTGAGATGGTGGGTGAGATGGTGGGTGAGTGAGATAGTGGGTGGGTGAGATAGTGGATGGGTGAGTGAGATGGTGAGTGAGTGAGATGGTGGATGGGTGAGTGAGATGGTGAATGAGTTGGTGGGTGGGTGAGTGAGATGGTGGGTGGGTGGGTGGGTGAGATGGTGGGTGAGTGACATGGTGGGTGGGTGAGATGGTGAGTGAGTGAGATGGTGGGTGAGTGAGATGGTGGGTGAGTGAGATGGTGGGTGAGATGGTGGGTGAGATGGTGGGTGAGTGAGATGGTGGGTGAGTGAGATGGTGGGTGAGTGACATGGTGGGTGGATGAGATGGTGGGTGAGTGACATGGTGGGTGAGTGAGATGGTGGGTGGGTGAAATGGTGGGTGAGTGAGATGGTGGGTGAGTGAGATGGTAGGTGAGTGAGATGGTGGGTGAGATGGTGGGTGAGTGAGATAGTGGGTGGGTGAGATGGTGGATGGGTGAGTGAGATGGTGAGTGAGTGAGATGGTGGATGGGTGAGTGAGATGGTGAATGAGTTGGTGGGTGGGTGAGTGAGATGGTGGGTGGGTGAGATGGTGGGTGAGTGACATGGTGGGTGGGTGAGATGGTGAGTGAGTGAGATGGTGGGTGAGTGAGATGGTGGATGAGTGAGATGGTGGGTGAGATGGTGGGTGAGATGGTGGGTGAGTGAGATGGTGGGTGAGTGAGATGGTGGGTGAGTGAGATGGTGGGTGAGTGAGATGGTGGGTGAGTGAGATGGTGGGTGAGTGAGATGGTGGGTGAGTGAGATGGTGGGTGAGATGGTGGGTGAGATGGTGGGTGAGTGAGATGGTGGGTGAGTGAGATGGTGGGTGAGTGAGATGGTGGGTGGGTGAGATGGTGGGTGAGATAGTGGGTGAGATGGTGGGTGAGTGAGATGGTGGGTGAGTGAGATGGTGGGTGAGTGAGATGGTGGGTGAGTGAGATGGTGGGTGGGTGAGATGGTGGGTGAGTGAGATGGTGGGTGAGTGAGATGGTGGGTGAGTGAGATGGTGGGTGAGTGAGATGGTGGGTGAGTGAGATGGTGGGTGAGTGAGATGGTGGGTGGGTGAGATGGTGGGTGGGTGAGATGGTGGGTGGGTGAGATGGTGGGTGAGTGAGATGGTGGGTGAGTGAGATGGTGGGTGAGTGAGATGGTGGGTGGGTGAGATGGTGGGTGGGTGAGATGGTGGGTGAGTGAGATGGTAGGTGAGCGAGATGGTAGGTGAGCGAGATGGTGGGTGAGTGAGATGGTGGGTGGGTGAGTGACATGGTGGGTGAGTGAGATGATGGGTGAGTGACATGGTGGGTGAGTGAGATGATGGGTGAGTGAGATGGTAGGTGAGTGAGATGGTGGGCGAGCGAGATGGTGAATGAGTTGGCGAGTGTGAATGAGCGAGAAGATGGATTAATGAATGAGGTGAATGGGTTTAATTTTTTCCGACACCGCACCGGTCAACTCAGGCCGCCGGATTCGTCGCGGCGGTGTGCTAACCACTGCGCCACTGCTCCCTACATATACAAAGACCCCCGTATAGACTTAACAGACTGTTGGGGCAAGTGCTGTTAGCGAGCACCTATGTAATCGGCACACGAGGGGGTGGGTGGCCAGCAACCACGCCCAGCGCCTTCGTCTCCCCATTGACGATGTTTACTACACACCGCACCAGATACTCATTTGAGGCTGAGTCGACCTAAGGGAGGCCCAGGATCGGTTCAGATAATCGTCACTGGTATTGGCCGTGAGCGGGAATCGAACTCGGGTCGCCGTTCGTAGCGCTAACCGCTACACTATCGCTCCCCACACACAGACACACACACACATCTACACTCACACAGACACACACACACAGACACACACACACACAGACACACACACACACAGACACACACACACAGACACACACACATCTACACTCACACACGCGTCTACAAATAAAACATATAGAGGCGCACACAAGTAAACAGAGACGGCCAACGACGTTGTTATTAAAATTATATATTATGTTTTTGTACCGTAATTGCACCGTTCACAAATTATACACCACCCAATCACGCACCACAACAAACACCACCACCACCACCACGTGTTTAATCCACGGGGAGGCCGCCCGTCGCCTTACACACCAACCAACCCCCCCACCCCCCGTGTTAGTCTCGCGGTAATTATATTGGCAAAGGAATTTGGGCCACGAATCATCTCATTAAAACCGAGACGGATGAGTCGTAAAACCGCGAGACGGGAATATTGGGGTTTTTTTAGCGGAGAAAAGGCGGCGGTGCAAAATTAGTCAAATATAAACCATCGGATACAGAACCCTCCTGTTCTCATCCCATACAGAACCCTCCTGTCTCATGCCATACAGAACCCTCCTGTATCATGCCATACAGAACCATCGTCTCATCCCATACAGAACCCTCCTGTCTCATTCCATACAGAACCATTGTCTCATCCCATACAGAACCCTCCTGTTCTCATCCCATACAGAACCCTCGTCTCATCCCATACAGAACCATCGTCTCATCCCATACAGAACCCTCCTGTCTCATGCCATACAGAACCATCGCCTCGTCCCATACAGAACCCTCCTGTTCTCATGCCATACAGAACCATCGTCTCATCCCATACAGGACCCTCCTGTTCTCATGCCATACAGAACCATCGTCTCATCCCATACAGAACCCTCCTGTTCTCATGCCATACAGAACCATCGTCTCATCCCATACAGAACCCTCCTGTTCTCATGCCATACAGAACCATCGTCTCATCCCATACAGAACCCTCGTCGCATATTGTCCCATAAATAACTCTCGTGGGATCTCATCGGATCGCTCAGGGCTCTCCGGTTTCCTCCCAAAGCTAAAAACAACCCGCCCCCCCCCCCCCACACACAATGTGCCCGGGTATTGGTCAAAGTGTCCCAATGCTGAACACATTGCCTGGCAGGTGACTCCTCAATGGGCATCATCATCGTCGTCATCATCAGTGCACCCCGGCCACTGTGGCCACGTCAGCTGCAGCCCCTGCACACGTGACCCAGCGGACGGCCGCCCGGCCGCTTTTAAAAGACAACCGGCTCCAATTTGCAATCGTGCCACCGATTTGAATGGGTGATGGACAAAGGCATTAGTTGTTCACCTCCTAGTCTGTCCATCTTTTGGTAATAATGAAATAGTCAATTAAACACGTAGACTTTGGCGACCAATATAATCGCGTAAATGTGTCGTTAAACCCGCCACCACCCGACAGCCAACTAGTAAGGGTTGTCACGTAAACAGAACGTGGCCAGCTCGTCACTCGTACAGCACTAACCGGTAGTGTGTAGTGTAGTGTACAGTAGTGCTGTGTATAGTGTAGTGTATAGTGTAGTATACTAGTACAGCACCACCGGTAGTGTGTTGGAGAGCCAATCTGTACGTTTCGCCAGTAATTACAACTAGCTTCATCAGGCCACAGCCACACATCTGGCACATTTATATATTTACGCGATCTAACCCAAAACCAAAACAAACCTCTTATGAACAATAAAATAACCAAATAAATAAATATCCGGTGCGTACCCTTCCACCAAAGTAAACGTCATAGTAATAATAATTGTCGTCGTCGTCGTCCGACTTGCACCAACCACGACCCGCCTTGTTGTTTGTAGACGGCTGTTGAGACACAGCAACTCGTGGTCGGGTTTCGCCCCCCAGGGGTCTCCTCGGCAGTACGAGGCCCGTGTACAGCGCACGCGGCAGCATCGCCGTGCCGGCTTGCCGGGCGGGCCTGCTCCGCGTGAGGGCACTCCACGGGCCGGCTAAACGACGCCAGGGTGGGGAGCACCCTGGTTTATCCAGGCCTCGCCGGAGCAGAGGGTACCAGTGACGTGCGGGCAGGGGAGGCAGAGCCTCACCTGCCATACTCCCAATGAAAATAGCTGTTACGAAAAGTAAAAAAGAATAATCAAGTAAAATAAATATTAAGATTTTCCCACTGATCTGTGTTATAAATGTAATTTCTGTACGATTCCAATCATTTTTAGAGTCAAAATCGCCAAATTTGCGGAGCTCCGCTGCGAATACAGGAAGAGACGAGAGGTGAGGCAGCGACGAGCTCAGCCTCCCCTCTGATTGCGCAACCCCTCGGTAACTGGATGGAGCGCGGGCAATAAGCGTGTGCCTGTTACTATCTCAGTATGCCACCAATGTAATGTTTGTAGATCCCTTCGTTTCATGTCCTCGCCTTCCATACTCCAGGTAACTAACTTCACGTACGTGTATAAAGATATTTAGGCTCGCTGGTCTCGTCATGAAACTGCAATGAAAAAGAACCAGGGGAAGCAGCCATCACATCTGCCTCACTGATGGGGACGTGTCTAACACGCCCCCCTCAATAAGGACACGCCCCCTCAGTGAAGACACGCCCCCTCAGTGAGGACACGCCCCCCTCAGTGAAGACACACCCCCTCAGTGAAGACACACCCCCTCAGTGAGGACACGCCCCCCTCAGCGTGTGAATCTGGCTCTGACACTCGCCAGTGCCTCCCCAGCCATTGACCTCACGGCACGTCAGCTCGGTACCATTCCAACAGCCTCCTGCGGCTCCAACGGGGATTCTGGTGGGCGTGAAACCGGCTCTGCCCACCACCCCCACTGGCTCCGCCCACCACATCACTGGCCCCGCCCACCACATCACTGGCCCCGCCCACCACCCACACTGGCCCCACCCACCCCGTACAAACTCCACACTCACAACCCCACATGACGAACCCCAAGGCCCCGCTGACCACGCCCACTCTGACTCCCCCCACCCGACCCCACCCACCACCCCCACTGGCTCCGCCCACCATCCCTGCTAACCAGAGGTCGCAACCGGGTACCCGACACCCGTACCCTACCCGACACCCGTACCCTACCCGACACCCGTACCCTACCCGACACCCGTACCCTACCCGACACCCTACCCGACACCCGTACCCTACCCGACACCCTACCCGACCCGATACCCTACCCGACACCCGTACCCTACCCGATACCCGGCTACCCGTTTGCGACCCTGGTGCGGCCGGGTACGGGTAAGGAATCAAAACCCGTTTGCGACCTCTGCCGCTAACCCCTAACTCCGCCCACCCATACTAACTCCGCCCACCCATTGTTCACCTACCACCAC
This sequence comes from Lampetra fluviatilis, assembly GCF_964198595.1. Classification (NCBI taxonomy): domain Eukaryota; kingdom Metazoa; phylum Chordata; class Hyperoartia; order Petromyzontiformes; family Petromyzontidae; genus Lampetra; species Lampetra fluviatilis. Next base: position 2,218,051 of record NC_136336.1, read on the forward strand.
TAACCACACCCACAAGCCCCGCTGACCACGCCCACTCTTTACTGACCCCGCCCACCCAAAGTGACCCAGCCCACATGACAAACCAAAAGACAATTTGTCCCGAAACAAACAAAAAATCCCTGCGAATTAACATTACCCATGAACATACCTGAAGGTGTCACACACTGGCGTGTGCACACACACACACACTGGCGTGTGCACACACACACTGGCGTGTGCACACACACACACTGGCGTGTGCACACACACACACTGGCGTGCACACACACACACACAGATCCCGTCGTGCAGTCTTGAAAGACTGTTGGGGGCAATTGGTGTTAGCGACCGCCAATGGAGGCTGGCGTGGCACACGTGGGAGTGGGTGGCCGCCTTTGTCTCCCAAGTGGCGATTTTTACGCACCGCACCAGGAACTCATTTGAGGCCGAGTCGACCTAGGGGAGGGCCCACGACCGGTTCATGTAACAGTCGTCACTCGTGTTGGCGGCCGCGAGCGGGAATGGAACTCGGGACGCCGGACTAGTTTGGCGATGCGCGCTAACCGCTGCGCCACCGCTCCCCCAACTCTTCACCACTCGCGCCAAACCGTTGGTTGGGGGGCACGGTCGCGCAGTGACCTCACGGCGACGTCACTGTGACGCAACAGTGACATCACAGGGGCACAACAATGACGTCACAGGGGGCACTACAATGACGTCACAGGGGCACTACAGTGACGTTACAGCACTACTACAATGACGTCACAGGGGCACTACAGTGACGTCACAGGGGCACTACAAGACGTCACAGGGCACTACAATGACGTCACAGGAGCACTACAATGACGTTGGTTGCCAAGTTGGGGCGGCGCTGCCCACCGGGGATTGAACGGTGCTGTTTGTTGCTGACCGCCTGCCCTTTGGGCCTAGTTGGTGGCTGCGCTCAGTAACCGAGCCAAGATATATAAATAAATATTGCCGCCGCCAATTTTCGGCGTGAGGCGATGGCGCTCGTGAAGGCGCCCAAAGCGTGACACCACTGGTTACACCACTGGTGCCGATTGCGCAAAACAAAATATTCGGCGCTGATCGTCAATTGGGTCCTTGCCGATCGTGTGATCAGCCGGCGCCGATCGTGACATTAGCTGGCGCCGATCGTGAGATTATCCGACAGCAATCGTGAGATTATCCGGGTCTGATCGTGAGATTAGCTGGGTCTGATCATAATATTATCCGGGTCTGATTGTGATATTATCTGGTGCCGATCATGACATTAGCCGACAGCAATCGTGATATTATCTGTGTCTGATCGTGATATTATCCGGGTCCGATCGTGATATTATCCGGGTCTGATCGTGATATTATCCTGCGCCGATGGTAATATTATCGGGCGCTGTCGAAGCAGGGGTCCAGGTGGGAGGCGCTGTCCAAGCGGATGGCGCTGTCGGCGGCGCTCACACGACGCGGTCCGACTCCAGCTGGTTCTGCGCGTAGAGGTGGTCGAGCGCCCCGAGCTGGGCCCGCATGGCGCCCAGGTACGTGTCCAGGTCGCGGTTCAGCTGCGCGCGGAACTCGGGCCCCGTGGGGTCGCACTCACGCGCCGTCAGCGCCGCCAGGAACCCGTCCAGTGCCGGGGCCGCACGCAGCGCCAGCTGCGGGAACACCCGGCGCGTCATCGTGAGCCATCATCTAGCCACTGCCTTACACCAGCTGTGATACCGCCACTAACAGACACCCATCATCATCATCATCAGCCACGTTCTATCGACTGCTGGGTGAAGCCCTTCCCAAGCAGCCTGTGTCCCGAGTATCAACTACCACACACACAGCAAAGATAAAGCTCCCGGGTGTAGCCAATAACAGACTTTTGGGGCAAGTGCTGCTAGCGAGTAGCACCTGTAAAGGACATCACGGCGCACGAGGGGTGGGCGATGGCGAGTGTGAGCGAGTGAAACGAGCGGGGTGCTGGACAGCTAAAATCCAGGTTGGTACAAGCCGGGCAATGGCTGGTGCATATGCCTGTCATCTCAGTCAGGGTCTGTCCCGTGACCTCCTGTCACCTCAGGCAGTCAACCCATGGCACCTGGGTCTGTCCCGTGACCTCCTGTCATCTCAGTCAGTCAACCCATGGCACCTGGGTCTGTCCCGTGACCTCCTGTCATCTCAGTCAGTCAACCCATGGCACCTGGGTCTGTCCCGTGACCTCCTGTCACCTCAGGCAGTCAACCCATGGCACCTGGGTCTGTCCCGTGACCTCCTGTCATCTCAGTCAGTCAACCCATGGCACCTGGGTCTGTCCCGTGACCTCCTGTCATCTAAGTCAGTCAACTCATGGCACCTGGGTCTGTCCCGTGACCTCCTGTCATCTCAGTCAACCCATGGCACCTGGGTCTGTCCCGTGACCTCCTGTCATCTCAGTCAGTCAACCCATGGCACCTGGGTCTGTCCAGTGACCTCCTGGCATCAAAGTCAGTCAACCCATGGCACCTGGGTCTGTCCCGTGACCTCCTGTCATCTCAGTCAGTCAACCCATGGCACCTGGGTCTGTCCCGTGACCTCCTGTCATCACACTCAGTCAACCCATGGCACCTGGGTCTGTCGCGTGACCTCCTGTCATCTCAGTCAGTCAACCCATGGCACCTGGGTCTGTCCCGTGACCTCCTGTCATCAGTCAGTCAACCCATGGCACCTGGGTCTGTCCCGTGACCTCCTGTCAGCTCAGTCAGTCAACCCATGGCACCTGGGTCTGTCCCGTGACCTCCTCCTGCCAGCGAGCCTTCGACACTTCACGTGGCCATAACGTGCACATAGCCTGGCACAAGTGCCGTGGTGACGTCACCGCCACTTAGTCGTGAACGGCGGTTGTTGCTGTAAGTGGGTGCGAGTGTGGAGTTGGCATTCTCTCCCCCTGCTCTGCACTGGGTTTCCCCCGGGGTTCTGGGTCAGGCGAGTCGCCAGGGCACTCACCGCGAACACCCCCCGCACCACCCAGCCGTGGTAGCGCCTCAGAGTCCGCCCGTACGCATTGCCTGTGTGTGCACGGGGAGAGAGGTAGTCACCCTGCCTCCACCACATCCGCCGGGTCAATCCACAATCCGTTGTGTCCACTTGAAAACTTTAACCCATTCGCTCGCTCACCATCTCGCTCATTAATTCGCTAACTCACCCGCTCATTCTCTCGCCAACTCACTAACTATCTCGCGCATTCACTCCTTCACCCACAATCTTACTCACTCGCCCACCCACTCATTCATTCATTCTCTCACTAACCCACTCCCTCTTGCAACCGAGCGTAATCCTGCCCTCCCGTGTGTCTCACCTGGCTACACAAAGTAAAGTTGTCACTTGAACTTCTACTAAATCGCACCACAACAACGACTACAACAACAACAGGAACAGCAAAGAGCGACTCACTGAGCGCCACGTGCAGGTTGGCCTGGCCCTCCCGCACCTCGGTCAGCAGCTCCAGAAGGAACTTGAGGCCCCTGGGCCGAGGGGACGCGGCGGGGAAGGAGAGGAACGCGACGGGGTCAGCGACAAACGAACCAAGAAGCGCGCCGAGCGACGCGCCAGCGACGCCGTCACAGTGACGCACACTCACCCTCTCTCTCCCAAGCGCTCACCCTCTCACCACACAGCCTCCCACCAACCTCGTCCCCCACATGCGGATCATCACCCTCTCCTCCACCACCCATGCTCACCCCCGTCATCACCCTCACCCTCTCTCTCCCAAGCGCTCACCCTCTCACCACGCACGCCTCCCCCTCACACTAGCCTCGTCCCCCACATGCGGATCATCACCCTCTCCTCAACTACCCATGCTCACCCCCGTCATCACCCTCACCCTCTCTTCCTTCCCAAGCGCTCACCCTCTCACCACGCACACCTCACACTAACCTCGTCCCCAACATGCGGATCACCACCCATGCTCACCCCCGTCATCACCCTCAGCCACTCGCACCCTCCACGCTCGTCCCTCAGCCTCGCCCCAACACCCTCCTCCCAAACCACTCAACCCTCACCCCAACCCTCTCCTCCCCACGCGCCCACCCTCACACTCCTCACCGACGCTCCCCCTCCCCGCGCTCACCGCCTGAGCCAGAGCAGCGCCTCGGTGGTGGAGTTGCGCACCAGGGCGGTGCCGCTGCTCAGCTCGTGGCCCACAATGCTCTGCAGCGTGGGGAAGGCCGCCCGGTCCGTCTCGTACTTCTGCGTGATTTTCTGTCGACCAAACACCCGAGTTCTCACCCTGCTCACACAACCATCGCCCGCACCCCACCCCCACCGCCGCCCCCGACTGCCGCCAGACTCGTGCCCCACAAAACTTTTGTCTCCCGAATTGTACGTATGTTCAACTTCTTTCACACCGTACCGTAGCCAACCGTGATAATCGGTGGTGCCAACCATGCTAAAACTATGGATCTCTGTATGAACGTGAAAGATCTGTGTAACTCCATAGATCTGTGTAACTCTATGGATCTCTATGTAACTCTATGGATCTCTGTGTAACTCTATGGATCTCTGTGTCACTCTATGTAACTCTATGTAACTCTATGGATCTCTGTGTCACTCTATGGATCTCTGTGTAACTCTGTGGATCTCTGTGTAACTCTATGGGTCTCTGTGTAACTCTATGGGTCTCTGTGTAACTCTATGGCTCTCCGTATAACTCTATGGGTCTCCGTGTAACTCTATGGGTCTCTGTGTAACTCTATGGGTCTCTGTGTAACTCTATGGGTCTCTGTGTAACTCTATGGGTCTCTGTGTAACTCTATGGGTCTCTGTGTAACTCTATGGATCTCTGTGTAACTCTATGGATCTCTGTGTAACTCTATGGATCTCTATATAACTCTATGGATCTCTGTGTAACTCTATGGGTCTCTGTGTAACTCTATGGCTCTCTATTTAACTCTATGGATCTCTGTGTAACTCTATGGGTCTCTGTGTAATTCTATGGCTCTCTATATAACTCTATGGATCTCTATATAACTCTATGGATCTCTGTGTAACTCTATGGATCTCTATATAACTCTATGGATCTCTGTGTAACTCTATGGATCTCTGTGTAACTCTATGGCTCTCTATATAACTCTATGGATCTCTATATAACTCTATGGGTCTCTGTGTAACTCTATGGATCTCTATATAACTCTATGGATCTCTATATAACTCTATGGCTCTCTATATAACTCTATGGATCTCTATATAACTCTATGGATCTCTGTGTAACTCTATGGATCTCTGTGTAACTCTATGGCTCTCTGTGTAACTCTATGGGTCTCTGTGTAACTCTATGGGTCTCTGTGTAACTCTATGGATCTCTGTGTAACTCTATGGATCTCTGTGTAACTCTATGGGTCTCTGTGTAACTCTATGGATCTCTGTGTAACTCTATGGATCTCTGTGTAACTCTATGGGTCTCTGTGTAACTCTATGGATCTCTGTGTAACTCTATGGATCTCTGTGTAACTCTATGGGTCTCTGTGTAACTCTATGGATCTCTGTGTAACTCTATGGTTCTCTGTGTAACTCTATGGGTCTCTGTGTAACTCTATGGGTCTCTGTGTAACTCTATGGGTCTCTGTGTAACTCTATGTAACTCTATGGGTCTCTGTGTAACTCTATGGATCTCTGTGTAACTCTATGGGTCTCTGTGTAACTCTATGGATCTCTGTGTAACTCTATGGGTCTCTGTGTAACTCTATGGCTCTCTATTTAACTCTATGGATCTCTGTGTAACTCTATGGGTCTCTGTGTAACTCTATGGCTCTCTATATAACTCTATGGATCTCTATATAACTCTATGGATCTCTGTGTAACTCTATGGATCTCTATATAACTCTATGGATCTCTGTGTAACTCTATGGATCTCTGTGTAACTCTATGGCTCTCTATATAACTCTATGGATCTCTATATAACTCTATGGGTCTCTGTGTAACTCTATGGATCTCTATATAACTCTATGGATCTCTATATAACTCTATGGCTCTCTGTGTAACTCTATGGATCTCTGTGTAACTCTATGGCTCTCTATATAACTCTATGGATCTCTATATAACTCTATGGGTCTCTGTGTAACTCTATGGATCTCCGTGTAACTCTATGGATCTCTGTGTAACTCTATGGATATCTGTGTAACTCTATGGGTCTCTGTGTAACTCTATGGATCTTCGTGTAACTCTATGGGTCTCTGTGTAACTCTATGGATCTCTGTGTAACTCTATGGGTCTCTGTGTAACTCTATGGCTCTCTATATAACTCTATGGATCTCTATATAACTCTATGGGTCTCTGTGTAACTCTATGGATCTCCGTGTAACTCTATGGATCTCTGTGTAACTCTATGGATATCTGTGTAACTCTATGGGTCTCTGTGTAACTCTATGGATCTTCGTGTAACTCTATGGGTCTCTGTGTAACTCTATGGATCTCTGTGTAACTCTATGGGTCTCTGTGTAACTCTATGGGTCTCTGTGTAACTCTATGGGTCTCTGTGTAACTCTATGGATCTCTGTGTAACTCTATGGATCTCTGTGTAACTCTATGGGTCTCTGTGTAACTCTATGGATCTCTGTGTAACTCTATGGGTCTCTGTGTAACTCTATGGGTCTCTGTGTAACTCTATGGGTCTCTGTGTAACTCTATGTAACTCTATGGGTCTCTGTGTAACTCTATGGATCTCTGTGTAACTCTATGGGTCTCTGTGTAACTCTATGGGTCTCTGTGTAACTCTATGGATCTCTGTGTAACTCTATGGATCTCTGTGTAACTCTATGGATCTCTGTGTAACTCTATGGATCTCTGTGTAACTCTATGGATCTCTGTGTAACTCTATGGATATCTGTGTAACTCTATGGGTCTCTGTGTAACTCTATGGATCTTCGTGTAACTCTATGGGTCTCTGTGTAACTCTATGGATCTCTGTGTAACTCTATGGTTCTCTGTGTAACTCTATGGTTCTCTGTGTAACTCTATGGGTCTCTGTGTAACTCTATGGGTCTCTGTGTAACTCTATGGATCTCTGTGTAACTCTATGGATCTCTGTGTAACTCTATGGGTCTCTGTGTAACTCTATGGATCTCTGTGTAACTCTATGGTTCTCTGTGTAACTCTATGGGTCTCTGTGTAACTCTATGGGTCTCTGTGTAACTCTATGGGTCTCTGTGTAACTCTATGTAACTCTATGGGTCTCTGTGTAACTCTATGGATCTCTGTGTAACTCTATGGGTCTCTGTGTAACTCTATGGATCTCTGTGTAACTCTATGGGTCTCTGTGTAACTCTATGGCTCTCTATTTAACTCTATGGATCTCTGTGTAACTCTATGGGTCTCTGTGTAACTCTATGGCTCTCTATATAACTCTATGGATCTCTATATAACTCTATGGATCTCTGTGTAACTCTATGGATCTCTGTGTAACTCTATGGCTCTCTATATAACTCTATGGATCTCTATATAACTCTATGGGTCTCTGTGTAACTCTATGGATCTCTATATAACTCTATGGATCTCTATATAACTCTATGGCTCTCTATATAACTCTATGGATCTCTATATAACTCTATGGATCTCTGTGTAACTCTATGGATCTCTGTGTAACTCTATGGCTCTCTATATAACTCTATGGATCTCTATATAACTCTATGGGTCTCTGTGTAACTCTATGGATCTCCGTGTAACTCTATGGATCTCTGTGTAACTCTATGGATATCTGTGTAACTCTATGGGTCTCTGTGTAACTCTATGGATCTTCGTGTAACTCTATGGGTCTCTGTGTAACTCTATGGATCTCTGTGTAACTCTATGGTTCTCTGTGTAACTCTATGGGTCTCTGTGTAACTCTATGGGTCTCTGTGTAACTCTATGGATCTCTGTGTAACTCTATGGATCTCTGTGTAACTCTATGGGTCTCTGTGTAACTCTATGGATCTCTGTGTAACTCTATGGTTCTCTGTGTAACTCTATGGGTCTCTGTGTAACTCTATGGGTCTCTGTGTAACTCTATGGGTCTCTGTGTAACTCTATGGGTCTCTGTGTAACTCTATGTAACTCTATGGGTCTCTGTGTAACTCTATGGATCTCTGTGTAACTCTATGGGTCTCTGTGTAACTCTATGGATCTCTGTGTAACTCTATGGATCTCTGTGTAACTCTATGGATCTCTGTGTAACTCTATGGATCTCTGTGTAACTCTATGGATCTCTGTGTAACTCTATGGATCTCTGTGTAACTCTATGGATCTCTGTGTAACTCTATGGGTCTCTGTGTAACTCTATGGGTCTCTGTGTAACTCTATGGATCTCTGTGTAACTCTATGGATCTCTGTGTAACTCTATGGATCTCTGTGTAACTCTATGGATCTCTGTGTAACTCTATGGATCTCTGTGTAACTCTATGGATCTCTGTGTAACTCTATGGATATCTGTGTAACTCTATGGGTCTCTGTGTAACTCTATGGATCTTCGTGTAACTCTATGGGTCTCTGTGTAACTCTATGGATCTCTGTGTAACTCTATGGTTCTCTGTGTAACTCTATGGGTCTCTGTGTAACTCTATGGGTCTCTGTGTAACTCTATGGATCTCTGTGTAACTCTATGGATCTCTGTGTAACTCTATGGGTCTCTGTGTAACTCTATGGATCTCTGTGTAACTCTATGGTTCTCTGTAACTCTATGGGTCTCTGTGTAACTCTATGGGTCTCTGTGTAACTCTATGGGTCTCTGTGTAACTCTATGTAACTCTATGGGTCTCTGTGTAACTCTATGGATCTCTGTGTAACTCTATGGGTCTCTGTGTAACTCTATGGGTCTCTGTGTAACTCTATAGATCTCTGTGTAACTCTATGGGTCTCTGTGTAACTCTATGGATCTCTGTGTAACTCTATGGGTCTCTGTGTAACTCTATGGCTCTCTATATAACTCTATGGATCTCTATATAACTCTATGGATCTCTGTGTAACTCTATGGATCTCTATATAACTCTATGGATCTCTGTGTAACTCTATGGATCTCTGTGTAACTCTATGGCTCTCTATATAACTCTATGGATCTCTATATAACTCTATGGGTCTCTGTGTAACTCTATGGATCTCTATATAACTCTATGGATCTCTATATAACTCTATGGCTCTCTATATAACTCTATGGATCTCTATATAACTCTATGGATCTCTGTGTAACTCTATGGATCTCTGTGTAACTCTATGGCTCTCTATATAACTCTATGGATCTCTATATAACTCTATGGGTCTCTGTGTAACTCTATGGATCTCCGTGTAACTCTATGGATCTCTGTGTAACTCTATGGATATCTGTGTAACTCTATGGATCTCTGTGTAACTCTATGGATCTCTGTGTAACTCTATGGTTCTCTGTGTAACTCTATGGGTCTCTGTGTAACTCTATGGGTCTCTGTGTAACTCTATGGATCTCTGTGTAACTCTATGGATCTCTGTGTAACTCTATGGGTCTCTGTGTAACTCTATGGATCTCTGTGTAACTCTATGGTTCTCTGTGTAACTCTATGGGTCTCTGTGTAACTCTATGGGTCTCTGTGTAACTCTATGGGTCTCTGTGTAACTCTATGGGTCTCTGTGTAACTCTATGTAACTCTATGGGTCTCTGTGTAACTCTATGGATCTCTGTGTAACTCTATGGGTCTCTGTGTAACTCTATGGATCTCTGTGTAACTCTATGGATCTCTGTGTAACTCTATGGATCTCTGTGTAACTCTATGGATCTCTGTGTAACTCTATGGATCTCTGTGTAACTCTATGGATCTCTGTGTAACTCTATGGATCTCTGTGTAACTCTATGGGTCTCTGTGTAACTCTATGGGTCTCTGTGTAACTCTATGGGTCTCTGTGTAACTCTATGGATCTCTGTGTAACTCTATGGATCTCTGTGTAACTCTATGGATCTCTGTGTAACTCTATGGATCTCTGTGTAACTCTATGGATCTCTGTGTAACTCTATGGATCTCTGTGTAACTCTATGGATCTCTGTGTAACTCTATGGATCGCTGTGTAACTCTATGGCTCTCTGTGTAACTCTATGGATCTCTGTGTAACTCTATGGATCTCTGTGTAACTCTATGGATCTCTGTGTAACTCTATGGATCTCTGTGTAACTCTATGGATCTCTGTGTAACTCTATGGATCTCTGTGTAACTCTATGGATCTCTGTGTAACTCTATGGATCTCTGTGTAACTCTATGGATCTCCGTGTAACTCTATGGGTCTCTGTGTAACTCTATGGATCTCTGTGTAACTCTATGGATCTCTGTGTAACTCTATGGATCTCTGTGTAACTCTATGGATCTCTGTGTAACTCTATGGGTCTCTGTGTAACTCTATGGGTCTCTGTGTAACTCTATGGATCTCTGTGTAACTCTATGGATCTCTGTGTAACTCTATGGATCTCTGTGTAACTCTATGGGTCTCTGTGTAACTCTATGGATCTCTGTGTAACTCTATGGATCTCTGTGTAACTCTATGGATCTCTGTGTAACTCTATGGATCTCTGTGTAACTCTATGGATCTCCGTGTAACTCTATGGGTCTCTGTGTAACTCTATGGATCTCTGTGTAACTCTATGGATCTCTGTGTAACTCTATGGATCTCTGTGTAACTCTATGGATCTCTGTGTAACTCTATGGATCTCTGTGTAACTCTATGGATCTCCGTGTAACTCTATGGCTCTCGGAGTAACTCGTCCTGTAAATGGCCGCCACTGCCGATGGCCTTGGGCTGCGGCCGTCCTCGTAACGGGAGCCGCTCGGCTCACCGGGAGGCCTTGCCGGCCGAGACAACAATGGGCAAGCGGGGTCTGGTGGGGGGGGGGGGGGCGGCACTCACCCGGATGTTGCCCACGAAGTCGAGCTTGACCGGAGCGAACGCCGTGGGGCCCAGCTTGTCTGGGGAGGGGGAGGAGGAGGGGAGGGGGGTAGTGGTGACGCAGGCACGCGCAGGGGTCAGGGGTCGCACGTGGGGCACCGCACGGTGAGCCGGCAATTATGAACCGCCCAGCAGACCGGCAAGAAGCAGAGGCGACGAGGCCCGTGGTGTGAATTGGAGGGTCTAAGCGGCGGTGCTGGCTCAGAGCTCAGTCTCCGACACGGCCATGGTGAACCCCCTAAGAGGAACACCCAGACCCCCATAGTCACTTTAAAATGTTTTCTTGTTCATGTTTTAGTTTTTTGTTTGTTGCGGTTGCACCCGATTCAAAAGCCGAATTGCTCACAGGGCTATACCTAATAAATGAAACTGAATTGAACCAAGCACGCTAGGGGTTAGGAGTCTCTGACATGGCCATGTTGAACCCCCTAAGAGGAACACCCAGACCCGCGGGATTGACCCAAGCCCCCTCGGGGTTCAGAGTCTCTGACATGGCCATGTTGAACCCCCTAAGAGGAACACCCCGACCCGCGGGATTGACCCAAGCCCCCTCGGGGTTCAGAGTCTCTGACATGGCCATGTTGAACCCCCTAAGAGGAACACCCAGATCCGCGGGATTGACCCAAGCCCCCTCGGGGTTCAGAGTCTCTGACATGGCCATGTTGAACCCCCTAAGAGGAACACCCAGACCCGCTGGATTGAACCAAGTCCCCTCGGGGTTCAGAGTCTCCGACACGGCCATGGTGATCCACCTAAGAGGAACACCCAGACCCGCGGGATTGACCCAAGTCCCCTCGGGGTTCAGAGTCTCCGACACGGCCATGGTGAACCCCCTAAGAGGGACACCCAGACCCGCTGGATTGACCCAAGCCCCCTCGGGGTTAGGAGTCTCTGACATGGCCATGTTGAACCCCCTAAGAGGAACACCCAGACCCGCGGGATTGACCCAAGTCCCCCTCGGGGTTCAGAGTCTCCGACACGGCCATGGTGAACCCCCTAAGAGGAACACCCAGACCCGCTGGATTGACCCAAGCCCCCTCGGGGTTAGGAGTCTCTGACATGGCCATGTTGAACCCCCTAAGAGGAACACCCAGACCCGCTGGATTGAACCAAGTCCCCCTCGGGGTTCGGAGTCTCTGACATGGCCATGTTGAACCCCCTAAGAGGAACACCCAGACCCGCGGGATTGAACCAAGTCCCCCTCGGGGTTCAGAGTCTCTGACATGGCCATGTTGAACCCCCTAAGAGGAACACCCAGACCCGCTGGATTGACCCAAGTCCCCCTCGGGGTTCAGAGTCTCTGACATGGCCATGTTGAACCCCCTAAGAGGAACACCCAGACCCGCTGGATTGAACCAAGTCCCCCTCGGGGTTCGGAGTCTCTGACATGGCCATGTTGAACCCCCTAAGAGGAACACCCAGACCCGCGGGATTGAACGAAGCCCCCCGAGACGTTCAGAGTCTCTGACATGGCCATGTTGAACCCCCTAAGAGGAACACCCAGACCCGCTGGATTGAACCAAGTCCCCCTCGGGGTTCAGAGTCTCCGACATGGCCATGTTGAACCCCCTAAGAGGAACACCCCGACCCGCGGGATTGACCAAAACCCCCCTCGGGGTTCAGAGTCTCCGACACGGCCATGTTGAACCCCCTAAGAGGAACACCCAGACCCGCTGGATTGACCCAAGTCCCCCTCGGGGTTCAGAGTCTCCGACACGGCCATGGTGATCCCCCTAAGAGGAACACCCAGACCCGCGAGATTGAACGAAGCCCCCTCGGGGTTCAGAGTCTCCGACACGGCCATGTTGAACCCCCTAAGAGGAACACCCAGACCCGCGGGATTGAACGAAGCCCCCTCGGGGTTCAGAGTCTCCGACACGGCCATGGTGATCCCCCTAAGAGGAACACCCAGACCCGCGGGATTGAACGAAGCCCCCTCGGGGTTCAGAGTCTCCGACACGGCCATGTTGAACCCCCTAAGAGGAACACCCAGACCCGCGGGATTGAACGAAGCCCCCTCGGGGTTCAGAGTCTCCGACACGGCCATGTTGAACCCCCTAAGAGGAACACCCAGACCCGCGGGATTGAACGAAGCCCCCTCGGGGTTCAGAGTCTCCGACACGGCCATGTTGAACCCCCTAAGAGGAACACCCCGACCCGCTGGATTGACCCAAGCCCCCTCGGGGTTCAGAGTCTCCGACACGGCCATGTTGAACCCCCTAAGAGGAACACCCCGACCCGCGGGATTGACCCAAGCCCCCTCGGGGTTCAGAGTCTCCAACATGGCCATGTTGAACCCCCTAAGAGGAACACCCAGACCCGCGGGATTGAACGAAGCCCCCCGAGACGTTCAGAGTCTCCGACACGGCCATGGTGATCCACCTGGCTGGGAGTGTCGAGCTGCGCCTTACCGAGCACGGGGACGATGGAGGCGCACGCCCTCAGGAACGGCTCCACGTGGATCCCTTGCTCGTCCTGCAGCTCCGCGTCGCTGAACCTGGGCCGAGAGACAAAGACAAAGGTCCCCCGTGGAGCCGCTTGATCGACCGTTGGGGGCGAGCGGCGTTTGCCGAGAGGCGCCTGTGAGGGCCGGCACGGCACACGAACGGGTGGTGTGGCCAGCACGATGCCCGGCCGCCTTTGTCTCTCACCGGTGCCGATGGTTATACGCACACCGCTACTTACCAACGACTTCGGTTACGGAGGAACTGTTCGTAAGTCAATTTGTTCGCGAGTTCAACTTTACTCCTGTCGATTCCAAAGATGTTGTATGGCGTGTACACTAAACACGGGGAATGGCTTTAAAATCTCCTACAGATGTAGATGTCACTGGTTCATCATGTGCTGCAGATCTAGATGCCACTGGTTGTTCACCTTCTGCAGATGTAGATGCCACTAGTTCTTCACGTTCTACAGATGTAGATGCCACTGGTTCTTCACGTTCTGCAGATGTAGATGCCACTGGTTCTTCACGTTCTGCAGATGTAGATGCCACTGGTTCTTCACCTTCTGCAGATGTAGATGCCACTGGTTCTTCACGTTCTGCAGATGTAGATGCCACTGGTTCTTCACGTTCTGCAGATGTAGATGCCACTGGTTCTTCACCTTCTACAGATGTAGATGCCACCGGTTCTTCACGTTCTACAGATGTAGATGCCACTGGTTCTTCACGTTCTGCAGATGTAGATGCCACTGGTTCTTCACCTTCTACAGATGTAGATGCCACTGGTTCTTCACGTTCTACAGATGTAGATGCCACTGGTTCTTCACCTTCTACAGATGTAGATGCCACTGGTTCTTCACCTTCTACAGATGTAGATGCCACTGGTTCTTCACGTTCTACAGATGTAGATGCCACTGGTTCTTCACGTTCTACAGATGTAGATGCCACTGGTTCTTCACGTTCTACAGATGTAGATGCCACTGGTTCTTCACGTTCTACAGATGTAGATGCCACTGGTTCTTCACGTTCTACAGATGTAGATGCCACTGGTTCTTCACGTTCTACAGATGTAGATGCCACTGGTTCTTCACGTTCTACAGATGTAGATGCCACTGGTTCTTCACGTTCTACAGATGTAGATGCCACTGGTTCTTCACGTTCTGCAGATGTAGATGCCACTAGTTCTTCACGTTCTGCAGATGTAGATGCCACTGGTTCTTCACGTTCTGCAGATGTAGATGCCACTGGTTCTTCACGTTCTGCAGATGTAGATGCCACTAGTTATTCACGTTCTACAGATGTAGATGCCACTGGTTCTTCACGTTCTACAGATGTAGATGCCACTGGTTCTTCACGTTCTGCAGATGTAGATGCCACTGGTTCTTCACGTTCTACAGATGTAGATGCCACTGGTTCTTCACGTTCTGCAGATGTAGATGCCACTGGTTCTTCACGTTCTGCAGATGTAGATGCCACTAGTTCTTCACGTTCTGCAGATGTAGATGCCACTGGTTCTTCACGTTCTACAGAAGTAGATGCCACTGGTTATTCACCTTCTGCAGATGTAGATGCCACTAGTTCTTCACGTTCTACAGATGTAGATGCCACTGGTTCTTCACCTTCTGCAGATGTAGATGCCACTGGTTCTTCACGTTCTGCAGATGTAGATGCCACTGGTTCTTCACGTTCTACAGATGTAGATGCCACTGGTTCTTCACGTTCTGCAGATGTAGATGCCACTGGTTCTTCACGTTCTGCAGATGTAGATGCCACTAGTTCTTCACGTTCTACAGATGTAGATGCCACTGGTTCTTCACCTTCTGCAGATGTAGATGCCACTGGTTCTTCACGTTCTGCAGATGTAGATGCCACTGGTTCTTCACATTCTACAGATGTAGATGCCACTGGTTCATCACGTTCTGCAGATGTAGATGCCACTAGTTCTTCACGTTCTACAGATGTAGATGCCACTGGTTCTTCACCTTCTGCAGATGTAGATGCCACTGGTTCTTCACGTTCTGCAGATGTAGATGCCACTGGTTCTTCACGTTCTACAGATGTAGATGCCACTGGTTCTTCACGTTCTGCAGATGTAGATGCCACTGGTTCTTCACGTTCTACAGATGTAGATGCCACTGGTTCTTCACGTTCTACAGATGTAGATGCCACTGGTTCTTCACGTTCTACAGATGTAGATGCCACTGGTTGTTCACGTTCTACAGATGTAGATGCCACTGGTTCTTCACGTTCTACAGATGTAGATGCCACTGGTTCTTCACGTTCTACAGATGTAGATGCCACTGGTTCTTCACGTTCTACAGATGTAGATGCCACTGGTTCTTCACGTTCTACAGATGTAGATGCCACTGGTTCTTCACGTTCTACAGATGTAGATGCCACTGGTTCTTCACGTTCTACAGATGTAGATGCCACTGGTTCTTCACGTTCTGCAGATGTAGATGCCACTAGTTCTTCACGTTCTGCAGATGTAGATGCCACTGGTTCTTCACGTTCTGCAGATGTAGATGCCACTGGTTCTTCACGTTCTGCAGATGTAGATGCCACTAGTTCTTCACGTTCTACAGATGTAGATGCCACTGGTTCTTCACGTTCTACAGATGTAGATGCCACTGGTTCTTCACGTTCTGCAGATGTAGATGCCACTGGTTCTTCACGTTCTACAGATGTAGATGCCACTGGTTCTTCACGTTCTGCAGATGTAGATGCCACTGGTTCTTCACGTTCTGCAGATGTAGATGCCACTAGTTCTTCACGTTCTGCAGATGTAGATGCCACTGGTTCTTCACGTTCTACAGAAGTAGATGCCACTGGTTCTTCACCTTCTGCAGATGTAGATGCCACTAGTTCTTCACGTTCTACAGATGTAGATGCCACTGGTTCTTCACCTTCTGCAGATGTAGATGCCACTGGTTCTTCACGTTCTGCAGATGTAGATGCCACTGGTTCTTCACGTTCTACAGATGTAGATGCCACTGGTTCTTCACGTTCTGCAGATGTAGATGCCACTGGTTCTTCACGTTCTGCAGATGTAGATGCCACTAGTTCTTCACGTTCTACAGATGTAGATGCCACTGGTTCTTCACCTTCTGCAGATGTAGATGCCACTGGTTCTTCACGTTCTGCAGATGTAGATGCCACTGGTTCTTCACCTTCTGCAGATGTAGATGCCACTGGTTCTTCACGTTCTGCAGATGTAGATGCCACTGGTTCTTCACGTTCAACAGATGTAGATGCCACTGGTTCTTCACGTTCTGCAGATGTAGATGCCACTGGTTCTTCACGTTCTGCAGATGTAGATGCCACTGGTTCTTCACGTTCTACAGATGTAGATGCCACTGGTTCTTCACGTTCTGCAGATGTAGATGCCACTGGTTCTTCACGTTCTGCAGATGTAGATGCCACTGGTTCTTCACCTTCTACAGATGTAGATGCCACCGGTTCTTCACGTTCTACAGATGTAGATGCAACTGGTTCTTCACGTTCTGCAGATGTAGATGCCACCACCGCCATCTATTGAGCGGCGGTTGAACTTACGACTCTCGGTCCCAACAGGCAACTGGACATCCAGACAGGTTTGTAAGTATCTCAAAAAGTTTGTTAGTCGAATATTCGTAAGTAGAGGAGTCCCTGTACTTATTTCAGGCTGAGTCCACCAAGGGGAGGCTCAGGACCGGTGCAGATAGTCACAGCCGATGTTGGCCGTGACTGGGAATCGAACCTCGGGTCGCCGGGTTCGTAGCGCAGTGCGCTAACCACTGCACCACCACTCCACTATTTACCACAACAACGGACGCAGTGACGTCACCACGGCGCATGTGTCAGGCTAGATGCACCTTGAAGCCATCACGTGAAGCATGCCTCACTGGCGGGTCACGGGCCAGACCCAGGTGTTATAGGTTCACCAAGATGCTCCATTTCACCCATCACCACGCGGTGTTCAACCACCAACACCACCACACTGCAGGTCACAACAGCACTCACTCACTCACCCACGCACTCACTCGCTCACCCACGCACTCACCCGCTCGCCCTCTCACAAACTCGGCTCACCCGTCCATCCATGCACTAACTCGCTTATCTGCTCACCCGCTCACTCACCCCCGCCCACCTCAATGCAAGACACGCGCCAACAACTCGATAGCAGTGCTGTTTGTTGCTGGCCGTGTCAACGAGCCGCGTGCTCACACTCACTCAGCGGAGCAACCCGCGACGCTCTCACCTCTGAGCCATGACACCGAAGAAGGTCTCCACCGTCTCACCCCCAGCGTCCTCACCTCCGCCGTCCTCACCCTCACCACCAGCGTCCTCACCGTCAACCCCAGGGCCCTCACCCTCACCACCACGGTCCTCACCCTCACCCCGACAGTCCTCACCCTCGCCCAGTGTCTCCGAATCGAATCCCCGATCGGCCACGTGTCCGGCATCCGAGTTCTCTCCCGCACCGCCCTCCTCCCCATGCCCAGCAGTGCCCACGTCGCCATCGTCAGCATCGTTACCATCATAGGCATCATCAAAATGACCGTCGTTGATACTATCGGCATCATCGGCATCATCGGCAGCATCGGCAGCAGCGGCATTAGGATCATCACCGTCGACCGTGGAGTCTTCCCCGTCCCGTCGGTGTTCTCCGGGTCTCCACGATTCCTGTGTAGCGACGTCCGAAGTCTCGAACCTCGGACACGCGTCGCTCCCCGCGATCACTTCAAGTGGCGTGGTGGTCTGGTTTGGCGCGTCTGCGTCATGTGACGCGGCCTGCTGCGGCGTGTCTGCGTCATGTGACGCGTCACGTGACGCGGCCTGCTGCGGCGTGTCTGCGTCATGTGACGCGGCCTGTTGCGGCGTGTCTGCGTCACGTGACGCGCCCTGCTGCGGTATGTCTGCGTCATGTGACGCGTCATGTGACGCGTCATGTGACGCGGCCTGCTGCGGCGTGTCTGCGTCATGTGACGCGGCCTGCTGCGGCGCGTCTGCGTCATGTGACGCGCCCTGCTGCGGCGTGTCTGCGTCACGTGACGCTCCATCTGGTGCGACTCCACTCGCCGCGGCCTCCTGAGATGCGGGTTCACGGGGCGCTGCTGCGGCCGTCGGCTCTGGCCGGGACGCTCCCTCGGCTGCAGGGGCCTCCACCGCCGCCGCCTCCTCCTCCACCTCCTCCACGATCGCCCCGACTCGCGTTGACGCCATGGCCAGCCTCCGCCGTGACGAGGAGGAGGACGAGGACGAGGAGGTTCTGCCGCTCTTGTTGCTGTTGTTGTTGGGCTCGCGCTTGCGGGAGGACGGGGGCTGTCTCAGTAGGGACCTCGCGGTGCTGGGGACACAAGGGTGGACGCAAGGGTGGACGCAAGGGTGGATAGATGCACGGATGGATGCATACAGATGGACTCTGGGAGAGAGCGACGAGAGCGAGCGAGCGAGACAGAAAGTGAATGAGTGAGTGAACGGAGTAAATGAACGAGTGAACGGAGCGAACGAAGGGGCGGTGGTGCGAGTGTCGGTGCTCGTTCACCTCTCCGTGTGCGACGCGCGACCTTGACTCTTGACCTGCGAACGAGACGGAGGGGGAGCAGAGCAGAGCGTCACCCCGAGCGGCAACTCGCGCACCCAGCCCCGAGCCGTGCACGTTGGGTATGGGCGCTGGTGTTCTCAGAGCGCCGCTGCAAGGCTATCACCACGCAGGAAGGCGCCGCTGCGTTTCACAGCGGGGGGAGGAGGAGGGGGCGGGGGGGGGCGATGTTGCTGTGTGTGTGTGAGATCCTAATGGAGTAATTTGCAGGTCATTTAAAACAATCTGAATTGGGATGCTTTTGCCAATAGATATATTGTGTGTGTAATTAGCTATGGGGAACACCGGAGAATCCGGAGGAAACTCATGCAGAACAGGGGGAGAACATACAAACTCCACTCACTCACTCACTCTGCAGAACAGGGGGAGGTCATACAAACCCCACTCACTCACTCACTCTGCAGAACAGGGGGAAATCATACAAACTACACTCACTCACTCTCACTGTAGAAGAGTTGGGAGATCATACAAACTCCACTCACTCACTCACTCTGCAGAACAGGGGGAGGTCATACAAACTCCACTCACTCACTCACTCTGCAGAACAGGGGGAAATCATACAAACTACACTCACTCACTCACTCTGCAGAAGAGGGGGAGGTCATACAAACTCCACTCACTCTGCAGAACAGGGGGAAATCATACAAACTACACTCACTCACTCACTCTGCAGAAGAGGGGGAGGTCATACAAACTCCACTCACTCTGCAGAACAGGGGGAAATCATATAAACTCCACTCACTCACTCACACTCTGTAGAACAGTTGGGAGATCATACAAACTCCAATCACTCCACTCTCACTGTAGAAGAGTTGGGAGATCATACAAACTCCACTCACTCACTCACTCTGCAGAACAGGGGGAAATCATACAAACTCCACTCACTCACTCACACTCTGTAGAACAGTTGGGAGATCATACAAACTGCAATCACTCCACTCTCACTGTAGAAGAGCTGGGAGATCATACAAACTCCACACAAAGAAACGCCCGAGTCGGGAATCGAACCCGGTTCCTTCTTGCTGCGATGCGCGACCGTCGCCACTGCGCTTGCACCACCGCCATCGCCACCCCACAAGGGGGGCGACGATGGCGACGAGCGGTGGGACGAGCGGTGGAGCGAGCGTGTGCCCGTGTACCCGCGTACCCTGGCTGGACGCTGCGGGCTGCGTGGTGTGGACGACATCACGGCCGGCGGGGCCAGCAGCTGCTGCTGCTGCTGCTGCGTGGAGGGCCGCACGCTGCTGGCGGCGGTGTGGACGCACTCCTCCAAGGCGCGCACGAACGTGTCGCAGGTGGCGCTCAGCAGGGACGACGCCTCGCTCATCCTCTACCACGCACAGAGCAACGGCGCAGACACGCTGCCATCCACGCGGCACACAGCAGCCTGGCTCGCCAGCGGCACGTGGACGTGAACTCCCACCTGTTCCGTCTGTGTGGGATAGCGTGTTGCCCCCTCGCGCGCGTGGTGGTTTTTCTCCGGGACACACTCCCGTTTTCCTCCAACACGTATCAACACAGCGTTGGATCGGTGTTAAATCTTCCTGGTTATATGGGATTTCTCCTGGCACTCTGGGTTTTCTTGCCACATGTATAACCACTCAATAATGGAGTGGGCCAAAAAGTCGAACACAGGAACTACTGAGCCCCGGGCCACTGTTGGAGATTGAGTGCTGCGCCTCCCTCTCACCGGCACCGTGGGTTTTCTCCGGGCGAGTCTTTCCACACAAACAAACTCTATTGAAGAGAGTTGGCCAAATATCCCCAACATAAGCACGTGCAGAGCTTGAGATATCGCTGGGTTCCGGGTCTGGCTTGCGCTTCCTTCCCACCCCACACACGTTTGCAAACTCCCCCACCGGCGTTCACACAAGACGCAATCCGCACGGACAAGCTATCCGACAACTGGGAAAGCATCGTCCGGGTGCGTCCGGCGACCCGAGTTCGATTCCCGCTCACAGTCAACACCAGTGAGGATTATCTGAACCGGTCCTGCCCCCCCCCCTAGGTCAACTCGGCCTCAAATGAGTACCTGGTGCGGCGGAGCATGGTGCTGGCCAACCCACCCCCTCGTGTGCCATTCCGGCCTTCATAGGCGCTACTCGCTAAACAGCACCTGCCCCAACAGTCTGTTCAAGGCGATACGGGGATATCTGTGTGTGTGTGTGCGTGCGTTTGCACGACGGTTTTCCGTGACGGCGCGTCTCACCTGCACGTCGGGCCGCGGCTCCTGGATGCCCTGGCGGATGAGCGACACCTGCTGCGTCATGAGGTCGTAGTAGAGACGCATCTCGGACATCTTGGAGCACAGCGAGTCGCTCGCCTCCATGATTTCTGCTCACGCGTGCAGAAGAAAATGAAAAAACACCCAGCGGACGTCAGAATGAGATTGTTTACTGCGGACTGGCGATATCAAGTGAGCTACAAAGCTATTTTGTCACGGATGTCCAGTATGGGCGGGTCAGCAAAGGATGTCCTCGAATTTGCAACAACAATAACACAAAGCCAATATTACACGGGTCATAACCGATCTGTGAGGCCGTGTAACAATCCGGACAAATGCGTGTTGCAAGAACGCGCTCCCACCACACGCCACAGCTCAAACGAAATCGTCGCGGAAGGACTTCCTGGCCCTCGCTGTCCACAAGAAGCCTGGCGCAGATTCAAGCGGCACCGTCCACATTTCTATTCAATTTAACTAAAGTATAATAATATAATAATATGCCTCCATATTATTATATTATTAGCTGGAGGCATATTCTATTTTTTGCGACATAGAATTGTAATGTATGACTTACTGCTAGTAGCTCAGCTTATTGGAGAGTATATTTAGTATATTGATGATACTGATGTAGTTTATATTTTAGTTTTTTACGTGGTGGTTTAGCTGCTGCAGCTCCTTACTATTAAAATTCCTTCCCTCTATTACTGCTAACCCTACCTCCTCCCTTTGTTGCTGCTAATCCTGCATTCTGCATAATGCACGGGCATAATATGACTTTGAAACCTTTTGATATGCAAATTCCTATGTCAAGGCGCCCCTCCCCCCTCCCACCCAGCTTAAATATACGCTGCCAAGCCTGGTGGTGCCCATTCAGACGCTGTCTTTCCGACAGACCTGTTCTTCACCTGAGGACGGCTGCTTGCGTTGCGAGAATTATTTTATTATGTTTTATTTTTATTATTTTATTATTTCCCTTCTACGTGACTTTACCGAAAGAACCAAGAAGATTTAACTAAACAACTTTGTATTTTACTAGGCAAGGCCCACTGAGCTATATAGGTATTTTTTCAGAAGCGGCCTGGCCATCACAATTGATAGCTCAAGGAAGTGGGCTCATCATCATCATCATGTGGAAATGTATAGCAGCAGCCAAATACTCTGAACGCGTGACGTCGATTCTAAATGTGGAGGGGAAACAACTGGAGGACCCGGAGAAAAACCCACACGACCACGGGGAGAGCGAGACACGCAAACCTCCAAACGTACAGCAGGCATCAGGGTCGGGATCGAACCCAAGCGATCGCGTGCGGTGGCAAGGTCATGAGACTCTCTCTACAACCCCGCCCCCCCCACAGTAAGCGAAGTCAAAATGATAATAAATCACTCGTACACCACGTGGCAATTGAATAATTCCATTCGGCTGCGTCAGGTGGCAGAGGGTTTCTTAACAACACAGATGTTGCCTGGTCGTTCATTGCGCAATGGGCTGCGCTGTCAAGGGCGTGTCCAGACACACAGCAGTGGTGCCCAGACACTTCCTTGTTCCTCGACAACTCAATCACGATCAACTTGGAAACATCATAACAACAACAAAAAAGAATATTGTGACTTGCGGTAGCATCATTGCGCCATGATCTAATTTCTAATCTGATCGTATATTTATAGAGCGCCTTAACTCAAGGCGCCTGACGTTCAGCTCACAAAACGATGACCGGATAGAATTTACACGATGAGACATCTCCTTTACCAGTGGCAAAATATAGTAATAGGTTTTTACCCTTTCAACTGGTACAAAAACTGACCATTATCAGAGTTGTTTCTTTTTGTTTGCATTTAGACTGCTTGTGTTGCGGTTATTGCAAACCCCTTGTATAAAGGTGTCAGTTTTTGTACCAGTTGAAAGGATAGAATTGTCGGATTGACGGGGGGGGTGGGCGGGGGTGGACGCTGGCGTGTTACAAGCGTTGAGGAATGAGTGACGGCGACAGAGGGCGGCCATGCGAGCGAAGGAGGAGGGGGGAGGGGGAGGAGGAGGGGGAGGAGGAGGAGGGGGGAGGAGGAGGAGGGGGGAGGAGGGGGAGGAGGGGGAGGAGGGGGAGGAGGAGGAGGGGGAGGAGGAGGAGGGGGAGGAGGGGGAGGAGGGGGAGGAGGGGGAGGAGGAGGAGGAGGGGGAGGAGGAGGAGGGGGAGGAGGGGGAGGAGGGGGAGGAGGGGGAGGAGGAGGAGGGGGAGGAGGAGGAGGGGGAGGAGGGGGAGGAGGAGGAGGGGGAGGAGGAGGAGGGGGAGGAGGGGGAGGAGGGGGAGGGGGAGGAGGAGGAGGAGGAGGGGGGACGCCGCTCGCCTTTCTCTTTGCGCGTGCGGCTGTCGGTGAGGCAGGCCTTGGCGGAGCCGAGCGCCACCACCCAGCCCTGCCTCTCCGCGGCGCTGGTCGTGCGCAAGTAGAAGTGCTGCTCGCCGGGGATCACCAGCTCCAGGCGGGGAGTCATCGCTCGGGCACACTGTGGGGGGGGGAGGGTACGGGGTGGTAGAGGGGGACACGGCGACACACGCGGCGGGGGAGGGGGTAACGAGCAGTGGATAGAAAAAAAACTGAGTGGGGGGTAGGTAATGAGCTCTTGCTACGAATGTTTTCATTTTAAAGGTGCAGCGCTGTAATTGCTCAGTCGGAACACTGCTGACGGAAGGGACTCCACTTCTACGTACAAACACACACGCACATCAACGGCACAACACAAGGCGCAGTAGGAGGAGTAGAAAAAAGAATAATACTGATCATCATTATAATTTGTTCTTCCCCGCACTTCCGATTAGCACAGTTGGCTACGTATGGTGCAAAAGAAGTTCAACATGCATACGACAATCAACAATAACATGAAAATAATAAACCTAGTTTTCTGAAGCGCAATTCGCACAAATACCATCGAAGCGCTTTAGCTTTACTGTACAAGCTTAAGTTGCGGAGGAAAGCATGTTGTGCTAATCTTATTCTTTCGTATGGATTCATGGCAGCAGATTAAAGATGTAATTTTAGATTTGCTATCCGCTCAATTGTCCATTCAGGCGCAGAGTGGATCTTGTCCGTTGGTCCTTTACAGGAGTAGGAACTAAGACATTTACAGGGTGCTTAGAAAAAATGTTAACACTTATATGGGACTATCGTTATTAATGAAAAAAGAACAGATCATACACTTTAACATGATAAACACATTCCTGCGGAGGGAGCTGGTAGGAACGTTGGGTTGCTCGGTCAATGGCCAGGGTCAACGGCGGCGTGGTGTATTCCGCAAATATGGCCGACTGTGAGGGTGGGCACAAGCCGGCGTGAGTAGGTTAAACGTTGAGTTTTATAAGGGCACCACGGGGTGACCAGCCCCTCCCCAC
The DNA here is from genome assembly GCF_964198595.1 of Lampetra fluviatilis. NCBI lineage: Eukaryota > Metazoa > Chordata > Hyperoartia > Petromyzontiformes > Petromyzontidae > Lampetra > Lampetra fluviatilis. The sequence goes on from NC_136336.1 coordinate 2,242,554, forward strand.
CCAGTCCCATCCTCCCCACCCAACCCCTCCCCACCCTCCCCACCCACACTCCCCACCCAACCCCTCCCCACCCTCCCCTCCCCACTCAGCCCCTCCCTTCCCACCCAGCCCCTCCCTGCACGACGGACACAATAATCCCCTGTGGGCTGGTGTAACCAGGAGGTTCCTACCACTAAAAATGTACATTAATAGCTTCAAAAAGTCAAAGTCTCAACTTGTTCGCCATCATTGTCAACAAGTGCCTGGAGGCACATTTTTTTGAAGCACCCTGTATATATTCCATCAAAGTCATTAACACCTTATGATCTCCAACTGCTCGGCAATCCTCAGGTCTCGTTTGGCGTATCGGGTTTTTGTCAGCATGGCACCCAGGCTATGGAACACGCCTCACCACTTGAAATCAGGCGATCGGAGTCGGTCGATATATTCAAGTCTGCTTTGAAAACCCAGCTCTTTAAACTGAGCCTTCCCTCTTTAGTCTGGGCCGGTTGTTTTTTCGTTTCCTGCTTCTCATGCATTGCGCATTGGGATCCTGGGACGGGATGGCGCAATGATACATTTTGTATTATTATTACTCAACTAAACACCGACGAGTTTCAAAGACGAGCGGAGCTGTCGTCCGTCCGGTGGGTGACCCCCCGACCCCCGACCCCACCCCAGACCCCACCCCCCCGACCCCACCCCCCCCCGACCCCACCCCAGACCCCCACCCCCCCCGACCCCCAACCCCCCCGACCCCCACCCCCCCGACCCCCCTCCCTCCCGCCCCCCCACCCCACCTTGGATCTCGCACACGGCCATCTTCAGGCTGCCCTTGCTGCCCTTGCGCACGTCCTCCTTGTGGTCGTAGTAGGAAAGCACGCCGCCGTCCAGCACAAACCAGCGCGGCTGCCAGCCTGCAGCCGCGACACGAGCACACACACGTGCACACACACACAGACACGAGCACACACACACACGAGCACACACACACGCGAACACACGAGCACACACACACGAGCACACACACACACGTGCACACACACAGCACACACGCACATGAGCACACACACACGAACACACACACACAGCACACACACACAGCACACACACACACGAGCACACACACAAACACACGAACACACGCACATACACGAGCGCACACGCACACGCGAGCACACACATGGGGCACTGATCAGATCAGATGGATGGCTTCCAACATTCGTATTTGTTTCAATCGCTTATGGCGCGCCTCCGCGCATTTTCATCTTTAGAGAATCCGCATTTAGATTGGAAGAAATCCGGTGAGCTGTGAAGCTCTATTTCCTGAGCTATCCAGAATGACTTCGGTAGCCGCGAGGAGGCGGCCGCGGACAAGCGAAAGTTCGACCGCAAGCTCTGCGGTCCTCTGTATATACGGTTGCTATGGCCAACGGATTACGAGGCGGGTACAGCGTGCAATTGAGACATCATCACTCGCGTCGCTGTGTGGGATGTGAACAAAACAGATCGGCGACGTCTCCTTCGCAACATCATTTCTCTCCGTGTAAAACAAACAATAGTGCTTCTTTACACAACCCATCATCCGCACGGTCTTTCTGGTTCTTAATTCAAAGCGCATCTGCTGCTGCTGCTGCTGCTAATGAGACACCACCTTGTGGTCCCGAGTTTGCTCGTCTTAAATCGATAACGCCAAGATTACTTTGCGTCCCTGCATGAATGGGGAAGGCCTCTCTCTGTACGATGCTCGCCTCAATTCCGGCGCGCACCAAATGATTGTGTTACCACACGTTCGTTATGGGACATCAAATTATTGTCCTGTGGATAAACTGGCCCCGGCCATGAGAACGGGGAATTTCCAGCACTGGCTAAGTGCGCCTGTGAAGAAGGGACGAGCGCCCCCTCACGCTAGTTTGCGCGGGAAACATTTTAAATTTAAGTTTTCACTTATTTAAAAAAAACTCCAGGAGGAGATGAGGGGGGGGGGGGGGGACCGAGCCGCCTCGCCCGTTGGGGAAGGCAGCAGCTGCCCGGCAGGACGACCTAGGCGAGACCGAGGTCTCAACCCACACCCCGAGAGGCCTAGTGACCCGGAGCGCCGGGGCCGCAGAGGCGCGACTTGGCAACCATCCCTGGGGCGTGCCGCTCGCTGGAGAGAGGCAAAAGACCCCGGGCGCGGGAGCAGGAAGCGAGCGGGCGGGCGCGGGGAGCCGAGGAGTGGATCCGCGGTACCGTTGTAGTAGTTGGTCCATTTGTAGAGCACACCCTCCATTGCAAACCGTGGCGACGTGGAAGGCGGAAGTACACAAACCGTCACGTGAAGCATCACGTGACGCACTGGCGGCCATCTTTGTAAGGAGAAGAGGTGGATGGCTTTAAATGCATTGGTGGTGGCCATTTTGCTCGGGGAAGAGGCCCAAATATGGTGCCGCGGCGGCCATCTGCCTCGGGAAAGAAGCCACAGTGCATCGGCGGCCATCTTGCTCGGGGAAGAGGACCATACACGGTGTCTCGGTGGCCACATTGCTCGGAAAGAAGCCACACACAGTGTCTCGGCGGCCATATTGCTAGAGAGGCTCAAACACTGTCTTGGCGGCCATCTTGCTAAGGGAAGAGGGCCCAATTGGATTTAATGAGAGGCGGGGAGCGATCTAATTCCCAGTTGTTGTGGTCAATCCACTGCTGGATGAAGGCCTCGCCAAGCCGTCGCCTTCCCCCTGCGATCCTGCGATTTAAATGTCCAACCTGGCGCCTCGTCGGTTTTTTTATGACGTCATGCACCCCTTAGAGTTACATCATCTTCGTGACGCAACAAAAATTATATCGCGACGCAGAACTTGACGTCATTTACAATTTTGATTTTAAGCTTTCGTGACTGCAGGGATTCATATTCTTGGTTCTTTCGGTAAAGTCACGGAGAAGGGAAATAATAAAATAATAAAAATATAAAAAATAACAATTCTCACGACTGCAATACAAGAGCATTTTCTTGCTGTGGATTTCACACCTGATGATGATTGCTTGTGTTGCAGTCGAAACGTCGTGAGAATGTTATTGTTTTATATTTGTATTATTTTATTATTTCCCTTCTACGCGACTTTACCGAAAGAACCAAGAATATGTCATTTACAATATCAGTGTCTGCAGGAGGAATCCGATGAGCTATGAAGCTCTTTCATTCACAGGTGTCCAGTAGGGGGCACGGGGTGAGAACGTGACAACAGCAACAGTACAAACACACGATACAGTCGTAATGCAAAGTACAAGCGAGGTAAACAAATCACCCAAACAAACACAACACGAAACCATCCCCATCCCTCCAGGCAAAGCCCCACTGATGTATTCACTTATTTTTCAGAAGCCACCTGGCTCCCACAATGATAGACACTTCTTTGGTTCTTTTCGGTTAAGTCACGTCTAAAAATAAAATAATAAATTAAAATAAAATAACATATTACGACGTTTCGATTGCAACACAAGCAATCATCATCAGGCATAAAAGAAATAGCAACAAAAATCTAACTAGAAAAAACTATAGACAGACATACAAGCAGACAGACATCACAACGGCACACAGAGAGAGGAGCAAGCTGACAACGCGGCACGGGCACGCAAGCCTGAAAATTAGGAGGCAGGCACACGAAAATTAAATAACCTAGTAAAATATCGAAATGTGATGTAATACAACACAGAGAGTCGGTTAACACACAATTAACGCATAGCCTGGTTGATTACGTGTTTCAAAATTTGCTAAGTTAGAATTTTAAGTGTGAGCAACAAAAATCTAACTAGTAAACTATAGACAGACATACAAGCAGACAGACATCACAACGGCACACAGAGAGAGGACACACATCGGCACAAAGAGAGGGGTCGTTTCTGTGACGGTCCCTTAAATATAGAGAGGAGGGGGTGGGGACGGGGAGAGGGAGAGGGCGGAGAGAATCAAGCATATCAAAGACTGCACGCCAACGTTCCCTATTGTAAGTAAACTGACAACGCGGCACGGGAGCGCAAGCCTGAAAATTAGGAGGCAGGCACACGAAAATTAAATAACCTAGTAAAATATCGAAATGTGATGTAATACACACAATTAACGCATAGCCTGGTTGATTACGTGTGCCTGCCTCCTAATTTTCAGGCTTGCGTGCCCGTGCCGCGTTGTCAGCTTGCTCCTCTCTCTGTGTGCCGTTGTGATGTCTGTCTGCTTGTATGTCTGTCTATAGTTTTTTCTAGTTAGATTTTTGTTGCTATTTCTTTTATGCCTGATGATGATTGCTTGTGTTGCAATCGAAACGTCGTAATATGTTATTTTATTTTAATTTATTATTTTATTTTTAGACGTGACTTAACCGAAAAGAACCAAATAATAATTCCTGCAGTCACGAAAGCTCATAAATTAAGAATGATAGATACTGTCCTGTACTCTCATATATGTTTTACATATATACGTAGATATATGTGGGAGACATGCACACATTGTCCGCTTATTTGTGGCTTATTTATTTTACTCCACAACGACTCTAGCGATTACGAAAATTGTTATACACGACGCTGCCGATAAAGGGGCCGTCCATAAATGACGTCACGCGATTTTGGACGATGTTTGACCCCCCCCCCCTTCGTCACACGGCGTCACAAAAAGTCAGAACCCCCTCAAATATGACGTCACAAAGCTCTGCCCCCCCCCCCCCCCGCAAAAAAACATAAAACATGCTTCAAATCGCTCTAAACTATTGTCATTGTAGTGCGTATTTAATGTGGCGCTGCGCTCTGATGTTGTAGGAGAAAACATTTATTAAAAAGTCTATTTAATTAAGTAGAACGTGTCGTCTACATTTATTTAAAGTTGCGCATTTTGATGTGACGTCACATTCTAACCCCCCCTCCTCGTCACACATCGTCACAAATGTCTGACTCCCCCCCCCCTCCCAGGTACGTGACGTCATTTATGGACGTCCCCGAATGACTCTGAATACATAATGCTAATCGCGCGTGACGTCACACACCCATCCCGTGACGTCACGCCTTGTGCCACGCACGCCTTCCCGGCTGACGATCGGCCGCGCTCCCCGCTCGCCTCTCGCGCCCCGAGCTTGCGATGAACTCGGCTCGCTCTCCGCCGCCGCTACTGCTGCCCCTGCTGCTGCTGCCCCTGCTGCTGCCCCTGCTGCCCTTGCTCCTGCTGCTGGAGCCGCGACCCACGGCAGCCGCCAAGATCCCCGAGGCGGAGGTGAAGGTGGAGGTGACGCACCGGCCATTCCTGTGCCATCGCAAGAGCAAGCGCGGCGATCTCGTGGCGCTGTCCTACCGCGGCATCCTCGAGAACGGCACCCGCTTCCACTCCACGTGAGCCGCCACGCGGGGCACGGGGGGGGGCAGGGTGGAGGGGGAGGTGGAGGTGGTGGACAGGTGCAGGGGAGGTGAGGGTGCAGGAGAGGTGCAGGGGAGGGTGCAGGGGAGGGTGCAGGGGAGGTGGAGAGGGAAGGGGAGGGTGGAGGTGGGGATGCAGGGGAGGTGGAGGGGAGGGTGGAGATGAGGTGGGGGGGAGGGGAGGTGCAGGGGAGGTGCAGGGGAGGTGCAGGGGAGGTGCAGGGGAGGTGCAGGGGAGGTGCAGGGGAGGTGGAGGGGAGGTGGAGGGGAGGGTGGAGATGAGGTGGGGGGGAGGGGAGGGGAGGTGGAGGGGAGGGTGCAGGGGAGGGTGCAGGGCAGATGAGGGTGCAGGGGAGGTGGAGGGGAGGGTGGAGATGAGGTGGGGGGGAGGGTGGAGATGAGGTGGGGGGGAGATGAGGGTGCAGGGGAGGTGCAGGGGAGGTGCAGGGGAGGATGCAGGGGAGGATGCAGGGGAGGGAGGTGCAAGGGAGGTTGAGGGGAGGTGGGGGGGATGCGTGAGATGGGGCAGGGCGCAGAGGGTGAGGTGACAGTGATGGGAGTGGTGAAGTGAGGGTAGCTGGAGAGGTGAGGCAAGTGAGGGGCGAGGGAAGAAGGTGAGGAGATGGATAGAGGGGAGGTTCGGTGAAGGAAGGGCTGTGAGCAGGTGAGTACTGCGGAAGGTGCGGTATAAATATTAAATAACGATGATGTGATTGATTGTTTTGGCATGGTTGTGACGATGATGATGGTGATGGCGTGGTTGTGGCGATGATGGCGTGGTTGTGGTGATGATGATGGTGATGGCGTGGCGATGATGACGACGATGTGGTCGATGTGCGCCCCCCCCTCCGCCCCTTCCGCCACCTCCTCCCATGACAGTGACGAGCACAACAATGGCCACCCGGTGTGGGTGACGCTGGGGGTGGGCGAGGTGATCCGGGGCTGGGACCGCGGCCTCGTGGGCATGTGTGTGGGCGAGAAGCGGCGCCTCACCGTGCCGCCCACCCTCGCCTACGGCAAGGAGGGCAAGGGTGAGGGGCCCCCAGCGCTGCACTCGCCACCACGTGCTCACCGCCACGTGCTCACCGCCACGTGCTCACCGCCACGTGCTCACCACCACGTGCTCACCACCACGTGCTCACCACCACGTGCTCACCACCACGTGCTCACCACCACGTGCTCACCACCACGTGCTCACCACCACGTGCTCACCACCACGTGCTCACCACCACGTGCTCACCACCACGTGCTCACCACCACGTGCTCACCACCACGTGCTCACCACGACTAGGACTACACGCTCCACTACCGCCAGCGGCGTAGTAACTACATTATCAGTGGTGTAGTAACTACATTATCACTGACATCGTAACTACATTATCAGTGGCGTAGTAACGTCATTATCAGTGGCGTAGTAACTACATTATCAGTGGCGTAGTAACTACATTATCACTGACATCGTAACTACATTATCAGTGGCGTAGTAACTACATTATCAGTGGTGTAGTAACTACATTATCAGTGGCGTAGTAACGTCATTATCAGTGACGTAGTAACTACATTATCAGTGGCGTAGTAACTACATTATCAGTGGCGTAGTAACTACATTATCAGTGGCGTAGTGACTACATTATCAGTGTCGTAGTAACTACATTATCAGTGGTGTAGTAACTACATTATCAGTGGTGTAGTGACTACATTATCAGTGGTGTAGTAACTACATTATCAGTGGCGTAGTGACTACATTATCAGTGGTGTAGTGACTACGTTATCAGTGGTGTAGTGACTACATTATCAGTGGTGTAGTAACTACATTATCAGTGGTGTAGTGACTACATTATCAGTGGTGTAGTAACTACATTATCAGTGGCATAGTGACTACATTATCAGTGGTGTAGTGACTACATTATCAGTGGTGTAGTGACTACATTATCAGTGGTGTAGTGACTACATTATCAGTGGTGTAGTAACTACATTATCAGTGGCGTAGTGACTACATTATCAGTGGTGTAGTGACTACATTATCAGTGGTGTAGTGACTACATTATCAGTGGTGTAGTAACTACATTATCAGTGGCGTAGTGACTACATTATCAGTGGTGTAGTGACTACATTATCAGTGGCGTAGTGACTACATTATCAGTGGCGTAGTGACTACATTATCAGTGGTGTAGTGACTACATTATCAGTGGTGTAGTGACTACATTATCAGTGGTGTAGTAACTACATTATCAGTGGCGTAGTAACTACATTATCAGTGGCGTAGTGACTACATTATCAGTGGCGTAGTGACTACATTATCAGTGGCGTAGTGACTACATTATCAGTGGTGTAGTAACTACATTATCAGTGGTGTAGTAACTACATTATCAGTGGTGTAGTAACTACATTATCAGTGGTGTAGTGACTACATTATCAGTGGTGTAGTAACTACATTATCAGTGGTGTAGTAACTACATTATCAGTGGTGTAGTAACTACATTATCAGTGGTGTAGTGACTACATTATCAGTGGTGTAGTAACTACATTATCAGTGGTGTAGTAACTACATTATCAGTGGTGTAGTGACTACATTATCAGTGGTGTAGTAACTACATTATCAGTGGCGTAGTAACTACATTATCAGTGGTGTAGTGACTACATTATCAGTGGCGTAGTGACTACATTATCAGTGGCGTAGTGACTACATTATCAGTGGTGTAGTAACTACATTATCAGTGGTGTAGTAACTACATTATCAGTGGTGTAGTGACTACATTATCAGTGGCGTAGTGACTACATTATCAGTGGTGTAGTAACTACATTATCAGTGGTGTAGTAACTACATTATCAGTGGCGTAGTGACTACATTATCAGTGGCGTAGTGACTACATTATCAGTGGTGTAGTGACTACATTATCAGTGGCGTAGTGACTACATTATCAGTGGCGTAGTGACTACATTATCAGTGGCGTAGTAACTACATTATCAGTGGTGTAGTGACTACATTATCAGTGGTGTAGTGACTACATTATCAGTGGCGTAGTGACTACATTATCAGTGGTGTAGTGACTACATTATCAGTGGTGTAGTGACTACATTATCAGTGGCGTAGTGACTACATTATCAGTGGCGTAGTGACTACATTATCAGTGGTGTAGTGACTACATTATCAGTGGTGTAGTGACTACATTATCAGTGGCGTAGTGACTACATTATCAGTGGCGTAGTAACTACATTATCAGTGGTGTAGTGACTACATTATCAGTGGTGTAGTAACTACATTATCAGTGGCGTAGTAACTACATTATCAGTGGTGTAGTAACTACATTATCAGTGGTGTAGTGACTACATTATCAGTGGTGTAGTGACTACATTATCAGTGGCGTAGTGACTACATTATCAGTGGCGTAGTAACTACATTATCAGTGGTGTAGTGACTACATTATCAGTGGCGTAGTAACTACATTATCAGTGGCGTAGTAACTACATTATCAGTGGTGTAGTAACTACATTATCAGTGGCGTAGTAACTACATTATCAGTGGCGTAGTAACTACATTATCAGTGGTGTAGTAACTACATTATCAGTGGCGTAGTAACTACATTATCAGTGGTGTAGTAACTACATTATCAGTGGCGTAGTGACTACATTATCAGTGGTGTAGTAACTACATTATCAGTGGCGTAGTAACTACATTATCAGTGGTGTAGTAACTACATTATCAGTGGTGTAGTAACTACATTATCAGTGGCGTAGTAACTACATTATCAGTGGTGTAGTAACTACATTATCAGTGGCGTAGTGACTACATTATCAGTGGTGTAGTAACTACATTATCAGTGGCGTAGTAACTACATTATCAGTGGCGTAGTAACTACATTATCAGTGGTGTAGTAACTACATTATCAGTGGCGTAGTAACTACATTATCAGTGGTGTAGTAACTACATTATCAGTGGCGTAGTGACTACATTATCAGTGGTGTAGTAACTACATTATCAGTGGCGTAGTGACTACATTATCAGTGGCGTAGTAACTACATTATCAGTGGTGTAGTGACTACATTATCAGTGGTGTAGTAACTACATTATCAGTGGCGTAGTAACTACATTATCAGTGGTGTAGTAACTACATTATCAGTGGCGTAGTAACTACATTATCAGTGGTGTAGTGACTACATTATCAGTGGCGTAGTGACTACATTATCAGTGGTGTAGTAACTACATTATCAGTGGTGTAGTAACTACATTATCAGTGGTGTAGTAACTACATTATCAGTGGTGTAGTGACTACATTATCAGTGGCGTAGTGACTACATTATCAGTGGCGTAGTGACTACATTATCAGTGGTGTAGTAACTACATTATCAGTGGTGTAGTAACTACATTATCAGTGGTGTAGTGACTACATTATCAGTGGCGTAGTGACTACATTATCAGTGGTGTAGTAACTACATTATCAGTGGTGTAGTAACTACATTATCAGTGGCGTAGTGACTACATTATCAGTGGCGTAGTGACTACATTATCAGTGGTGTAGTAACTACATTATCAGTGGTGTAGTAACTACATTATCAGTGGCGTAGTGACTACATTATCAGTGGCGTAGTGACTACATTATCAGTGGTGTAGTAACTACATTATCAGTGGCGTAGTAACTACATTATCAGTGGCGATGGTGATAACGACGATGGTGACGACAATGGTGACAATGACGATAACGATGAAGGTGACGATGACGAGGATGACAACGACAAAACCGATAATTAAAGTGATAATGATGATGATGACTATGCGGCGTGCAGGGCGAATCCCGCCGGACGCGACGCTCATCTTCGACATGGAGCTGCACGAGATCCGGAACGGCCCCCGCTCCCATGAGTCCTTCCAGGAGATGGACCTCGACGACGACTGGAAGCTGTCGCGCATCGAGGTCTCGCCAGGACAAAGATCACGACACTGACGACGATGACGACGACAATTACAGCGACGACGACAATTACAGCGATGACGATAACGGCGCTGCTCCGGCCACGCGGGCCTTGCCCTGCTGACTGACAAGAGGGCAGGCACGTCGCATTGGTTCGTGAGCACTTGCCATGCTGATGAATCTCAGTGAAGTCAAACCCCTGAACATTGAGGCACCCAGTGGTACTGCCGATGCTGCTGCTGATGGCTGTTGATGATGCTATGACCAGAGATAATACTGGTAGGAACCTCCTGGTTACACCAGCCCACAGGGGATTATTGTGTCCGTCCGTCGTGCAGGGAGGGGCTGGGTGGGGGGTGGGAGGGGCTGGGTGGGGGGTGGGAGGGGTGGGGCTGGGTGGGGAGGGGCTGGTCACCCCGTGGTGCCCTTATAAAACTCAACGTTTAACCTACTCACGCCGGCTTGTGCCCGCCCTCACAGTCGGCCATATTTGCGGAATACACCACGCCGCCATTGACCCTGGCCATTGACCGAGCAACCCAACGTTCCTACCAGCTCCCTCTGCAGGAATATGCTGTTGCCGATGAAGTTGCTGTTGCCGATACTAACGATCGTGCCGATGCTGAAAACGAACGATGTTGAAGATACCGATGTCGCTGCCGATGATGTTGACCTTACGGAGTCTAATCACGATGCCGATACTAACGGCGGTGATGTTGATGCCACTGATAATGATGCTGATGCTGCTGGACGTCGCCCTGCCCCGCCAGGTGGAGGAGTACCTGCGCAAGGAGTTCTCCAAGTCTGGGGTGAACCACAACGAGTCGTACCAGGGCCTCGTGGAAGACATCTTCACCAAGGAGGACGAGGACGAGGACGGCTTCATATCGGCACGCGAGTTCACCTACCGGCACGACGAGCTGTGACGGGTGGGCGGGCAGTCGAGCGAGCGGGTGGAGTGGGCAAGTGTGTGCGTGAGTGGTTGGGTGAGTTGACATAGGGGGCACAGGTGGTGCATCGGCCAGTCATCTAAGGCGGTCGACCTATGGTCCCTGGGTCTGTACCGTGACCTCCTGCCAGCGGGCGTTCGAGACTTCAAGCGGCCCTAAAGTGCACCTGGCCTGACGCAAGTGCCGTGGTGACATCACAGCCACTTGGTGGCGAATGACGGTTGTTGTTGTTGGGCGAGTTGAATGAGTGGACGAGTGAGTGGAGTGAGTGTGCGAGCGGGTGGGTGAGTTAGTGAGTGGAGTGAGTGGCCGAGTGGGTCTGTAACCGAGTGAGAAAGTTATTGAGCGAGTGGATGGGTGAGCAACTCGGCGAGTGATTAAGTGGGCGAGTGATTTGGCCAAGGCCTGTGGGCGCTGAGGGCAATACACCTCCCCTCCGTGATACAGAATTCTACTCAAAATCTGAAATTGGCCCACTGCCCGAAACAGCGGCCAGCTGCTGAGAAGTACGGTTAAATATCCCTCCTGGCCCGCGTGGGGGAGCGGTGGTGCAGCGCTACGAACCCAGCGACCGGGGTTGGATTCCCACTCGCGGCCAACACCGGTGACAATTATCTGAATCGGTCCTGGGCCTCCCCTAGGTCTACTCAGCCTGAAGGCCATTATCGCCACTCGGGAGACGATCGTGACCGGGCGTAGTGCTGGCCACCCACCACCTCGTGTGCCATGGTGCCGGTCTTCATAGGTGCTACTCGCTTGCCCCAACAGTGCTTGCCCCAACAGTCAGTTGAACTTTGTGTGAGTGGAGTTGGCATGTTCTCTCCATTCTGCATGGGTTTCCTCCCTTCGCTAAACGTACAACGTAACCAGCATCGGTCAAATATCCCAATGCCCGAAAAAAGTACCTGCTTATTACTCACTTGGGATTATACACAGCAGCAACATCATCGCACCCCACCCACGCCCCGGTGCCCCGGCAACGAAACACCTGGCAGGACCCTCCTGAACACGAGACTTGAGAGAACTCGCGAATCGCTGAGGCTTTCCCGAGCAAAGAAGGCGTTATTGATGATAGGTTTACACCATTGGAACCTCCTTTGCCAGTAGCAAAATATGATAATTGTTTTTTTACCCTTTTATCTGGCAACAAAACTGACACCTTTTTTTTTACAAGGAGTCATGTTTGCATTGACCACAATACCTGCGGTCGGAATGCAAACAAAAAACACAACTCTGATAATGATATGCACTGTCCTTGAAATTGATTGGTCCACACCCGAGACAGCTTTTCTTAGAGCCTCGTCTCACATGGTGTTGGACCAGATGACGCCAAAAGGCGCATTATGATAATAGGTTTTTCCCTTTTCTGGCAAAGGGGGTCCCATGATGTAGCTGCTCTCCCGGATCTCTCAATGTCCTGAGAGTGCGTTGTCCTTGTGCTGGTCGCCTTGTGGCGTCCTCTGGTCTAACGCTGTTAGTGAGACTAGGCTCTGAAGAAAGCTGTCTCTGGTGTGGACCAATCAGTTTCAAAGGCAATGCACCATAGACTGTCAGAGCATGTTTTTTTGTTTGCATGTTCACCACACAAGTATGTGTGGTGAATGCAGACATGATTCCTTGCAAAGGTTTCAGTTTGGTGTTTTAAAATCTTCACACCCGTTTTAGTATTGCCAGAAAAGGGTAAAAACCTATTATCATAATGTAAGACTGGCAAAGGAGGTCCCGTGATGAAGGCGTAATGATCACACTGCAGTCCCGTACACGAGCAGCTGTGTGCCCCCGGTCGCCAGGTGGCGATGTCGGGTGAGACGAAGCAAAACCACTGCGGTCGACTAAGAGGGCCCCCCCCCCAGTCTACACACCCACTTGGTACACCTCTACAACGCAGGTGACCCCATTGACCCTCACGCAAATGAAAGTGGTCACACACGGCGCATGCGAAATGCATCCCGCGCGCGTTTCGTTTGTCCCTACCCCGGCACCTGCGACTGGCACGGCTGGCTACGTACGGTGGCGAAGGAAGTTAAACGTAGAGACCGTCAAATTTCGATTTAAAGCTTTCGTGACTGCAGGGATTCATCTTCTTGGTTCTTTCGGTAAAGTCACGTAGAATGGAAACAATAAAAATAATAAAATAAAACATAATAAAATAATTCTCACGACGTTTCGGCCACACCGCAAGCAGCCGTCATCAGGTGAAGACCAGGTCTGTCGGGGAGACGCTTATTTCTATTGTTTCCATTCTACGTGACTTTACCGAAAGAACCAAGAAGGTAGAGACCGTCCTTTGACGGTGGCGAGGCCGTGAACGGCTTGCGTCACGGACCCGCCGACCTGAAATTGACATTGCCAGCCGCCGCCTGCGTCGGTGACAAATACCCAAAGCACCGCTCCTGGTTCTCCCTCTTGGTCGACTGAGCTGTACTCGCGAGAACACAAATACCAACCAGCGTGGCGCCGACCACACCGCCCCACCACTCGCTTGCCGTGCCAAGCCCGTTAATAGGTGCTCGCAAACAGGGCTTGCCCCAGTGGTCCGATGGGTTAAACGGGGAGGGGGGGAGAGACCCTTGTCATGTGCAGTTATAGTTTACACTGCGGTCGTGCGTGTCTGTGTGTGTCTGTGTGTGTGTACACGTGTCCCACGTGCTAAATCGCGCGGTGCTGTTTAGTAACGATGAGGCGCGTGCAGTGTGTGGGAGACTGTTGCTTCCCAACGCCAATGGCTCGTAACATACCACGGTGGGTGTTGTCACACGTACACACTGGGGGGTGGGTGGTGATGGTGCGTTCGGTTTTCCATAAATCGGTGTATTCCATAAGTAGGCTAACGTTTAAAAAAAACTCTACATTTGCCTTAGAAATTAACACTCCACATGTATTATTAGTAGGGTTGTTAACATGTTTTGTGCGGTTTTTTTATTATTGCATTGCCGGTAACGGCACGAAAGTTTTAAGTCACCGGTTTTCCCGCGCGTGTAAAAATGCCCAAGGACAAAAATTCTTGATACCGTTTGGGGACGGCTTCAACCTCCTCCAAGACGCCTGGAGATGCATTCAATGGGCCGAGCACTCCAGAGGTTTTAAACTTGAACGACCCATTAGCAGCCCGGAGTTGTGTGGGCATGTTAAGCGGGTCTGCTCTTCGAATGCTCCTCCAGTCTGCGTGGAAGAGTAGACCAAACACCCGCCTGCCAGCAGTAGCGTGGGCAAGCAATTGAAGGGCTGCACCTTTATCTTTGACGTGAAAAGCGAGGGCAAATATACCACGCGGTGACTTGTGCCGTCTGTACGGTCGCGGGTGCCAATCCGGTGCATTCATTTCTAAAATCCCACCAGAATCGGGTGCCAGCGACAGATATATATATATATTTAGAACCGGTAACCAAATCTGAAAACAGTTCCCCTGTTTACCGCCTATAGGTTTAAGGACAATTATTAGCGGTCGTTCTTTCCGGCAGAAGCAGTCCGGAACGCCGACGCTCACCAAAGCAGTATTATCAAAGAGCTCCCAGGCTCGGTGAAACGTTCACATCGTAGCAAACGTAAGTCGTGGGTTTTAGTCAACGACAGGTGCAGATAATAGCGATTTCACGGTGCTAAAGTACGTTTCTGCTGGAGTCCTAGGACGACGCTTGCTTGCTGCTAATAAGCTGTTATATATAAAAGTATTTCTGCGTAGCTAAGCGATGTTAGCGTGTCGGCTGTTGACGGTGCCGAAGTAAATTTCATAACCGGCTCGCAATCGTGGGGTGGGGGGGTGAGGAAGAGTGGCTGACTTTGCCCATCATCCCTCCTTCGAGAAGATCAACAGGGGTTCGGTGCTGTGGAGAAGACTCGTCCCCACTGTAACAATGTGCATTTTTCAACCACTTCGCTCTGTGCGGCTGTACGATGAACACTGGGTCCGTGATGTTCGCTTGAGAGCTAGAAATCACTTTAGGCTTTTTTTTTACCAAGTACATTTCACATTGATGGAACTGCCGGTGATTATAAAGTCACTTCTATTTTTCTTTCTTGAATGTTGCAATTTTACATGTTTGACGTAGATTTTTTTATGACTAACGGGGTTTTTGGTACGACAACACTAAACTCAAAAGTGCCTTACAAACGAAATAAGTCTATACAAATAAAACTATTGTTAAAAAAATGTAAAGAGTGGTTTTCTGTGTTGCCGAGTCCCCGTCGAGTCTTTCTGTAAAATTGCGGCAGCTGTTCAAACGGCCGTTTAATATTCACTTCAAGAGGTGGCCAAGTGTCTTGGAGGTCATGAGTGCTGAGAGTACAATCTCCGTGATGTGACCATAGAAGAACAATACAACCAGGGCTAATGCAACTGGGTCTACCTGGCTCAACGGCCGCAAAACATACATCTTGCTTCCGGCAACACCACCACATCCAGTATACCATCTCGCTGTGGATATTAGGCACAGCTCCAGTCTACGAGAGGGCCCTAAAATATTTCGTGATAAATTAAGCTCTCGATTCAACAATGGACTTGCACTACCCTCTGCCCCTCTATAACTGCCCAACGAACCCCCTCTGCCACCCACAGCAATGCACGATTATACTGGTAAGAACCTCCTGGTTACACCAGCCCACAGGGAATGATTGTGCCCGTCCGTCGTGCAGGGAGGGGCTGGGTGGGGAGGGGCTGGGTGGGGAGGGGCTGGTCACCCCGTGGTGCCCTTATAAAACTCAACGTTTAACCTACTCACACCGGCTTGTGCCCGCCCTCACAGTCGGCCATATTTGCGGAATACACCACGCCGCCGTTGACCCTGACCATTGACCGAGCAACCCAACGTTCCTACCAGCTCCCTCCGCAGGAATGTGTTATAAAAAAAAATCCAAAAATACGGTGTCACAACAAACAAAACATGTGCACCCAGCTGCGAGTTTGTACGGGTTTTGCTTTTATTCGCCATTCACATTAAAAGTTCCCCAACCCCACACACACAACGGCCCAGAGCCGGCGACATTCCACAGGAGAACCGTAACTACCAACAAAGACGACTAATCGCCCGCTCGCTCCCTCCCTCTCTGTGCGAGGCGGAAACTCCAAAGCTGCACGTGCGCGCGCGTGCGGAGCTGCCCGAGAAGTGTGCAAGGCAACTCCGCTCGGCTGAAAATGTAATTGGACGGGGGACTGGAAATAAATACGGGGCGCACACGCGGTCACCATCGCCCTTGCCGCGTGTTGCCGGCCGACTTCTTCTGGATGTGTGCCCGTCCGTCTACTCCGAGGTCGACTTCTTGAGGTAGGCGATGAGGTCCTTCCTCTCGCCCTCCTTCTTGATGCCGGCGAAGATCATCTTGGTGCCCGGGATGTACTTCTTCGGGTTCTCCAGGTACACGAAGAGGGTTTCTTCGTTCCACACGATGCCTGCGCCGCCGGGGACGAGGGGAGACGGTTTAGTGTGCTCGGTTCGCGATCGCAAAGTCCAAGGTTCGAGTCCCGCTCGGGTGTTGGCACGCACATCATTTATCGTTATCGTCGTCGTCACCATAACCGCTTTGGGACTGGCGAGCTACGTGGCAGCAATACTTTAAGGAAGTCAGCTAGTTGTCGTGCTTTTGGCGATGTGGAATTTCCACTAGTACCACAGGGTTGCTAATGGATGAGTGCCACCCAACATGGAGAGAACCAGTGGACTGTCAGGTTGTGGAAACGTGATACAACAAAAAAAACCCCAACCTACTATGTGGGAGTGAAACATGAATTAAAATATTATTCTAAACCAATGAAATATTGTCCAGTGATATCAGTTGTTTAAAATCCCATTTTAGTCTGCAGAAAAATACACTAGTATCATGTAACAAAAAAAATACAAATGCAGGTTGAAACTAAAGGTGGTTGCAAAAAATGTCCACATTTAAATACCGGTTCCCAAATCCTTTCCCAAATTCTTTTTCATTACAAAAAAAACTGCAGCCTCAGTGCACGACATATTTATGTACTGCTCAGGTAGACTAGTTTTAAAAAGTAGTTTCATCATCATCGATTTTAGATCCACTGCTGGATAAAGACTGCCTCGCGTCATCACCATCCATCACTACTCCGACACTTGTACAACCGGTGTCAATGTTTTAGAATTACCTCTAATGTAAAAACACCAATTGTGTGTTTTCGTCAAGGTTAGAAAACGGTTGACATTTCACGATTTTGTGATTTATCCACCAACCCCTCACCTCCACAGTGCTGAATGACAGGCATGCACAAAGCCACACATGGATGGCAACTGGGAGTATCTAACGCAAAGTTCTTGAGTAAATATGGACAAAGCGAAATGGAAGAGGGCACCGCTGACATCTTGAAGAACGAACATCATGACACAGTGAGAAAGAGACAGCCACCAAAGCACGGCATTACAACATAATCGTTTATAAGGCGCCTCGTAACAACACAATGACACGCACACAAAGACAACAAAGACCCCCGTATAGCCTGAACACAAAGACACACACACACACAGTGGCAGACACACACAGGGGCAAATGCAAACCGATGCCAGGAACGTGAGGCAACCCTTGCAGCCTTAAATAGCTGGGGCCAAGCGGTTCGTGACATTTCAGTGACGGGAGCGGACTCCGTAGCGATAGAGTTACCAACATAACCGGGCCGAGGCTTCAACCAGCAGGCGCTTATGACTTTGAGACGCCCTCTTGTCTATGATTAGCCGGGATGGCACAGTCAGTACCAGCAGCAGCAGATGTTACGGCACTGCGCAGATCTTGGGATGCAAGGCAGATGTTACCTAAATAACACCACTTTGAGTCATGAAACTGCATAAGTTGTCGCGGTTGTGCTGCTCTGTTGCTCTGCAATGTGTTTTTGGGTTGCACCGCGCGTTGATCAGCACCATCTCCGACGTTCCACTCCAAGTGGTGGGAACTTCTTCTTCGGGAACTGAATGTTATCAAAGTTCCTGGAGGAGTTCCAATGCTGGACCAAGGGCTGCAACATATTTATATTACGAATTATTATCACTGCTGTCTGCCTGGCTCAAACAAGCGACGGGGCAACATCCACTTTTATGGTGTTGGTGGAAATTCTACATTCCAGTGATGGGGGGTGGGGGTACCACTGGAAAGTGAGAGCATGGTGGAGTGATAATGCAAATGGTCGAATTAGCATGTAGCTGCTGCTGTTAAAAAACAGCTTGGCTTTACATTATTTTTTTAACTGCCCTCTGGGTCCCTTCCCACACCATTCATCCAGTGCAGGGAGGGGACACATTTGTTCACTGTGGAGGGTCATTATACGCTTACATGGTGCGTGTGCCGACCTGTGTTTAATTCCAAGGAAAACAAGTCCCATGGCGTTTTGCCTTTTTAAATCGACCCCGATCTTTCTCGGAAGCCACGAAGTCCATCCTCGCCCAAAGTGCTTGAATGAGTGTTGGACGCTGCTTATCTATGCCCACTGCTAATTCGGAGCCAGTGGTGGAAATTCCACATTGGAATTCTTCGGGGAAACAGTTTTGCTTCAATTTACACAACAGCGGCTGCTGCTGCTGCTGCTGCTGGAGTTTCTTGCGTTAAATGGCGAGAAGTCACCAAGTGGTGACTACCGCTCCCCAAACACACTCGTACGCACACACGGACACACACCATAGACAAAACACTTGACACACAAAGACAAAGATCCCCCGTATAGCCTGAACAGACTGTTGGAAGAAGTGGTGTTTGCGAGTTCCTATGAAGGCAGGCACGGCACACAAGGGGGTGGGTGGCCAGCACCACTCCCGGCCGCCTTTGTCTCCCGAGTGGCGATGTTGACGCACTGCACCAGGTACTCATTTCAGGCCGAGTCATCCTAGGGGAGGCCCAGGACTGGTTTAGA
The DNA here is from genome assembly GCF_964198595.1 of Lampetra fluviatilis. Classification (NCBI taxonomy): domain Eukaryota; kingdom Metazoa; phylum Chordata; class Hyperoartia; order Petromyzontiformes; family Petromyzontidae; genus Lampetra; species Lampetra fluviatilis. The sequence goes on from NC_136336.1 coordinate 2,261,612, forward strand.
TAATCGCCACTGGTGTTAGCCGTGAGCGAGAATCGAACCCGGGTAGCCGGGTTCGTAGCGCAACGCGCTAACCACTGCTCTACCGCTCCCCATTACACTTACACAGTGCTTTTGCTGACGCGCGCACACACACTCACGTAAATACATAATGACAACAATAACAGTACGTGTGCATGCGTGCACTTGGCCGCACCCACCCTTGGACTTGTTGGCGTCAGTGTAGCTGAAGCCCGGGGCCTGGCCGGTCTTGCGGCCAAACAGACCCGACAGGTTGGGGCCCGTCTTGTGCTTGCCGGCGCTCTCCACCGTGTGGCACTGGGAGCACTTCTGCACGAACACCTTCTTGCCCTTTTCCACGTCACCCATCTCCACTGCTGTCTCCACACAACTGATCTGGTGCGGGGTCAGGGGGTGAAAAGCGGTAGGGGGTTTTGTAATAATAATTTGTCATTGATTGGAAGCACGCATATCATGGCGCGCGGCACCTCAACAGTGCTTTGCACGCCAAAATAGCCTGACATCTTATATCAAACATCTGAACGGGCATCCCCGGTCACCCTGTGCAACAAAAAGGTGACTCGGCACCTGAGCCTGCAAGCGGGCGTTCGTCTCTGGCAGTCAGGGGAAGAAGATTGCCGCGCGTTTTCAAAATTAAGTCAATTCCGAGTACTTTTTTTTTGCAAATCTGGATTGAATGCCCTCGCAGAATCCTTTGATGCACCCTACGAAGGCGATGTTTATGGTCAACATGCCAGTGAGTATCGACGTGGCCTGCCTGCCCAGAGCACAGAGGTCGCAATCGGGTACCCGATACCCGTACCCTACCCGATACCCGGCTACCCGTACCCGGCCGGGTATTGGGTAGGGTGCCCTTTTGCGACCCTGGTGCGGCCGGGTACGGGTAAGGAATCAAAACCCGTTTGCGACCTCTGCCGGAGCAACAAGTGGCAATGGACGCGCTGCCGCTTGGGCCACGTCACAGTGCAATGTAACTTCGTACGGCGGGGCAATTACCCCAGAACTCTGTAATTGCGCTCCGCAGGACTTGTGCTTCGTCGAGCCGAGCTCCGTTATGTCCGAGACTGTGCGTCCGGTTTATTCATATACGCCTATGACGGGATTGTTGGCACTGTTCTTACTTTTTCTTTCGTATGGATTAATAGCAGCAGATCAAAGATGTAAATTTTGATTCGTTATCCACTCAATTTGCTGTCCACTCCTTTAAAGGAGTGAAGACAGCATCACGGTGGAGTGTTTAAGACGTGGTCGTTGGTTTGGGATTCGTGGCCGCACTCGCAGGCTGCAGAATCTTTGACGCGCCATTTGTACAATCGGGTGGACGCATCGGCCACACGGCCCGGTCCCGATTCGGCTGATGGTCAATCATTGGCGGCGTGGAAGGTTGAAACCGGGGAGGGTTCAATGGTAGGGTCCTGTATGAGATGTTTATTTTTTTGCCACTGTGTGTGAATTGCACTTAAGCACTCGTTACTGTCTATCCTGTTTGCAGTTGGATCTGGCACGGATTTCGTGTAAGTACATTTTTTTGCTTAATGTTCGTTTGCACATTCCCTCCCTGAAATGTCCTGTACTTGCCGTGGCTGAAAACCATCCTAGGCTGTGGTCGTCCTTGTAAAAGAGCTGCTCATTTTAATGGGCCTAACCAGCTCAGTCTATTCATCTCAGTGTAACTCTATGGATCTCTATGTAATTCGACAGATTTAAATGCAACTCTATGTAACTGCAGTTACTCTTCATATGCCAGACCATGCTGTGGGTTACACAATCACTCATTAAATAATTATCACAATAACTTATAAATCAATGGATTGATATTAGCAGTGTAAATTATTGTTGGAACACAATTTTTTGAAGCACTAACTTCATGGGTAACGTAACTATTGTATTTGTCATTGAATAAATAATTTGTCAAGAAATTAAATGTTTTTCGACAAAATGAGCTACAGTGATACCTTGACTTTCGTCACTTCGCTCTTTTGGCCGTTTTCAATTATCACCACATTTCAAATTTCGTCCACATCCCATATCATCCCAAACCTTCCACGACATTCACGCCACGCGCCATCTTTTTGGTTCAGTCTTTGAATAGAAGTCGTTCAGTGAGCATCTCTTATATTTGTGTTGATTCATATATTATTAATAACGTACTTATTTCTGTGATTATACTGTAAACAATTCAGTTATTTTTGTGATAAGAGTTTTCCTAGTTATTTTCGTGATTATAAAACACGTGTAACAGTATTCATACTGTCCTTATTTTTTTTATTACTGTTATTTGCATGTATGTTTTTCGCCGGCCAAAATACATTTTCAAGCTAAATAAAGGCTCTGCTTACACATTCGTCCATGCTCTGGTCCCTAACCAGACGAAATTGCAAGGTATTCCTGCACGATAATCAGGATACGACGATATTTTGCAGACCTCATGTCTTACGATACATCAGTCCATTAGAGGTGTTTGGGTTATATCGCGTACGTATAAATGTGTCTGCCTGATAATGCTAGTTGTAATTACTGACGAAACGTCGTACTCGAATTGTAAATGTTGTGGGTTTACTCTCCACCACACCGGTATGCTGAACTAGTAACGAATTGGCACGTTCTGTTTACGTGACAAACCGTAGTAATTGGCTGTGTCGGGTGGTGGCGGGTTTAACGACACATTTATATTTACACAAGATCTAACCCAAAAACCTCTATTATGGATAATATTGGTCCAGACAACGTACGTGTTATACATCACAGTATCACCATTGTAAGTCTAATTAGGAGCAATGGGAATGGCATTGTCATCCCTCTGGTGTTGATTAAATGAAGTCTCCACTTTTTAGAAATTTGACAGTAGTTGTCCGGTGGATAACGTCATGCCTTTCATGGAAATGTGGAATTTCCAACACAAGTGCAGAACTTTAAAACTATATATATGTTTCAACTGTCTCTCTACTGTTGGATGATGGCCTTATGGGATTTCCGTAACCAGGTTTGTGAAGAAGCAGCCCCAAGACAAGTTCACGTATCACTCGCCACTGATGTTAGACGTGGGCAGGGAATTGAACTCGGTTCACGGGGCTTCATCGAGTGCGAGTGTGCTTTCCATTGCTCTGCCACTCCACCCCTTTGATTCCTACAGTAGTGCTCTGTTCCAAGTACATTTTATTACAGAAAACACCACTGACACTTTGAGTTAAGTTTACCTTAATTCTACAAGGAGCCCTGTATGAAACAAACATATTAACTTGGGTTTAATTACAACGAAGATGTTGAAATTGATTTGGAATTTGTAACTCCCGAGTCCAATTCCAAATTGAATGATCGTAAGCCCAGAGCTGTAGCACTTTTCGTGTTCATTTACACAGATTCCAACTTTGAGTAACATCCAAATAAGGAGTAAGCTCCGATTTGAATTGGCTATTGTCCCAGCCTACAGGAGTGAAAGTGGCACCGACTCCTGGATTATCCAATAGTTACCTTTAAGCTCTGAATTAAGGTTTGCGTTATGCACTCTGAAGTCGCCAGCCTTAGTTTGATTCCCAGTCACGGGTAACATCAGTTGCAAGTGATATCTGAACTGGTCCCCACCAATCAGTATTGGCCAGCGTAGTAAACGACCCCCACGACCTAGGCTTCGGCAAGGTAAGGTAAAAGTTAAACGGTAAAAAAAACAAGACAAACTTTACCCTACCTTTTACCTTACCACAATACAATCGCTCTACCCTACCCTTTACCCTTTAGCAGGTAAGGTAAAAGGTAAACGGTAAAAAGCAACGAGCCTACCTTTACCCTACCTTTTACCCTTACCCCATACAAATTACCCGATTACAGGGTAATTACTAGGGAACTACACATGAAAAAGGTTTATAACGGTAAATGCTAGGTAGAGCGCTTTAACCATATAGAATACTCTCGATGATTCCAATTTTACACACTTTCTTTGAACTCACTCTGTCTGTTGTTGTTGTCGTATCCTCAAATCTTGAAACTCAATTTTAACCCACTTCCCAATATGATATAGACTGCAAACTTGGTATACTTCTGTCATACTTATGACAACGCTATATTCTATCATAAAAATATCTGTTTTAAAACATTCTTTTTTATATGTTATGTTTCGGCTTGGGTCTAATTGTCCACGGTCAACTGACGTTGGCTGTAAATCACCACGGCCCCCTGACGTTGTGGCAAGTTTCGGGGCCACTTCCTGGAGTCGTGGAGTTCTGCCATTACTCGTACGGTACATTTAATAAAAGCGTGTAAAAAAAAAGTTTTTTTTAAATATTACTTATTAAATGGAGGCCACGGACTGTGCCACGGAGCTTTTAGCGGTAAACAAGGCACCGTATCTACCGGGTAATACTTCGCGCTACCTTTACCCTACCCTTTACCTTACCCCTTGGCATGTCGACACCTTTACCCTTTACCTTTACCCTTTTACCCGGTAAAAAGGGTACATTACTTTACCTTGCCGAAGCCTACCACGACCTACACAGCATGGGTGAGGCCTTCATCCAGCAGTGGATTGGAAAAGGGCGAAAGGCTGGGAATGAAAACCAAATCCAAGTGCATTCTCTCGTGAATGAACCACGTTAGAGTGCTCATCTCTGAAGGAAGCCATGACGAGGCAGCAGTGGAAATTCTGCATTCCTATAATAGGGAGGCGAATCTAATCGTCAAGATGACTAATACATTCTCAAAATGTTCTGACTCACAGCCACTTCCGCCACGTTTTGTCGCGATGAGAATCTCTCTCGAAAACTACAGTTACCTCAAAGGTATCAGTACCAGAGAAGGAATGGCCGCTGTGGTACAGGCATTGAACTTAGACGATTTGTTTAAATAGATCAACTTTAAGCCATACAGAAACCCCCATAGACTAAACCACGTTCAATCATATACCTAATTTGCAATAAGCTGTCGATTGATTTCCATTCAATCGCAGTTATAATCGGGAACGATAATCTGTGAATGAAAATATTTTCCACAACAGATTAAGTGACTCGATTTATACACATTTTGGTTAAATAAGCCAAACGCGTGTTGGTATTTATGCCTATATGTGCTTGTGTATTCTTAAAAATGTGTCTATCTACGTTTATCTTTGCATACAACCTTCTACATTGGACATCAACCCACCCTGAGATTAACTAACACCCATCATGCCAAAGTGCACGCACACAGACACACACACAACCCGGCCCCATACATTAACCAAGCAAATAAAACTCCTAATAGCATCAACCGGCTAATTAAGCAAATCTCTAAATATGACTGGTGTAATTAACAAATTAAACAAGCCAAGGTTTTTACCTTACAATAGAAGACAACTTCCGATGTGGGTCACTCTTGTCAAAGGCAGGGAAATAAAACTACACTGAAGTGAAGCGCTCCACACCAAAGGTTACTAACCTCAAGTTTTAACCTTATCATCCGTCAAATGACTCTCGATGATTCCCTCACTAATTCCAAAGTCTTTGGAGCCAATTAGGCAGGCATCGCCTCGGTTAAAAGAATGATAATACTACTGGCGAAAAGTTGTACCCAAAAGAAATGAAGGGGCCGACAGAGAGAGAAAGAACGTATGTACAACCTTCAACTCATGGACCCGGGCCAAAAATGACAGAACACAGTAACAACGTAACACGCCGCTGAAGTGTCACGTCAATGTCAAACTTGTGTCCCCCACAGCACTGGGGGTGTGGATGTGCAACCTCCAATTGGTGGTCTAGAGCCACTGCAGGAAATGACAAATTCCCAGGACGAGGTGCCAATCGGCCCATGAGGTCGGCCACCGTTGACTTCCCACAAAGTAGTCACTTGTTTTATCTTCACTGTGGAGGGGATGGTGATTGTGATGGGCTGAGTCGACCAACAAACTGGAATTTGATTTCACTTAGTGCTGCAACATTGTCCAAGTGAGTAAAGATGGACATATTCTTGGTTCTTTCGGTAAAGTCACGGAAAAGGGAAATAATAAAATAATACAAATAAAACATTATAAAATAACATTCTCACGACATTTCGGCCACAACGCAAGCAGCCGTCCTCAGGTGAAGAATTGTATTATGTTTGATTTGTATTATTTTATTATTTCCCTTCTACGTGACTTTACCAAAAGAACCAAGAATATGAATCCCTGCAGTCAAGAAAGCTTTAAATCGAAATTTAAAGAGGGACACTTTAAAATTACGCATTATATACCAGTACAAGCATTTTATGATTTCAAAATAATATGAGCCTGCTTACTCAACCCATCACTCGGGAAGTATTAATAGTTCTATTTAAATGCCCGGGAAAGTGCTTGAAAGTTATGCCTACCTATGGCAGAGGAGCGGTCAGTCCCGTAGTTACATGGACATTCACTGACGAAACAAAGTTGTTAAGTCTTCTTGGTTCTTTCGGTAAAGTCGGTAAAGTCACGTATTTTTTTATTATTTCCCTTCTACGTGACTACCGAAAGAACCAAGAAGATGAATCCCTGCAGTCACGAAAGCTTTAAATCGAAAAGTTGTTAAGGAGCAATGGCCAACCACCCCAGGCTTTTCCCAAAGTCAAAAAAAAGGTCACAGCTTTATGAGAAGTCCGTTTCTCGTTCAAATAAGGGCACAGACGGAGCGGTGAAATCAGCCCAAGTGCCGGTGACTGGTAGAATATTCTAACATCGTGGGTGATGTCTTGCAGTGGATTGGCCATGGTTGCTGCTGATGATAATGCCCTAATAGTGGCAATTGCACATTCCATACTAAGAGCCTAATATAGATTAGAAATGTCCTCCTCCGAAGGCTCACAAAAGTGTCGTTGCCACGAACAAGGCAGTTGCCGATTGCAGGGTGACCTTAACAAAGTCAAATAGGACACACAAGTCAAAGAGCTTTCCCACTCAACTGAGCATGGGGACGACGCCGATGTTCCCGTTTACAAACCTGAGCCATGTGGTGGAAATTCCACGTTCCTATGGTAAGAGCCAGCCATTTAATCGGACGATCACTTGACGACTGCCCTCAAAGTCAAACAAGTCAAAGTAGTTTCCCCTCTCCAATGAATTTGGAAACGCGCCCATGTCCCGTTTACGACCCCCCCCTCCCCACCCCGTCCCTGTAGTAATAACTAAACTACACGTTCCCGTGGCCGGACCAAGTACCATAACTCCATCATGACCATCTTGGACCGCGCACAATCGATCCATCACCGATACTGCTCAAGTGAACGTGAGGATGCGCTAGTAACCCGTTAAAAAGCGATCGGCGATGAATTGGAAATTCCACATTCCAATGCTGGAGAACAAAGATTCCGAACAATGCCAAACTGTTGATTTAACACGAAGATCTAGATTTAAGAAAAAAACACAAAGAAACATAGCAGGCGGTAATCAATACGTTTAAAACCCCTCCTCAGCCAACCGTGGAAATTCCACATTCACGTGACAGGGGCCAATCATCACAGGACATTACGACTGCACCAACAATTACAACTTCGACCATAACCACTATTACGACTCTCGCCAGACAATGACCACTCGTGACTTTGTTAAAGCGACTTTGTTTTAGTTTCAAACACTCGCTTGAGAGTGGGGAGGAAGCGGCCCGAACCGAAGCCAGCGACTGGAGATTCCAAGCCTCGGACCTCGTTAATAATACAACGTTTAAATAACCAACCCTGTCATCGCACACGTAGAAACGAATACAACCCAACACGTCGACTAAACCGGCGACTCTTCGTCACCGAGACGCCGCGAGACGACCTCGCCGTGAGCCTGAGGCGATTTTCATCTTTAAAAAAAAACGGTCGCTGCCGGACGGACGCGTTGTCGTCGCTTTAACTTGACTCTCGTGAGGTGATTCACGTCGATTTACGGCATCAATTTGTGTGTGGTGGTGGTGGTGGAGGAGAGAAAAGCGCGGGAACTCACTCAGCTGCTGCACGTGCCGCCGGCCTCTCGCGCTCTGTGAACTCCACGAAGGTCAGACACGGATGCCGGCGAGTGACGTCAGGCCGGACGTGACGACGGGTGACCTCACGCCGGACGTGACGCGCGACGTTTTTTTTAGCTTCTCAATTGTATATTTGTTTTTATTGGGAGGTCATGTTTATTAATTTAAACAACACAGTAACGCGTTTCGTACGATTTAGTCCGTGCATTTTTATGGCGTTAATTTATATTTTACTTGCGTGCGATTCATGTTTTTTTTATTTGTTAAAGCGGTCTTCCCCTCCCCTTTTCTTCCCGCCCCCGGACAATTTCCGGTCTCGTGACGAGCGTACGTGACCGGAAGTGCGTTCGGTTGGTGACGTCACCGTAAGAGCCGGCGAGCGCCACGTGGGAGGGGGTGGGCCGGTGACCTTTGACTCCATTGTCTCACAGACCGCAGAGAGATGGATGTATTCAGAGAGATGGCTGTATTCAGAGAGATGGATGTATTCAGAGAGATGGATGTATTCAGAGAGATGGATGTATTCAGAGAGATGGCTGTATTCAGAGAGATGGATGTATTCAGAGAGATGGCTGTATTCAGAGTGATGGATGTATTCAGAGAGATGGATGTATTCAGAGTGATGGATGTATTCAGAGTGATGGATGTATTCAGAGAGATGGATGTATTCAGAGAGATGGCTGTATTCAGAGAGATGGCTGTATTCAGAGAGATGGCTGTATTCAGAGTGATGGCTGTATTCAGAGTGATGGATGTATTCAGAGTGATGGATGTATTCAGAGTGATGGATGTATTCAGAGTGATGGATGTATTCAGAGAGATGGATGTATTCAGAGAGATGGATGTATTCAGAGAGATGGATGTATTCAGAGTGATGGATGTATTCAGAGAGATGGCTGTATTCAGAGAGATGGCTGTATTCAGAGAGATGGCTGTATTCAGAGTGATGGCTGTATTCAGAGTGATGGATGTATTCAGAGTGATGGATGTATTCAGAGTGATGGATGTATTCAGAGTGATGGATGTATTCAGAGTGATGGATGTATTCAGAGTGATGGATGTATTCAGAGTGATGGATGTATTCAGAGTGATGGATGTATTCAGAGAGATGGATGTATTCAGAGAGATGGATGTATTCAGAGTGATGGATGTATTCAGAGTGATGGCTGTATTCAGAGAGATGGATGTATTCAGAGTGATGGATGTATTCAGAGAGATGGCTGTATTCAGAGAGATGGCTGTATTCAGAGAGATGGATGTATTCAGAGTGATGGATGTATTCAGAGTGATGGATGTATTCAGAGAGATGGCTGTATTCAGAGTGATGGATGTATTCAGAGAGATGGCTGTATTCAGAGAGATGGCTGTATTCAGAGAGATGGATGTATTCAGAGTGATGGATGTATTCAGAGTGATGGATGTATTCAGAGAGATGGCTGTATTCAGAGAGATGGATGTATTCAGAGAGATGGCTGTATTCAGAGAGATGGATGTATTCAGAGTGATGGATGTATTCAGAGTGATGGATGTATTCAGAGAGATGGATGTATTCAGAGAGATGGCTGTATTCAGAGAGATGGATGTATTCAGAGAGATGGATGTATTCAGAGTGATGGCTGTATTCAGAGTGATGGATGTATTCAGAGTGATGGCTGTATTCAGAGAGATGGCTGTATTCAGAGAGATGGCTGTATTCAGAGAGATGGCTGTATTCAGAGAGATGGCTGTATTCAGAGTGATGGCTGTATTCAGAGAGATGGATGTATTCAGAGAGATGGATGTGTTCAGAGAGATGGCTGTATTCAGAGAGATGGCTGTATTCAGAGAGGTGGATGTATTCAGAGAGATGGATGTATTCAGAGTGATGGATGTATTCAGAGAGATGGCTGTATTCAGAGAGATGGATGTATTCAGAGTGATGGATGTATTCAGAGTGGTGGATGTATTCAGAGAGGTGGATGTATTCAGAGAGATGGATGTATTCAGAGTGGTGGATGTATTCAGAGAGATGGCTGTATTCAGAGTGATGGATGTATTCAGAGTGGTGGATGTATTCAGAGAGGTGGATGTATTCAGAGTGATGGATGTATTCAGAGAGATGGATGTATTCAGAGAGATGGATGTATTCAGAGTGATGGATGTATTCAGAGTGGTGGATGTATTCAGAGAGGTGGATGTATTCAGAGAGATGGATGTATTCAGAGAGATGGATGTATTCAGAGTGATGGATGTATTCAGAGTGGTGGATGTATTCAGAGAGGTGGATGTATTCAGAGAGATGGATGTATTCAGAGTGGTGGATGTATTCAGAGAGATGGCTGTATTCAGAGTGATGGATGTATTCAGAGTGGTGGATGTATTCAGAGAGGTGGATGTATTCAGAGAGATGGCTGTATTCAGAGTGGTGGATGTATTCAGAGAGATGGATGTATTCAGAGAGATGGCTGTATTCAGAGTGATGGATGTATTCAGAGTGGTGGATGTATTCAGAGAGGTGGATGTATTCAGAGAGATGGATGTATTCAGAGTGGTGGATGTATTCAGAGAGATGGATGTATTCAGAGAGATGGATGTATTCAGAGTGGTGGATGTATTCAGAGTGGTGGATGTATTCAGAGAGGTGGATGTATTCAGAGAGATGGATGTATTCAGAGTGGTGGATGTATTCAGAGAGGTGGATGTATTCAGAGTGGTGGATGTATTCAGAGTGGTGGATGTATTCAGAGTGGTGGATGTATTCAGAGAGATGGATGTATTCAGAGTGATGGATGTATTCAGAGTGGTGGATGTATTCAGAGAGGTGGATGTATTCAGAGAGATGGATGTATTCAGAGTGGTGGATGTATTCAGAGAGGTGGATGTATTCAGAGAGATGGATGTATTCAGAGTGGTGGATGTATTCAGAGAGATGGATGTATTCAGAGAGATGGATGTATTCAGAGTGGTGGATGTATTCAGAGAGGTGGATGTATTCAGAGAGATGGATGTATTCAGAGAGATGGATGTATTCAGAGAGATGGCTGTATTCAGAGAGATGGCTGTATTCAGAGAGATGGATGTATTCAGAGAGATGGCTGTATTCAGAGTGATGGATGTATTCAGAGTGGTGGATGTATTCAGAGTGGTGGATGTATTCAGAGTGGTGGATGTATTCAGAGTGGTGGATGTATTCAGAGAGATGGATGTATTCAGAGTGATGGATGTATTCAGAGTGGTGGATGTATTCAGAGAGGTGGATGTATTCAGAGAGATGGATGTATTCAGAGTGGTGGATGTATTCAGAGAGGTGGATGTATTCAGAGAGATGGATGTATTCAGAGTGGTGGATGTATTCAGAGAGGTGGATGTATTCAGAGAGATGGATGTATTCAGAGAGATGGATGTATTCAGAGAGATGGCTGTATTCAGAGAGATGGATGTATTCAGAGTGGTGGATGTATTCAGAGAGGTGGATGTATTCAGAGAGATGGATGTATTCAGAGAGATGGATGTATTCAGAGAGATGGCTGTATTCAGAGAGATGGCTGTATTCAGAGAGATGGATGTATTCAGAGAGATGGCTGTATTCAGAGAGATGGCTGTATTCAGAGTGATGGATGTATTCAGAGAGATGGATGTATTCAGAGTGATGGCTGTATTCAGAGAGATGGCTGTATTCAGAGAGATGGCTGTATTCAGAGAGATGGCTGTATTCAGAGAGATGGCTGTATTCAGAGAGATGGCTGTATTCAGAGTGATGGATGTATTCAGAGAGATGGATGGATTCAGAGAGATGGATGGATTCAGAGTGATGGATGTATTCAGAGAGATGGATGTATTCAGAGATGGATGTATTCAGAGTGATGGCTGTATTCAGTGTGATGGCTGTATTCCGTCTGGCCGCTGTGCCCTCAATACGAGCGGCGCGAACCGACCCAACACCGCCCCCCCATCACCCCCCAATCACCGCCACCACTCCACCCCCCACTCCCCCAAGGTCGTTCCGTCAGAGGTCACCCCTGGAAAGCAGTCGGCTGTGACGCGGTAAAGATATGGCCCCGCTTACGCAATACCCGCATCAGCTGACTTACCCATTCTCATTTCCAGGAGTCCAGCCAGTGGGGTGGGCACGTCACGTGTGCCTCTTCTGACACGGTCATTGTGAACCCACGGGGAGAGACAAAGACAAAGATCCCCCGTATAGCCCTAATAGGCTTTAGGGGCAAGTGCTGTTAGCGAGCACGTATAAAGGCCGGCACGGCACACGAGGGGGTGGGTGGCCAACACCACGCCCGGCCGCCTTTGTCTCCCTAGTGGCGATGTTTACACAGGTACTCATTTGAGGCCGAGTCAACCTAGGGGAGGCCCAGGACCCACATACTCACGCACCGTTTCTGATTTTTAAAATCCAGGATCTTGACTACCATACCCTTCAACCCATTATCAGTGCGCCTATCTTATTCTAGACCAATCAGACTTTAGTGATCACCCAGTGCCCTTATAAATCGCAACGCCCGCATTGAAACGGCTGTACGCCGCATGGACCTGAAGACTCAATTTCCCTGTACAAGAATACGGAGTAACCCGCATGGCTTGACATGTATGCAGCACCGTGTCAGCGTTTGTGACCCAGCCATTGTGAACTCCATATGAAATAGACGGGAGGCCTGGACTGGTCCATAATACAGGTTTTTATTTTGGGTTAGATCGCGTGAATTATATTTATAAAATCGAAATATTAATACAATTAATTTTCATATTTACGCGATGTAACCCCCAACAAACCCCTGTACTGTGGGTGATAGTGGTCGCGAAAGCCTCTCCTACTATACTCTGGTTCTTTCAGTAAAGTCACGTAGGTATAAAATAAATTAAATCACGACGTTTCGATCGCAACACAAGCAATCATCATCAGGTGGGAAACCCACAGCAAGAAGATTTTTATTCTTGGTTCTTTCGGTAAAGTCACGTAGAAGGGAAGTAATAAAATAATAAAAATAAAACATAATAGAATAATTCTCACGACGTTTCGACCACAGCCGTCCTCAGGTGAGGACGGCTGCTTGCGTTGTGGCCGAAACGTCGTGAGAATTATTTTATTATGTTTAATTTTTATTATTTTATTCCCTTCTACGTGACTTTACCGAAAGAACCAAGAAGATGAATCCCTGCAGTCACGAAAGCTTTAAGAAGATTTTTGTTGAAGTGGGGGAGAGATACCGTGGTAAGAGGTTATACAGTTCCAATAAAGCCAACAACCCCAATGCAGCAGCAATGTGACTTTACTGAAAGAATGCAATCAACTCGGCAAAATAGACGAGTGGCCGGTAAATATGATGGAACAACCATAAAGTAGTTCAGGTTTTACCTGGTTAATAACATCCTTCCAACGATTGCTCAATTTGTATCCATCTCGGTTGAAGTTATGTCTATGTGTAAATATCTGGATGGCTTCATGAACAAACCTTTGATAGTAGCCCGAAGGTTTGCAGAGCACCTTGGTCTCGGAAAAAACAATATCATGAGAGCCCACGGCGTTATAGCAATGGTCAGCCACGGCGGATGTATTAGTCCTTCCGTGTTTCAGATCTGCCTTGTGCTCGCGAACACGGTACGAGACATGACGTTTCGTTTCCCCAATGTAACAATCACCACAGGTGCGACTTCGTTTGTAGACTCCCGGATATTGCATATCAGGAATGACATTATACTCTTAGGTTTTTTCGGTAAAGTCACGTAGGTAAAAAATAAAAAAAAAATTAATAAAAGTAATAATAGAAATAAAATAATAAATAACATTTATTATTTTCCACATTTATTATTTTTACCTACGTGACTTTACCGAAAAAACCCAAGTATGAATCCTTGCAGTCACGAAAGCTTCAAATCTAGAAGGAATGACATCCTTCACAGATGGGATTAGATCACGGATTGTGTATACTGTACTGAATCGGACCTGGATCTTGTGTTTGTTTAAGATTTTGGCAATCTGCGTGGTAACGCCTGCTATGTACGGTATTTAAACCCAGCTTCTCGGCGACAGTCGGCGGTATCTCTTGCCGCAGCCATTATGAACCCAAACATCCTCGCGACCGCCGAGGGATTTGGGAATGTGCATCGGCCACATTCCGACGCACGGGACACGCTGCCAGACGTCGCCTGGGGAGCGAGCGCGCTGACGAAGCGGAAACACGTGGGGGGCAGACCTCACCTGCACAGGTGTAGCCAAAGCGGAAACACGTGGGGGGCAGACCTCACCTGCACAGGTGTAGCCTAAGGGGAAACACGTGGGGGGCAGGCCTCACCTGCACACGAGTAGCCGAAGGGGAAACACGTGGGGGGCAGACCTCACCTGCACAGGTGTAGCTTAAGGGGAAACACGTGGGGGGCAGACCTCACCTGCACACGTGTAGCCTAAGCGGAAACACGTGGGGGGCAGACCTCACCTGCACAGGTGTAGCCTAAGCGGAAACACGTGGGGGGCAGGCCTCACCTGCACACGTGTAGCCTAAGCGGAAACACGTGGGGTCAGGCCTCACCTGCACACGTGTAGCCTAAGCGGAAACACGTGGGGGGCAGGCCCTCACCTGCACACGTGTAGCCTAAGCGGAAACACGTGGGGGGCAGGCCTCACCTGCACACGTGTAGCCTAAGCGGAAACACGTGGGGGGCAGGCCCTCACCTGTACACGTGTAGCCTAAGCGGAAACACGTGGGGGGCAGGCCTCACCTGCACACGTGTAGCCTAAGCGGAAACACGTGGGGGGCAGGCCTCACCTGGCTCACCCCGAGGGGCGGGTGTCAAGTGCAGGAGTATCGCACTCTTGCGGGTGGGTGGTGAGTGAGGTGGTGGTGAGTGAGGTCGTGGGGACGGGACTCGACACACACAGGCCGCTGTGGGTCGGTCTACCCCAGTGGTTCTTGAGCTTTACCGCAGTCTTGCACCCCCCTTTGGTTTTCAATCTTGAAACAAAAACACGTGTACAATGTTAGTAAATACATCGGGGTTGATGAAACAAAGTCATTTGTTACCTACCCCCACCCCCCTCCTCTTCCTGCCCCCACCCCCCTCCTCTTCCCGCCCCCACCCCCTCCTCCTCCTACCCCACCCCCTCCTCTTCCTACCCCCACCCCCCTCCTCTTCCTGCCCCCACCCCCCTCCTCTTCCCGCCCCCACCCCCTCCTCCTCCTACCCCACCCCCTCCTCTTCCTACCCCCACCCCCCTCCTCTTCCCGCCCCCACCCCCTCCTCCTCCTACCCCCACCCCCCTCCTCTTCCTGCCCCCACCCCCCTCCTCTTCCCGCCCCCACCCCCTCCTCCTCCTACCCCACCCCCTCCTCTTCCTACCCCCACCCCCCTCCTCTTCCCGCCCCCACCCCCTCCTCTTCCCGCCCCCACCCCCTCCTCTTCCTACCCCCACCCCCCTCCTCTTCCTGCCCCCACCCCCCTCCTCTTCCCGCCCCCACCCCCTCCTCCTCCTACCCCACCCCCTCCTCTTCCTACCCCCACCCCCCTCCTCTTCCCGCCCCCACCCCCTCCTCTTCCCGCCCCCACCCCCTCCTCCTCCTACCCCACCCCCTCCTCTTCCTACCCCCACCCCCCTCCTCTTCCCGCCCCCACCCCCTCCTCCTCCTACCCCACCCCCTCCTCTTCCTACCCCCACCCCCCTCCTCTTCCCGCCCCCACCCCCTCCTCTTCCCGCCCCCACCCCCTCCTCCTACCCCCACCCCCTCCTCTTCCTACCCCCACCCCCTCCTCTTCCTACCCCACCCCCCTCCTCCTCCTAGCCCCACCCCCCTCTTCCTACCCCCACCCCCCTCCTCCTCCTACCCCACCCCCCTCCTCCCCCTCCTACCCCACCCCCTCCTCCTCCTACCCCCACCCCCCTCTTCCTACCCCCACCACCCTCCTCCTCCTACCCCACCCCCTCCTCCTCCTACCCCCACCCCCTCCTCTTCCTACCCCACCCCCCTCCTCCTCCTACCCCCACCCCCCTCTTCCTACCCCCACCCCCCTCCTCCTCCTACCCCACCCCCCTCCTCCTCCTCCTACCCCACCCCCTCCTCCTCCTACCCCACCCCCTCCTCTTCCTACCCCCACCCCCTCCTCCTCCTACCCCACCCCCCTCCTCCTCTTCCTGCCCCCACCCCCCTCCTCTTCCCGCCCCCTCCTCTTCCCGCCCCCACCCCCTCCTCTTCCTACCCCCACCCCCTCCTCCTCCTACCCCCACCCCCCTCTTCCTACCCCACCCCCTCTTCCTACCCCACCCCCCTCCTCTTCTCGCCCCCACCCCCCTCCTCTTCTCGCCCCCACCCCCCTCCTCTTCTCGCCCCCACCCCCCTCCTCTTCTCGCCCCCACCCCCTCCTCTTCCCGCCCCCACCCCCCTCCTCCTCCTACCCCACCCCCCTCCTCCTCCTACCCCACCCCCCTCCTCCTCCTCCTACCCCACCCCCCCTTCCCCTCCTCCTACCCCACCCCCCTCCTCCTCCTCCTACCCCACCCCCTCCTCTTCCTACCCCCACCCCCTCCTCTTCCTACCCCCACCCCCTCCTCCTCCTACCCCACCCCCCTCCTCCTCTTCCTGCCCCCACCCCCCTCCTCTTCCCGCCCCCACCCCCTCCTCTTCCTACCCCCACCCCCTCCTCTTCCTACCCCCACCCCCTCCTCCTCCTACCCCCACCCCCCTCTTCCTACCCCACCCCCCTCTTCCTACCCCACCCCCCTCTTCCTACCCCACCGCCCTCCTCTTCTCGCCCCCACCCCCCCCTCTTCTCGCCCCCACCCCCCCCTCTTCTCGCCCCCACCCCCCTCCTCTTCTCGCCCCCACCCCCTCCTCTTCCCGCCCCCACCCCCTCCTCTTCCCGCCCCCACCCCCCCTCCTCCTCCTACCCCACCCCCCTCCTCCTCCTACCCCACCCCCCTCCTCCTCCTACCCCACCCCCTCCTCCTCCTACCCCACCCCCTCCTCCTCCTACCCCACCCCCTCCTCCTCCTACCCCCACCCCCTCCTCCTACCCCACCCCCCTCCTCCTCCTCCTACCCCACCCCCTCCTCCTCCTACCCCACCCCCTCCCCTCCTCCTCCTACCCCACCCCCTCCTCTTCTCGCCCCCACCCCCCTCCTCTTCTCGCCCCCACCCCCCTCCTCCTCCTACCCCACCCCCTCCTCCTCCTACCCCACCCCCTCCTCCTCCTACCCCACCCCCTCCTCCTCCTCCACCCCCTCCTCCTCCTCCTACCCCACCCCCTCCTCCTCCTCCTACCCCCACCCCCCTCTTCCTACCCCCACCCCCCTCCTCCTCCTACCCCACCCCCTCCTCCTCCTACCCCCACCCCCCTCTTCCTACCCCCACCCCCCTCCTCCTCCTACCCCACCCCCCTCCTCCTCCTACCCCACCCCCCTCCTCCTCCTACCCCACCCCCTCCTCTTCTCGCCCCCACCCCCCTCCTCTTCTCGCCCCCACCCCCTCCTCTTCCCGCCCCCACCCCCTCCTCTTCCCGCCCCCACCCCCCTCCTCCTCCTACCCCACCCCCCTCCTCCTCCTACCCCACCCCCCCTCCTCCTCCTACCCCACCCCCTCCTCCTCCTACCCCACCCCCCTCTTCCTACCCCCACCCCCCTCCTCCTCCTCCTCCTATCCCACCCCCTCCTCCTCCTACCCCACCCCCTCCTCCTCCTACCCCACCCCCTCCTCCTACCCCCACCCCCCTCTTCCTACCCCCACCCCCCTCCTCCTCCTACCCCACCCCCCTCCTCTTCCCGCCCCCACCCCCTCCTCTTCCCGCCCCCACCCCCTCCTCTTCCCGCCCCCACCCCCTCCTCCTTCCCGCCCCCACCCCCTCCTCTTCCCGCCCCCACCCCCATCCTCCTCCTACCCCACCCCCCTCCTCCTCCTACCTCACCCCCTCCTCCTCCTACCCCACCCCCTCCTCCTCCAACCCCCACCCCCTCCTCCTACCCCCACCCCCCTCTTCCTACCCCCACCCCCCTCCTCTTCTCGCCCCCACCCCCCCTCCTCTTCTCGCCCCCACCCCCTCCTCTTCCCGCCCCCACCCCCTCCTCCTCTTCCCGCCCCCACCCCCTCCTCTTCCCGCCCCCACCCCCTCCTCTTCCCGCCCCCACCCCTCCTCTTCCCGCCCCCACCCCCTCCTCTTCCCGCCCCCACCCCCCTCCTCTTCTCGCCCCCACCCCCCTCCTCTTCTCGCCCCCACCCCCTCCTCTTCCCGCCCCCACCCCCTCCTCTTCCCGCCCCCACCCCCTCCTCTTCCCGCCCCCACCCCCTCCTCTTCCCGCCCCCACCCCCTCCTCTTCCCGCCCCCACCCCCTCCTCTTCCCGCCCCCACCCCCTCCTCTTCCCGCCCCCACCCCCCTCCTCTTCCCGCCCCCACCCCTCCTCTTCCCGCCCCCACCCCCTCCTCTTCCCGCCCCCACCCCCCTCCTCCTCCTACCCCACCCCCCTCCTCCTCCTCCTACCCCACCCCCCCCTTCCCCTCCTCCTACCCCCACCCCCCTCCTCCTCCTCCTACCCCACCCCCTTCCTCCTCCTACCCCACCCCCTCCTCTTCCTACCCCCACCCCCTCCTCTTCCTACCCCCACCCCCTCCTCCTCCTACCCCCACCCCCTCCTCTTCCTACCCCCACCCCCTCCTCCTCCTACCCCACCCCCCTCCTCCTACCCCACCCCCCTCCTCCTCTTCCTGCCCCCACCCCCCTCCTCTTCCCGCCCCCACCCCCCTCCTCTTCCTACCCCCACCCCCCTCCTCCTCCTACCCCCACCCCCCTCTTCCTACCCCCACCCCCCTCCTCCTCCTACCCCACCCCCTCCTCCTCCTACCCCACCCCCTCCTCTTCTCGCCCCCACCCCTCCTCTTCCCGCCCCCACCCCCTCCTCCTCCTCCTACCCCCACCCCCCTCTTCCTACCCCCACCCCCCCTCCTCCTCCTACCCCACCCCCTCCTCCTCCTACCCCCACCCCCCTCTCCTACCCCCACCCCCCTCCTCCTCCTACCCCACCCCCCTCCTCCTCCTCCTACCCCACCCCCTCCTCCTCCTACCCCACCCCTCCTCCTCCTACCCCACCCCCTCCTCTTCTCGCCCCCACCCCTCCTCTTCCCGCCCCCACCCCCTCCTCCTCCTCCTACCCCCACCCCCCTCTTCCTACCCCACCCCCTCCTCCTCCTACCCCACCCCCTCCTCTTCCCGCCCCCACCCCCTCCTCTTCCCGCCCCCACCCCCTCCTCCTCCTACCCCACCCCCCTCCTCCTCCTACCCCACCCCCCTCCTCCTCCTACCCCACCCCCTCCTCCTCCTACCCCACCCCCCTCCTCCTCCTACCCCACCCCCCTCCTCTCCTACCCCACCCCCTCCTCCTCCTACCCCACCCCCTCCTCCTCCTCCTACCCCACCCCCTCCTCCTCCTACCCCACCCCCCTCCTCTTCCCGCCCCCACCCCCTCCTCTTCCCGCCCCCACCCCCTCCTCCTCCTACCCCACCCCCCTCCTCCTCCTACCCCACCCCCCTCCTCCTCCTACCCCACCCCCTCCTCCTCCTACCCCACCCCCCTCCTCCTCCTACCCCACCCCCTCCTCCTCCTACCCCACCCCCTCCTCCTCCTACCCCACCCCCTCCTCCTCCTACCCCCACCCCCTCCTCCTACCCCCACCCCCCTCTTCCTACCCCCACCCCCCTCCTCTTCTCGCCCCCACCCCCCTCCTCTTCTCGCCCCCACCCCCTCCTCTTCCCGCCCCCACCCCCTCCTCTTCCCGCCCCCACCCCCTCCTCTTCCCGCCCCCACCCCCTCCTCTTCCCGCCCCCACCCCCTCCTCTTCCCGCCCCCACCCCCTCCTCTTCCCGCCCCCACCCCCTCCTCTTCCCGCCCCCACCCCTCCTCTTCCCGCCCCCACCCCCTCCTCTTCCTGCCCCCGTCTCCTCATCTCCCTGACGCACGCCTCTGCAGGGACACGTGACACCTGCCCTGCTTCGTAGCGCCGTGCACGAGAGAGGGATCAGTGATGGAGGCGGTCGCGTCCCGGTGCTGTGAGCGCCACCGCGTGCACGCGCATGGGAACCGACGCAGAGGAGTCCATAAGATGGAGCGTTGATGTTCAACTCCACAGCAACAAACAAAAACCTCCCGTGTGCCGAGTCGACAGCCCCGACCGGTTTACACGGATCGGTTACACGGGGATCCTGCTGCTGATGCTGCTGAAGTCAGCATCAGGAGGTCTGCCGTGGCCACAGCCGATGATTTCATCACTGCCACCATCGTCATCACCGCCACTACCACCACCATCACTGCCACTACCACCATCATCACTGCCACTACCACCATCATCACTGCCACCACCACTACTACCATCATCACCGCCACTACCACCACCAATACTACCATCATCACCACCACTACCAACATCATCATCGCCACTACCACCACCACTAACACCATCAATCACCGCCACTACCACCATCATCACCGCCACTACCACCATCATCGCCGCCACCAACATCGCCACTACCACCATCATCACCGCCACCATCACCGTCATAACTGCCACTATCACCAACAACAACCGCCATTCGCCACTAAATTGCGGTGACGTCACCACGACGCTTGTGCCAGGCTAGGTGCACGTTAAGGCCACGTGAAGTGTCGAACGCCCGCTGGCAGGAGGTCACGGGGCAGACCCAGGTGTCACGGGTCAACTGACTGAGATGACTGGCTGATGCACCACCTGTGCCCCCTACTGTGCCAACTTGCTGTGCTTTAGCCACCCGGCGCTCCGCTCGTTGTTGTGAGCGTCGCTCCTCCGCCCTCCGTTGTTGTCGGAGGGCGACTGCCTCCAACTGCCCAGTAGCGTCCTTCACGAGCCTCCTCCACTGAGGCCGATCTTGACACCGCTGGTACCAGTCATCGGCAAGTCCACTCAGCTCCACGTCCTCCTGTACCACATCACTCCATCTCTTTCTAGCCCGTGCCGCGCCCGTTTAGCCCCCTCGATCCGGCCGAACAAAAGCTGTTTAGGCATGCGGTGGATGGGCATGCGGGCTACATGACCCAGCCAACGCAGCCTTGCCTGCCGGAGGAGCTCACCGATGGGACTATGCCCAGATCTTTCAAGGATTTGTGAGCTCCTCACACAATCCACCCAGGTTAAACCCAGGATGGATCGTAGGCAGGTCAGCCTAAATGTTTCCAATCGGCGAAGATGCTCCATTAGGGTCCACGTTTCGCAAGCGTAGAGAAGGGAGGGAATGACTGTGGCCGAGGAGACTTGAAGCTTCGTGCGGAGCGACAGACCAGGTAGCTTCCACACAGCGTTACACAACCGATGAAAAGATAATGCCGCTCGACTGATTCTGAGTGAGACCTCTGCTGTCAAACCGGAGCCGGTCATGAGCACACTGCCCAGGTATGGGAAACTATCCACTCTCTCCACAACTGCCCCATCACCGATTGGGAGTTGTGGGGGTGGGTTGCCCGATGGTAAAAAATACCCAGGCAGGTGCTTAGTTTTGGTGAGGCTGATGGTAAGGCCCCACCTCTTTGTGGCACGCTCCAGTCTCAGCAGCAGCGCCTCCAACTCCTCCTTTGAGTGAGCGACAATTACCAGATCATCGGCATACATAATGTGGTTGAGCAATAGGAAGCCATCCCTTGATCGCACCCAGGCATCGATCAGCCTCCCATTGTATCTGTACCAGATGGAAATTCCTCTGGTACAGCCATCAAAGGCTTCACGAACTACGTGGTCGAAAAAGATGTTAATTAATGTTGGAGCCAGAGGACATCCCTGTCGCACCCCAAGGTGTACAGGGAAAGGCTCCGACTCCCGGCCACGTAGTTTTACCCGGGCCCACTCACCATCATGAAGGTCCTTAATGATCGTGAGCAGAGGGTCAGGGACTCTGAAAGCACGAAGAACAACCCAGAGCCCAGGCCTACTGATGGTATCATAGGCCTTGACCAGGTCAATAAAGCAGAGATGTAGGTCTTGTTGGAATTCCCTACACCTCTGTTCTAGCAAACGGACAGAATATGGCATCTGTGCAGGACCGCCCTTTCCTGAAACTGCATTGGGGCTCCGCAAGCCTCTCCTCAGCGTGCCTGGCAAGGCGATGTTGAATAATGCTTGCCAGGACCTTTCCCGGCACACTGAGGAGTGAGATGCCCCTGTAGTTGTTACAGTCTGTGCGGTCCTACTTTTAAGGGGGACCACCAGGGCATCCTTCCAATCCTGCGGAACCCGTCCAGTGGTCCACACTGTTGTTATGATGTCAAATAGGGCAGCTGCTGCATTAGAGACACACGCAGCTGCTGCACTAGAGAGACACGCAGCTGCTGCACTAGAGAGACACGCAGCTGCTGCACTAGAGAGACACGCAGCTGCTGCACTAGAGACACACGCAGCTGCTGCACTAGAGACACACGCAGCTGCTGCACTAGAGACACACGCAGCTGCTGCACAAGAGACACACAGCTGCTGCACTAGAGACACGCAGCTGCTGCACTAGAGACACACAGCTGATGCACTAGAGACACACGCAGCTGCTGCACTAGAGACACACAGCTGATGCACTAGAGACACACACAGCTGCTGCACTAGAGACACACACAGCTGCTGCACTAGAGACACACACAGCTGCTGCACTAGAGACACACACAGCTGCTGCACTAGAGACACACAGCTGCTGCACTAGAGAGACACGCAGCTGCTGCACTAGAGACACACAGCTGCTGCACTAGAGACACACAGCTGCTGCACTAGAGACACACAGCTGCTGCACTAGAGACACGCAGCTGCTGCACTAGAGACACACACAGCTGCTGCACTAGAGACACGCAGCTGCTGCACTAGAGACACGCAGCTGCTGCACTAGAGACACACAGCTGCTGCACTAGAGACACACGCAGCTGCTGCACTAGAGACACACAGCTGCTGCACTAGAGACACACACAGCTGCTGCACTAGAGACACGCAGCTGCTGCACTAGAGACACACAGCTGCTGCACTAGAGACACGCAGCTGCTGCACTAGAGACACACACAGCTGCTGCACTAAAGACACGCAGCTGCTGCACTAGAGACACGCAGCTGCTGCACTAGAGACACACAGCTGCTGCACTAGAGACACACGCAGCTGCTGCACTAGAGACACACAGCTGCTGCACTAGAGACACACACAGCTGCTGCACTAGAGACACACAGCTGCTGCACTAGAGACACACGCAGCTGCTGCACCAGAGACACACGCAGCTGCTGCACCAGAGACACACGCAGCTGCTGCACCAGAGACACGCAGCTGCTGCACCAGAGACACACGCAGCTGCTGCACTAGAGACACACGCAGCTGCTGCACTAGAGACACACGCAGCTGCTGCACTAGAGACACACAGCTGCTGCACTAGAGACACGCAGCTGCTGCACTAGAGACACGCAGCTGCTGCACTAGAGACACACGCAGCTGCTGCACTAGAGACACACAGCTGATGCACTAGAGACACACACAGCTGCTGCACTAGAGACACACACAGCTGCTGCACTAGAGACACACAGCTGCTGCACTAGAGACACGCAGCTGCTGCACTAGAGACACACTGCTGCTGCACTAGAGACACACAGCTGCTGCACTAGAGACACACAGCTGCTGCACTAGAGACACACGCAGCTGCTGCACCAAAGACACACGCAGCTGCTGCACCAAAGACACACGCAGCTGCTGCACCAGAGACACACGCAGCTGCTGCACTAGAGACACACGCAGCTGCTGCACCAGAGACACACGCAGCTGCTGCACCAGAGACACACGCAGCTGCTGCACCAGAGACACACGCAGCTGCTGCACCAGAGACACACGCAGCTGCTGCACTAGAGAGACACGCAGCTGCTGCACTAGAGACACACAGCTGCTGCACTAGAGAGACACGCAGCTGCTGCACTAGAGACACACACAGCTGCTGCACTAGAGACACGCAGCTGCTGCACTAGAGACACACAGCTGCTGCACTAGAGACACGCAGCTGCTGCACTAGAGACACACACAGCTGCTGCACTAGAGACACGCAGCTGCTGCACTAGAGACACGCAGCTGCTGCACTAGAGACACACAGCTGCTGCACTAGAGACACACGCAGCTGCTGCACTAGAGACACACAGCTGCTGCACTAGAGACACACACAGCTGCTGCACTAGAGACACACAGCTGCTGCACTAGAGACACACGCAGCTGCTGCACCAGAGACACACGCAGCTGCTGCACCAGAGACACACGCAGCTGCTGCACCAGAGACACGCAGCTGCTGCACCAGAGACACACGCAGCTGCTGCACTAGAGACACACGCAGCTGCTGCACTAGAGACACACGCAGCTGCTGCACTAGAGACACACAGCTGCTGCACTAGAGACACGCAGCTGCTGCACTAGAGACACGCAGCTGCTGCACTAGAGACACACAGCTGATGCACTAGAGACACACACAGCTGCTGCACTAGAGACACACACAGCTGCTGCACTAGAGACACACAGCTGCTGCACTAGAGAGACACGCAGCTGCTGCACTAGAGACACACAGCTGCTGCACTAGAGACACACAGCTGCTGCACTAGAGACACACAGCTGCTGCACTAGAGACACACGCAGCTGCTGCACCAAAGACACACGCAGCTGCTGCACCAAAGACACACGCAGCTGCTGCACCAGAGACACACGCAGCTGCTGCACTAGAGACACACGCAGCTGCTGCACCAGAGACACACGCAGCTGCTGCACCAGAGACACACGCAGCTGCTGCACCAGAGACACACGCAGCTGCTGCACCAGAGACACACGCAGCTGCTGCACTAGAGAGACACGCAGCTGCTGCACTAGAGACACACAGCTGCTGCACTAGAGAGACACGCAGCTGCTGCACTAGAGAGACACGCAGCTGCTGCACCAGAGACACACGCAGCTGCTGCACCAGAGACACACGCAGCTGCTGCACTAGAGACACACACAGCTGCTGCACTAGAGACACACACAGCTGCTGCACCAGAGACACACACAGCTGCTGCACCAGAGACACACGCAGCTGCTGCACTAGAGACACACGCAGCTGCTGCACTAGAGACACACGCAGCTGCTGCACTAGAGACACACAGCTGCTGCACTAGAGACACGCAGCTGCTGCACCAAAGACACACGCAGCTGCTGCACCAGAGACACACGCAGCTGCTGCACTAGAGACACACGCAGCTGCTGCACCAGAGACACACGCAGCTGCTGCACCAGAGACACACGCAGCTGCTGCACCAGAGACACACGCAGCTGCTGCACAAGAGACACACGCAGCTGCTGCACTAGAGAGACACGCAGCTGCTGCACTAGAGACACACAGCTGCTGCACTAGAGAGACACGCAGCTGCTGCACTAGAGAGACACGCAGCTGCTGCACCAGAGACACACGCAGCTGCTGCACCAGAGACACACGCAGCTGCTGCACTAGAGACACACACAGCTGCTGCACTAGAGACACACACAGCTGCTGCACCAGAGACACACACAGCTGCTGCACCAGAGACACACACAGCTGCTGCACCAGAGACACACACAGCTGCTGCACTAGAGACACACACAGCTGTTGCACCAGAGACACACACAGCTGCTGCACCAGAGACACACACAGCTGTTGCACTAGAGACACACACAGCTGCTGCACCAGAGACACCCACAGCTGTTGCACTAGAGACACACACAGCTGTTGCACTAGAGACACACACAGCTGTTGCACCAGAGACACACACAGCTGTTACACTAGAGACACACACAGCTGCTGCACCAGAGACACACGCAGCTGTTGCACTAGAGACACACACAGCTGTTGCACCAGAGACACACGCAGCTGTTACACTAGAGACACACACAGCTGTTGCACCAGAGACACACACAGCTGTTACACTAGAGACACACACAGCTGCTGCACCAGAGACACACGCAGCTGTTACACTAGAGACACACACAGCTGCTGCACCAGAGACACACGCAGCTGTTGCACTAGAGACACACACAGCTGTTGCACCAGAGACACACGCAGCTGTTACACTAGAGACACACACAGCTGTTGCACCAGAGACACACACAGCTGTTACACTAGAGACACACACAGCTGCTGCACCAGAGACACACGCAGCTGTTACACTAGAGACACACACAGCTGCTGCACCAGAGACACACGCAGCTGTTGCACTAGAGACACACACAGCTGTTGCACCAGAGACACACACAGCTGTTGCACTAGAGACACACACAGCTGTTGCACTAGAGACACACACAGCTGTTGCACTAGAGACACACACAGCTGTTGCACCAGAGACACACACAGCTGCTGCACCAGAGACACACACAGCTGTTGCACTAGAGACACACACAGCTGCTGCACCAGAGACACACGCAGCTGCTGCACCAGAGACACCCACAGCTGTTGCACTAGAGACACACACAGCTGTTGCACCAGAGACACACACAGCTGTTACACTAGAGACACACACAGCTGCTGCACCAGAGACACACGCAGCTGTTGCACTAGAGACACACACAGCTGTTGCACCAGAGACACACGCAGCTGTTACACTAGAGACACACACAGCTGTTGCACCAGAGACACACACAGCTGTTACACTAGAGACACACACAGCTGCTGCACTAGAGACACACACAGCTGCTGCACCAGAGACACACACAGCTGCTGCACCAGAGACACACACAGCTGTTGCACTAGAGACACACACAGCTGCTGCACCAGAGACACACGCAGCTGCTGCACCAGAGACACCCACAGCTGTTGCACTAGAGACACACACAGCTGTTGCACCAGAGACACACACAGCTAATTCCACTAGAGACACACACAGCTGCTGCACCAGAGACACACGCAGCTGTTGCACTAGAGACACACACAGCTGTTGCACCAGAGACACACGCAGCTGTTACACTAGAGACACACACAGCTGTTGCACCAGAGACACACACAGCTGTTACACTAGAGACACACACAGCTGCTGCACCAGAGACACACGCAGCTGTTACACTAGAGACACACACAGCTGCTGCACCAGAGACACACGCAGCTGTTGCACTAGAGACACACACAGCTGTTGCACCAGAGACACACGCAGCTGTTACACTAGAGACACACACAGCTGTTGCACCAGAGACACACACAGCTGTTACACTAGAGACACACACAGCTGCTGCACCAGAGACACACGCAGCTGTTACACTAGAGACACACACAGCTGCTGCACCCGAGACACACGCAGCTGTTGCACTAGAGACACACACAGCTGTTGCACCAGAGACACACACAGCTGTTGCACTAGAGACACACACAACTGTTGCACTAGAGACACACACAGCTGTTGCACTAGAGACACACACAGCTGCTGCACCAGAGACACACGCAGCTGTTGCACTAGAGACACACACAGCTGTTGCACTAGAGACACACACAGCTGTTGCACCAGAGACACACGCAGCTGTTGCACCAGAGACACACGCAGCTGTTGCACTAGAGACACACGCAGCTGCTGCACTAGAGACACACACAGCTGCTGCACCAGAGACACACACAGCTGTTGCACTAGAGACACACACAGCTGTTGCACTAGAGACACACGCAGCTGTTGCACCAGAGACACACACAGCTGTTGCACTAGAGACACACACAGCTGTTGCACCAGAGACACACACAGCTGTTGCACTAGAGACACACACAGCTGCTGCACCAGAGACACACGCAGCTGTTGCACTAGAGACACACACAGCTGTTGCACTAGAGACACACACAGCTGTTGCACCAGAGACACACGCAGCTGTTGCACCAGAGACACACGCAGCTGTTGCACTAGAGACACACGCAGCTGCTGCACTAGAGACACACACAGCTGCTGCACCAGAGACACACACAGCTGTTGCACCAGAGACACACGCAGCTGTTGCACTAGAGACACACACAGCTGTTGCACTAGAGACGCACGCAGCTGTTGCACCAGAGACACACGCAGCTGTTGCACTAGAGACACACACAGCTGTTGCACCAGAGACACACGCAGCTGCTGCACTAGAAAGACACAGCTGCTGCACTAGAGACACACGCAGCTGTTGCACTAGAGACACACACAGCTGTTGCACTAGAGACACACGCAGCTGTTGCACTAGAGACACACGCAGATGCTGCACTAGAGACACACGCAGCTGCTGCACTAGAGACACACGCAGCTGCTGCACTAGTGACACACACAGCTGCTGCACTAGAGACACACGCAGCTGCTGCACCAGAGACACACACAGCTGCTGCACCAGAGACACATACAGCTGTTGCACTAGAGACACACACAGCTGCTGCACCAGAGACACATACAGCTGTTGCACTAGAGACACACGCAGCTGCTGCACCAGAGACACACGCAGCTGCTGCACTAGAGACACACACAGCTGCTGCACCAGAGACACATACAGCTGTTGCACTAGAGACACACACAGCTGCTGCACTAAAGACACACGCAGCTGCTGCACCAGAGACACACACAGCTGTTGCACTAGAGACACACACAGCTGCTGCACCAGAGACACACACAGCTGTTGCACTAGAGACACACACAGCTGCTGCACTAGAGACACACACAGCTCTTGCACTAGAGACACACACAGCTGTTGCACTAGAGACACACGCAGCTGCTGCACTAGAGACACACGCAGCTGCTGCACTAGAGACACACGCAGCTGCTGCACTAGAGACAAACACAGCTGCTGCACTAGAGACACACGCAGCTGCTGCACTAGAGACACACGCAGCTGCTGCACTAGAGACACAGGCAGCTACTGCACTAGAGACACACGCAGCTGTTGCACTAGAGACACACGCAGCTGCTGCACTAGAGACACGCAGCTGCTGCACTAGAGACACACGCAGCTGCTGCACTAGAGACACACGCAGCTGTTGCACTAGAGACACACGCAGCTGCTGCACTAGAGACACACGCAGCTGTTGCACTAGAGACACACGCAGCTGCTGCACTAGAGACACACGCAGCTGCTGCACTAGAGACACACGCAGCTGCTGCACTAAAGACACACGCAGCTGCTGCACTAGAGACACACACAGCTGCTGCACTAGAGACACACAGCTGCTGCACTAGAGACACACGCAGCTGCTGCACTAAAAACACTCGCAGCTGCTGCACTAGAGACACACACAGCTGCTGCACTAGAGACACGCAGCTGCTGCACCAGAAACACACGCAGCTGCTGCACTAGAGACACACGCAGCTGCTGCACTAGAGACACACACAGCTGCTGCACTAGAGACACACACAGCTGCTGCACTAGAGACACACACAGCTGCTGCACCAGAGACACACACAGCTGCTGCACTAGAGACACGCAGCTGCTGCACCAGAAACACACGCAGCTGCTGCACTAGAGACACACGCAGCTGCTGCACTAGAGACACACGCAGCTGCTGCACTAGAGACATACGCAGCTGCTGCACTAGAGACCCGCAGCTGCTGCACTAGAGACACACGCAGCTGCTGCACTAGAGACACACGCAGCTGCTGCACTAGAGACACACGCAGCTGCTGCACTAGAGACACGCAGCTGCTGCACCAGAGACACACACAGCTGCTGCACTAGAGACACACATCTGCTGCACTAGAGACACACGCAGCTGCTGCACCAGAGACACACACAGCTGCTGCACTAGAGACACACACAGCTGCTGCACTAGAGACACACACAGCTGCTGCACCAGAGACACACACAGCTGCTGCACTAGAGACACACGCAGCTGCTGCACTAGAGACACACGCAGCTGCTGCACTAGAGACACGCAGCTGCTGCACCAGAAACACACGCAGCTGCTGCACTAGAGATACACGCAGCTGCTGCACTAGAGACACACACAGCTGCTGCACCAGAGACACACGCAGCTGCTGCACTAGAGACACACGCAGCTGCTGCACTAGAGACAAACACAGCTGCTGCACTAGAGACACACACAGCTGCTGCACTAGAGACACGCAGCTGCTGCACTAGAGACACACGCAGCTGCTGCACTAGAGACACACAGCTGCTGCACTAGAGACACACGCAGCTGCTGCACTAGAGACACACACAGCTGCTGCACCAGAGACACACGCAGCTGCTGCACTAGAGACACGCAGCTGCTGCACTAGAGACACACGCAGCTGCCGCACCAGAGACACATGCAGCTGCTGCACTAGAGACACACACAGCTGCTGCACTAGAGACACGCAGCTGCTGCACCAGAAACACACGCAGCTGCTGCACTAGAGACACACGCAGCTGCTGCACTAGAGACACACACAGCTGCTGCACTAGAGACACACGCAGCTGCTGCACTAGAGACACACACAGCTGCTGCACTAGAGACACACACAGCTGCTGCACCAGAGACACACACAGCTGCTGCACTAGAGACACGCAGCTGCTGCACCAGAAACACACGCAGCTGCTGCACTAGAGACACACGCAGCTGCTGCACTAGAGACACACGCAGCTGCTGCACTAGAGACATACGCAGCTGCTGCACTAGAGACACGCAGCTGCTGCACTAGAGACACACGCAGCTGCTGCACTAGAGACACACGCAGCTGCTGCACTAGAGACACACGCAGCTGCTGCACTAGAGACACGCAGCTGCTGCACCAGAGACACACACAGCTGCTGCACTAGAGACACACATCTGCTGCACTAGAGACACACGCAGCTGCTGCACCAGAGACACACACAGCTGCTGCACTAGAGACACACACAGCTGCTGCACTTCAGACACACACAGCTGCTGCACCAGAGACACACACAGCTGCTGCACTAGAGACACACGCAGCTGCTGCACTAGAGACACACGCAGCTGCTGCACTAGAGACACACGCAGCTGCTGCACCAGAAACACACGCAGCTGCTGCACTAGAGACACACGCAGCTGCTGCACTAGAGACACACACAGCTGCTGCACCAGAGACACACGCAGCTGCTGCACTAGAGACACACACAGCTGCTGCACCAGAGACACACGCAGCTGCTGCACTAGAGACACACACAGCTGCTGCACTAGAGACACACACAGCTGCTGCACTAGAGACACGCAGCTGCTGCACTAGAGACACACGCAGCTGCTGCACTAGAGACACACAGCTGCTGCACTAGAGACACACGCAGCTGCTGCACTAGAGACACACACAGCTGCTGCACCAGAGACACACGCAGCTGCTGCACTAGAGACACGCAGCTGCTCCACTAGAGACACACGCAGCTGCCGCACCAGAGACACATGCAGCTGCTGCACTAGAGACACACGCAGCTGCTGCACCAGAGACACACGCAGCTGCTGCACTAGAAAGACACACAGCTGCTGCACTAGAGACACACAGCTGCTGCACTAGAGACACGCAGCTGCTGCACTAGAGACACACGCAGCTGCCGCACCAGAGACACATGCAGCTGCTGCACTAGAGACACACGCAGCTGCTGCACCAGAGACACACGCAGCTGCTGCACTAGAAAGACACACAGCTGCTGCACTAGAGACACACGCAGCTGCTGCACTAGAGACACACGCAGCTGCCGCACTAGAGACACACACAGCTGCTGCACTAGAGACACACAGCTGCTGCACCAGAGACACACACAGCTGCTGCACTAGAGACACACGCAGCTGCTGCACCAGAGACACACGCAGCTGCTGCACTAGAGACACGCAGCTGCTGCACAAGAGACACACACAGCTGCTGCACTAGAGACACACAGCTGCTGCACTAGAGACACACACAGCTGCTGCACTAGAGACATACGCAGCTGCTGCACTAGAGACACACGCAGCTGCTGCACTAGAGACACACAGCTGCTGCACCAGAGACACACACAGCTGCTGCACTAGAGACACGCAGCTGCTGCACCAGAGACACACACAGCTGCTGCACTAGAGACACGCAGCTGCTGCACTAGAGACATACACAGCTGCTGCACTAGAGACACACAGCTGCTGCACTAGAGACACACGCAGCTGCTGCACTAGAGACACACACAGCTGCTGCACTAGAGACACACACAGCTGCTGCACTAGAGACACACGCAGCTGCTGCACTAGAGACACGCAGCTGCTGCACTAGAGACAAACACGCAGCTGCTGCACTAGAGACACACGCAGCTGCTGCACTAGAGACATACACAGCTGCTGCACTAGAGACATACACAGCTGCTGCACTAGAGACACACAGCTGCTGCACTAGAGACACACACAGCTGCTGCACTAGAGACACACGCAGCTGCTGCACTAGAGACATACACAGCTGCTGCACTAGAGACATACACAGCTGCTGCACTAGAGACACACAGCTGCTGCACTAGAGACACACGCAGCTGCTGCACTAGAAAGACAATTCTAGATTTGAAGTTTTCGTGACTGCAAGGATCCATACTCTTTGGTTTTTTCGGTAAAGTCACGTGGGTGCAAAAATATAAAATAAATTAAAATGAAAACAAATACAATTAAATCGTATTGTTTTTCCTGAAAGGTCACACAGACACACACGTCGTCGTTGTTGTTGTTGACATGGAGCGTGTTGATGTATTCGTTGTTGTTGTTGTTTGTGCACCATTGTCAACGAAGCATCAGGTGTCACGTGTTACTGAACAAGTGCATCGGTGCACCAGGAGCTGCTGATACCGCCCCAGGGGAGATGAGGGTAGGAGGAGGTGGAAGAGGAGGAGGTAGAAGAGGAGGAGATGGGGAGGAGATGAGGAGGAGGAGATGGGGAGGAGATGAGGAGGAGGAGATGAGCAGGAGGAGGTGGAAGAGGAGGAGGTGGAAGAGGAGGAGATGAGGGTAGGAGGAGGTGGAAGAGGAGGAGGTGGGGAGGAGATGAGAAGGAGGAGATCGGGAGGAGGAGGTGGAAGAGGAGGTGGAAGAGGAGGAGATGGGGAGGAGAAGATGGAAGAGGAGGTGGAAGAGGAGGAGATGGGGAGGAGGAGATGGGGAGGAGGAGAGGAGGGTAGGGGGAGGTGGAAGAGGAGGAGATGAGGAGGAGGTGGTGGAAGAGAAGGAGATGGAAGAGGAGATGGGGAGGAGGTGGAAGAGGAGATGAGGAGGAGAAGATGAGGAGATGAGGAGGAGGTGGGGAGGAGGAGGTGGAAGAGGAGGAGGTGGAAGAGGAGGAGGTGGAAGAGGAGGAGATGGGGAGGAGGAGGTGGAAGAGGAGGAGATGAGGAGGTGGTGAAAGAGGTTGATGAGGGTAGCAGGAGGTGTAAGGGGAAGAGGTGAGGACGAGATGTGGGAAGAGGCGGGAGAGAGACCCACGGCGAGGCTGGACTCTTCTCCCCACGTGTCTCCGATGTGGCCGTCCAACCTCCACACGCTGCATCGCCCTCGTGGGGCCGTGGTGGCAGCGACCACGGACCGCACAGAAAAACACACCCACCAGCGTGGTCCAGATGTCTTGTGACCCCCCCCCCTCACACACATTTAACTGTTTAAAACTTGATATGTGTTTTGAAAGTAAATGTTTACTTAAAACAGAAATGAATAGGCAACGGGAAACCAAAAATAAAATAATGTTTTCGGTGTCAATTAATTGGGAGTCACAAGACATCTGGACCACGCTGCCGTCAGCGCCCCTTCAATGTCGGGGCAGGAACAGCGGACACGAAACTCTCTCTCTCTGCTGAAGCCCTCTCGTCGCAGCCGCAGCAGCAAGAGCTCGACATCGGCACACCGAGCTCCTGGACCGTATCGCTGCTGCTGCTGCCATCGTGATGAGCAAGGATGGAGGGAGCGGCTACCACGCCCAGCGAGAAGCCAGTGGGGCCCTCCCTCAAACTCCCCAAACACAAAACTCAACTGTGATCAAGCCCTCCGCAGCATCAGTGCCCTGGTCTGGCGCCCGTGCCAGACTGTCAGCAAGTCGAGGAGGAGGAGGGGGAGAGGAGTGAGTTTGTGGGGACGGGACACAGAGGAAGTTCTTCTCGACTCGAGCCCTCCCCTCCCCACACGGAGCCATTAAAATCGCAGCGGCTGTGTTGCTTTGCTCGCTGCCTCTCCCACCCCCCCATCGCACCACCGCCCGCTCCGGTAGTTTTTTTAGGGAACGGAGGGGAGGGAAGGAAAGTAGGGAGGGAGGGAGGAAGGGGGCAGCGGGAGGGGGAGGAGAGGGGAGGGAGAGGCGAGGACGTGGCGCATATCGGCCACACTTCTCCGAGCCGAACTTCCATTGCAAGCCCCCCCCCAGCTCGCAGAGAGTACGCGGGAGCTGTCCCTCCTCCTCCTTCTCCTCCTCCTCGACCTCACAAAGTGTCCTCCGCAACCCACCACCGTCAATCCGCCCCTCCTCGCCATGGCCGCGTTGAGACAAAGAGGAGGTCCCGGGGCTGGCGGTGGCGCAGCAGGAGCAGCAAGAGTCGGGTCCGCCGCCGCTGCCTCTGCGGGCCACGTGGCCAAGCCGACCGGCGGCCGCGTGGCCTGGCAGCTGGTGCTGCTGCTGCTGGTCGTGGTGGTGGTGGTGCTCGTGGTGCTCGGAGCGCCTCTCTACCTCGTCTGGGGCCGCGTGGGGGAGACGCGCGAGACGGCGCAGAGAGCGGCGGACGCGAACGTCGAGTTGGCGCGGAGGGTGCAGGAGGTGGTGAGCCAGGTGAGGGAGGGGGGGTGGTGAGGGGGGGGGGAGGTGGTGAGGTAGGTGGTGAGCCAGGTAAGGGAAAGAGGTGGTGAGCCAGGTGAGGGAGGGGGGGTGGTGAGGGGGGGGGGAGGTGGTGAGGTAGGTGGTGAGCCAGGTAAGGGAAAGAGGTGGTGAGCCAGGTGAGGGAGGGGGGGGGAGGTGGTGAGGGGGAGGTGGTGAGGCAGGTGAGGGAGGGGGGGTGGTGAGGGGGGGAGGTGGTGAGGGGGGGGGGGAGGTGGTGAGGTAGGTGGTGAGCCAGGTAAGGGAAAGAGGTGGTGAGCCAGGTGAGGGAGGGGGGGGGAGGTGGTGAGGGGGAGGTGGTGAGGCAGGTGAGGGAGGGGGGGTGGTGAGGGGGAGGTGGTGAGGCAGGTGGTGAGGCAGGTGAGGGAGGGAGGAGGTGAGGGGGGTGACGGAGGGGGGGAGGTGGTGAGCCAGGTGAGGGGGGTGAGGCAGGTAGGTGAAGGGGGGAGGGAGGGAGGGGGAGGGAGCGCTTGCCCCCAACAGTCTGTTAAGCCTATACGGGGTGGGGGTGAATCTTTGTCTTTGTGTGACGGGAGGGAAAGTTGCACCTAGCCTGGCACTAGCACAGTGGTGATGTCACCACTCTGTGTGTGTGTCAGGACTCGTTGTGCACCTAGCCTGGCACGAGCGCTGTGGTGATGTCACCTCTGTGTGTGTGTGTTAGGACTCGCCGTGCACCTAGCCTGGCACGAGCGCTGTGGTGATGTCACCACTGTGTGTGTCAGGACTGGTCGTGCACCTAGCCTGGCACGAGCGCTATGGTGATGTCACCACTCTGTGTGTCAGGACTCGCCGTGCACCTAGCCTGGCACTAGCACAGTGGTGATGTCACCTCTGTGTGTGTGTCAGGACTCGCCGTGCACCTAGCCTGGCACTAGCACAGTGGTGATGTCACCACTCTGTGTGTCAGGACTCGCCGTGCACCTAGCCTGGCACTAGCACAGTGATTATGTCACCTCTGTGTGTGTGTCAGGACTGGTCGTGCACCTAGCCTGGCACGCGCACAGTGGTGATGTCACCTCTGTGTGTGTGTCAATACTCGTAGTGCACCTAGCCTGGCACGAGCACAGTGATGATGTCACCTCTGTGTGTGTGTGTTAGGACTCGTTGTGCACCTAGTCTGGCACTAGCACAGTGGTGATGTCACCACTCTGTGTGTGTGTCAGGACTCGTTGTGCACCTAGTCTGGCACTAGCACAGTGGTGATGTCACCACTGTGTGTGTTAGGACTCGTCGTGCACCTAGCCTGGCACTAGCACAGTGGTGATGTCACCATTCTGTGTGTGTCAGGACTCGTTGTGCACCTAGCCTGGCACTAGCACAGTGGTGATGTCACCACTGTGTGTGTCAGGACTGGCCGTGCACCTAGCCTGGCACTAGCACAGTGGTGATGTCACCACTCTGTGTGTGTCAGGACTCGTTGTGCACCTAGCCTGGCACTAGCACAGTGGTGATGTCACCACTGTGTGTTAGGACTCGCCGTGCACCTAGCCTGGCACTAGCATAGTGGTGATGTCACCATTCTGTGTGTGTCAGGACTCGTTGTGCACCTAGCCTGGCACTAGCGCTGTGGTGATGTCACCACTGTGTGTGTCAGGACTGGTCGTGCACCTAGCCTGGCACAAGCACAGTGGTGATGTCACCACTCTGTGTGTTAGGACTCGCCGTGCACCTAGCCTGGCACTAGCACAGTGGTGATGTCACCATTCTGTGTGTGTCAGGACTCGTTGTGCACCTAGCCTGGCACTAGCGCTGTGGTGATGTCACCACTGTGTGTGTCAGGACTGGTCGTGCACCTAGCCTGGCACTAGCACAGTGGTGATGTCACCATTCTGTGTGTGTCAGGACTCGTTGTGCACCTAGCCTGGCACTAGCGCTGTGGTGATGTCACCACTGTGTGTGTCAGGACTGGTCGTGCACCTAGCCTGGCACTAGCACAGTGGTGATGTCACCACTGTGTGTGTCAGGACTCGCCGTGCACCTAGCCTGGCACTAGCACAGTGGTGATGTCACCACTCTGTGTGTGTGTCAGGACTCGTTGTGCACCTAGCCTGGCACTAGCACAGTGGTGATGTCACCACTGTGTGTGTTAGGACTCGCCGTGCACCTAGCCTGGCACTAGCACAGTGGTGATGTCACCATTCTGTGTGTGTCAGGACTCGTTGTGCACCTAGCCTGGCACTAGCGCTGTGGTGATGTCACCACTGTGTGTGTCAGGACTGGTCGTGCACCTAGCCTGGCACTAGCACAGTGGTGATGTCACCACTGTGTGTGTCAGGACTCGCCGTGCACCTAGCCTGGCACTAGCACAGTGGTGATGTCACCACTCTGTGTGTGTGTCAGGACTCGTTGTGCACCTAGCCTGGCACTAGCACAGTGGTGATGTCACCACTGTGTGTGTTAGGACTCGCCGTGCACCTAGCCTGGCACTAGCACAGTGGTGATGTCACCATTCTGTGTGTGTCAGGACTCGTTGTGCACCTAGCCTGGCACTAGCGCTGTGGTGATGTCACCACTGTGTGTGTCAGGACTGGTCGTGCACCTAGCCTGGCACTAGCACAGTGGTGATGTCACCACTCTGTGTGTGTCAGGACTCGTTGTGCACCTAGCCTGGCACTAGCGCTGTGGTGATGTCACCACTGTGTGTGTCAGGACTGGTCGTGCACCTAGCCTGGCACTAGCACAGTGGTGATGTCACCACTCTGTGTGTGTCAGGACTCGTTGTGCACCTAGCCTGGCACTAGCGCTGTGGTGATGTCACCACTGTGTGTGTGTCAGGACTCGTTGTGCACCTAGCCTGGCACTAGCACAGTGGTGATGTCACCACTCTGTGTGTGTCAGGACTCGTTGTGCACCTAGCCTGGCACTAGCACAGTGGTGATGTCACCACTGTGTGTGTCAGGACTCGCCGTGCACCTAGCCTGGCACTAGCACAGTGGTGATGTCACCACTCTGTGTGTGTGTCAGGACTCGTTGTGCACCTAGCCTGGCACTAGCACAGTGGTGATGTCACCACTGTGTGTGTTAGGACTCGCCGTGCACCTAGCCTGGCACTAGCACAGTGGTGATGTCACCATTCTGTGTGTGTCAGGACTCGTTGTGCACCTAGCCTGGCACTAGCGCTGTGGTGATGTCACCACTGTGTGTGTCAGGACTGGTCGTGCACCTAGCCTGGCACTAGCACAGTGGTGATGTCACCACTCTGTGTGTGTCAGGACTCGTTGTGCACCTAGCCTGGCACTAGCGCTGTGGTGATGTCACCACTGTGTGTGTCAGGACTGGTCGTGCACCTAGCCTGGCACTAGCACAGTGGTGATGTCACCACTCTGTGTGTGTCAGGACTCGTTGTGCACCTAGCCTGGCACTAGCGCTGTGGTGATGTCACCACTGTGTGTGTGTCAGGACTCGTTGTGCACCTAGCCTGGCACTAGCACAGTGGTGATGTCACCACTCTGTGTGTGTCAGGACTCGTTGTGCACCTAGCCTGGCACTAGCGCTGTGGTGATGTCACCACTGTGTGTGTCAGGACTGGTCGTGCACCTAGCCTGGCACTAGCACAGTGGTGATGTCACCACTCTGTGTGTGTGTCAGGACTCGTTGTGCACCTAGCCTGGCACGAGCACAGTGGTGATGTCACCACTGTGTGTGTCAGGACTCGCCGTGCACCTAGCCTGGCACTAGCACAGTGGTGATGTCACCACTCTGTGTGTGTGTCAGGACTCGTTGTGCACCTAGCCTGGCACTAGCACAGTGGTGATGTCACCACTCTGTGTGTGTCAGGACTCGTTGTGCACCTAGCCTGGCACTAGCGCTGTGGTGATGTCACCACTGTGTGTGTCAGGACTCGCCGTGCACCTAGCCTGGCACTAGCGCTGTGGTGATGTCACCACTCTGTGTGTGTCAGGACTCGCCGTGCACCTAGCCTGGCACTAGCGCTGTGGTGATGTCACCACTCTGTGTGTGTCAGGACTCGCCGTGCACCTAGCCTGGCACTAGCGCTGTGGTGATGTCACCACTCTGTGTGTGTCAGGACTCGTTGTGCACCTAGCCTGGCACTAGCGCTGTGGTGATGTCACCACTCTGTGTGTGTCAGGACTCGTTGTGCACCTAGTCTGGCACGAGCACAGTGGTGATGTCACCACTGTGTGTGTCAGGACTCGCCGTGCACCTAGCCTGGCACTAGCGCTGTGGTGATGTCACCACTGTGTGTGTCAGGACTCGCCGTGCACCTAGCCTGGCACTAGCACAGTGGTGATGTCACCACTCTGTGTGTGTGTCAGGACTCGTTGTGCACCTAGCCTGGCACTAGCGCTGTGGTGATGTCACCACTGTCTGTGTCAGGACTCGCCGTGCACCTAGCCTGTCACGAGCACAGTGGTGATGTCACCACTGTGTGTGTCAGGACTCGCCGTGCACCTAGCCTGGCACTAGCGCTGTGGTGATGTCACCACTCTGTGTGTGTCAGGACTCGTTGTGCACCTAGCCTGGCACTAGCGCTGTGGTGATGTCACCACTCTGTGTGTGTCAGGACTCGTTGTGCACCTAGCCTGGCACTAGCGCTGTGGTGATGTCACCACTGTGTGTGTCAGGACTCGCCGTGCACCTAGCCTGGCACTAGCACAGTGGTGATGTCACCACTGTGTGTGTCAGGACTCGCCGTGCACCTAGCCTGGCACTAGCACAGTGGTGATGTCACCACTCTGTGTGTGTGTCAGGACTGGTCGTGCACCTAGCCTGGCACTAGCACAGTGGTGATGTCACCACTCTGTGTGTGTCAGGACTCGTTGTGCACCTAGCCTGGCACTAGCGCAGTGGTGATGTCACCACTCTGTGTGTGTCAGGACTCGCCGTGCACCTAGCCTGGCACTAGCACGGTGGTGATGTCACCACTGTGTGTGTGTGTCAGGACTCGTTGTGCACCTAGCCTGGCACTAGCGCAGTGGTGATGTCACCACTGTGCACCTAGCCTGGCACTAGCGCTGTGGTGATGTCACCACTGTGCACCTAGCCTGGCACTAGCGCTGTGGTGATGTCACCACTGTGCGTGTTGTGGGTAGCGCTCGCGACGCGGCGACCCGAGTACGATTCCAGCTCACGGCCAATGCCAGTGAACTCGTCCCGGGCCTCCCCTAGGTCGACTCAGCCTCAAATGAGTACCTGGTGTGCTGTGTAAAACATCGCCACTAGGGAGACAAAGGCGGCCGGACGTGATGCTGGCCACCCACCCCCTCGTGTGCCACAGTGCCGGCCTTCATCACAGGTGCTGCTACTTGCCCCTACAGTCTGTTGAGGCTATACCTCGCCTGATGTCACCTGTGTGTGTGTGTGTGTTGGGTCTCGTCGTGCACCTAGCCTGGTATGACTCGATGGGTAGTGACCGCTAAATCTTCACTTCAAGCTTTCGCGACTGCAGATGTTCACATTCTTTGGGTCTTTCGTGTAAAAATGAACGTAGGTGGATGACGACCGCTTGTGTTGTGATCGAAGCGTCGTAGTTTTTGTTGTTAATTTTTTTTTCCTTTGAATACGCAAAGAACACAGTGACAGTGACTTGTGCGCCACATTCATTCAACACCGTCGCAACAACATCAACAAGCACCCAGTTACGAGGTCAAATCGTGGCTGTCGGGGTGGGGGTTGACACGGCACATCATCATCATCCGCTTCTGCGTGGTCGATAAAACATGGGTGCGTGGAAGTCAACAGCCGGTTGTCCTGTGGATATACTCGCCCCGGTCACAGGAACGTGGCATTCCCACCACTCGCTCACGAGTGCCCATTTGAACGAGGAATGACTGCACGTGACTCTCTGCGAGGATTTGCAATTAATGTCACTGAGCAGCCGAGAGCCTTGGCCTATCCACTGCTGGCTGAATGGGTCTCGCCTCCCTCCCACCCCCCCCCGTAAATATTGAACGTGATAAGAACCAACGTTGGCGCAACGTTAGGCAAACGTTCAAACCACATTCGAACGTTGGGCCAACGGTGGTGAAACGTTCGTCTTCTGGTTCCGACCACATGCCAACTTTGGCTCCACGTTACCAACGTTGAAACCGTAGTCGAACGTTGCCCCAACGTTGGCCCAACGTTGGGCTAACGTTGGGGCAACGTTGGCCGAGTGCTTCCAACCACGTGCCGACGTTGGCGTAACGTCGGTGACTTCGCCGTGGAGCTGCGTGCTGCTCGTGACGAGTTGAGCGAACCTGAGGCACCATGGGGGGTTGTGGCAGGGGGGGGGTCTCTCCCCCCCCACCCTACCGACCACGTGACCCGCGTGTGTGGACGTAGCAACTCCTCGCCGGTCACGTGTGGGCACAGCTGCCCCCTGTGGGAGCTAGACAAGTGAAGGGGGCAACCACCACCCCCCACCACACCCCCCACATCCACCGCACCCACCACAACCACCCACCCCACCACACCCACCACCCCCACCGCACCCCCCGCACCCCCCACACCCCCACCACAACCACCACAACCACCCACCCCACCACACCCACCACCCCCCACCACACCCCCCACATCCACCGCACCCACCACAACCACCCACCCCACCACACCCACCACCCCCACCGCACCCCCCGCACCCCCCACACCCCCACCACAACCACCACAACCACCCACCCCACCACACCCACCACCCCCACCGCACCCCCCGCACCCACCACCACACCCCCCACCACACCCCCCGCACCCACCACACCCCCACCACACCCCCCGCACCCACCACATCCACCACCACGCCCACCACACCCACCACACCCCCCACCACACACCCACCACTACGCCCACCACGCCCCTCACACCCACCACCACACCCCCCACCATACCCACCACATCCACCACCACATTCACCACCCCCGCCACACCCACCACACCCACCACCACACCACCACACCCACCACACCCCCCACACCCACCAAACCCACCAGCACACCACACCCACCACCACATCCACCACCACACCACCACACCCACCACACCCCCCACACCCACCAGCACACCACACCCACCACACCCACCACCACACCCACCACCACACCCACCACCACACCCACCCCACCCCTCACACCCACCCCACCCCTCACACCCACCACGCCCACCACGCCCACCACCACCCCACCACACCCACCACACCCACCAAACCCACCAGCACACCACACCCACCACACCCACCACCACACCCACCCCACCCCCCACACCCACCACGCCCACCACCACCCCACCACACCCACCACCACACCCACCCCACCCCTCACACCCACCACGCCCACCACGCCCACCACGCCCACCACGCCCACCACCACCCCACCACACCCACCACACCCACCAAACCCACCAGCACACCACACACACCACACCCACCACACCCACCACGCCCACCACCACCCCACCACACCCCCCACACCCACCACACCCCCACACCCACCACACCCCCCACTCCCACCACCACCCCCCACTCCCACCACCACCCCACCACACCCACCACACCCCCCACTCCCACCACCACCCCCCACTCCCACCACCACCCCACCACACCCACCACCACCACCGTGTAGCCTCGACCAGTCTGTTGGTGCAGGTGCTGGGTCACGAGCAGCAACCTCCTCCGTGAAGGCCGCCTCTGGGAAGGCCGCCTCTGGGCACAAGGAGGGCTGGTTGGGGCCCGACGGCACGCCAGGCCACCTTTGCCTCCCCGATGCTGATGGATGTTTGTTTATTTATTTATTCTAAAATTACACAACACCGTACCGGGTACTCGTTTTGAGGCTGAGTCGACCTAGGCGCGAGGCCCCAAAGCCAGTTCAAGCCATTCGCCGTCATTTGCGGTCAGTCGTGGCCTTTGGAGCGCAGTGCTGAGCTCCGAACCCAAAGACAAAGTTCCCCCGTGTAGCCTCAGCAGACTGTTGGGGGCAAGTGCCGTGAAGGCCGGCGCGGCACGCGATGGGGAGTAGCACTCACACTGGCGAGCCGCTCGTTGCAGAGGTTCGCGGTTGGAACCCGGCAGGCCGACCTGGTTAATTCTGCGGGGTGGAGGGTCTCCGCGGTGTGGTACAATATCGAAGGTCACTATGGTGCGATTATCGCGAATTATATTAATTTTTTCACACGCAGCCTTTCACGGCCTATATCACTATTCACAATCAGTTAATCTGTCTCTCTCCGCCTGCTCTCAATCTCTCCATATCTCTCTCCCTCTCTCTCCACCTCTCTCCATCTCCACCTGTCTCTCTTTACCTCTCTCTCCACCTGTCTCTCTCCACCTGTCTCTCCACCTGTCTCTCTCTCTCCACCTGTCTCTCCACCTGTCTCTCTCTCTCTCTGTACCTCTCCCTCCGCCTGTCTCTCCCCGTCCCCCCTCCCAAGCTGGAGCCGCTGCGCGTGTCCGCGGAGGGGACGCGGCGCGACCTGGACGTGGCGGTGGCGCGGCTCGACGCGGCTGACGGCGCCGCGAGCGACTCCCTGGCGTCGCTCGAGCGCCGGCTGGCGGTCGACATCGCGGCCTTCACGCAGGAGCTCCGGCAGGAGCAGCTCCGGCGGAAGGAGCTCCGGCTGGAGGTCACGGCCGCAGCCTCCTGGCGGGAGCGTGTCGACGGGGAGATGAGCGACGCGCTCCAGAGGCTGATCGCCGTGGAGGAGCTCGGCACAGGAGTCGCTGCGCGGGACGACGGTCAGAACCACGTCCGCTCGCTCACTTTCTCGCTCACTTTCTCACTCGCTCGCCTGCCTGCCTGCCTGCCTGCCCGCCCGCCCACTCACTCACATTCTCACTTGCTCGCTCACTCGCTGACTCACTCAGCCACTGACCTGCTCGCTCACTGACCCGCTCGCTCACTGACCCGCTCACTTACTCAGCCACCCGCTCGCTCCATCACCGGCTCACTCTACCGCTCACTCGCTTTCTTACTCGCTCACCCGCTTGCTCACTTGCCGGGCCACCCGCTCACTCACTTGCCCGCTCACTCTCTCACTTTCTTACTCGCTCACCCACTCACTCGCCTGCTTTCTCACTCGCTCACCCACTTGCTCGCTCGCCCACTCATTCACCTGCACACACACTCACTCACCCGCCTGCCCGCTCACTCACTCGCCTGCCCCCTGACTTATAAGTCGATCTTTGATAGTTGTGTCCGCTCGCTCTCGTAGATTAGTTAATACCGAGTGGTTATGCGCC
This sequence comes from Lampetra fluviatilis, assembly GCF_964198595.1. NCBI lineage: Eukaryota > Metazoa > Chordata > Hyperoartia > Petromyzontiformes > Petromyzontidae > Lampetra > Lampetra fluviatilis. Next base: position 2,305,435 of record NC_136336.1, read on the forward strand.
GTGGGAGGCGGAAACTAGAGTTCACGGAGAAGACCCACGTGTGCTTGCGAGGGCGTAACACTCCATCCCCAATGCAGATGGAACGGACGGATATTAGTGGGCACTTGGCCGCTGTGCCACCACCGCCGCCACCGCCACCTTGGGCTCCTCCCCGCCGCGCGCTGCAGGGGAGGTCGTTGACCCGTGGTCCCCCCGCCCGTCCCACCCCCGCAGAGCTGCGGCCTCGCCTGGAGGAGCTGACGGGCGGCCTGGAGTCGCTGCGGCGCGACCGGCAGGCCGCCGCCGAGCGCCTCGGGCGGCTCGAGGCGGCGGCGGGCGAGGGCGGCGCGGAGCGACGGGCGCTGGCCGAGCGCCTTTCCTCGCTGGCGGCCGCGGCGGCCGAGGAGCGGCGGGAGAGGGACGCGGACGCGTCGCGGGAGCTCGGCGCCCTCCGCGCCGCGCTGGACGCCGCCGAGCTGCGCTGGGAGGAGGCCCGCGGGCGCGCCGAGGCCGCCCTGGACGGCGCGCGGCGCGACGTCGACGGCCTCCGGCGGACCGCGGAGGACCACGAGGGGCGGCTGGGCGAGGTGGCCGAGGCCGTGACGGCGCTGGAGGAGAGGGCGGCGGAGAGCGGGGAGGGGGAGGCCGCCGGAGAGCGGCTGGGCCGCCTCGAGGAGCGCGTCGCCGGCCTGGAGGAGGCGCGGGGCCGGGAGGGCGGCGGCGGCGCGGCGGGCGCCGAGGCGGCGGCCGAGGTGGAGGAGCTGCGGGCGGCGGTGGGCGACGCGGTGGAGCGCGTGCGCGCGGCGGAGGAGCGTTGGCGCGGGGCGGCTGAGAGCGCCGGCGCCGCCGACCGTCTGCGGGAGCTGGTCGGCGACGCGGTCGCGCGCTCCGAGGAGAGGCTCGCCGCCGAGCTCGAGGCGAGAATTGCCGAGGTGGCGGCCGCCGCCGCTGCAGGGCAGAGCGAACGACGCTCGCCCGGCGACGACGACGACGGGGGCGATGATGTCGCCAGCGACGACGCCGGTGGCGACGAGGGGGAGGTGGAGACGGCGGGCATCTCGCTGGGCTCGTTGCGCGAGGAGCTCCGCCGGGTGACGGAGCAGCTGGCCGCGGTGCAGAGCGCGGTGCTGGAGGACGGCGGCGGCGGAGCGCAGTGACCAAACCACAAACCTCATCGCCCCGGCGCGTTTTGTTTTTGTGTTCCACGTCGCCCTCCCAAACTTGTGCAGCGCAGGGACAGCTGCCACCGGTTGGGAGGGGTGGGGGGGGTCCCCGAGGTTCGACCGCAGTAGCGCGACGCGCTCCGAGTTGTCGGTGCGATCAACGGAGTGGGGGGGAGGGGCGACTCCGGAGTCGCGTTGATCTCCTCCCCCTCACAACCCCACTTCCACTACCTCCCCCCCAACCCAGCGGCGTCGATCGGCTCGATGTTTCCGCGCCACGTTCAGTTCGCGAAGTAGCTTCGTCAGCAGCGAGCGGAGCGACGAGCTTCGCCCCACGACCGCCCAACCCCCCCGCGGTTGCACCACGGCGCAAGCGGGATGCGTTGCGACAAGTCACTCCGCGTGCCGTGTGCCTCTAAACCCGTGCCGTGTGCCTTTATACCCGTGCCATATTCGTTTATACCCGTGTCGCACACAGGTGGCTCCCGTCACTTGCCGAGCGAGCGCGTTAACCCCTCGTGCGTTTTTCCAATTTCGTCTTTTGAGCTCGCTACGACGTCATTTTCACCTTAAGTTAATAAAACGAAAAAAAACCCGAAAATCTCTTTCACGAACGGTCTGAAGCTTCACCCCCGCCCCCCCCCCCCCGCGAGTGATCATTCTAAATCGCCGGCGTGACCGGCGATCGGCGCTTCCCTTCCCCGGTATACTTTGGCAGTCGGCGATGTCACCCCCAAGGCACCACACGCAGTCCCCCCCCACCTACCTCGTGACGTCGTACCATCACGGGCAGCCCGTGTCGTCGCTCCTCCGTGCGTTTTTTACCCGTCGGGGATTGCGCATGGCTGGGCCGTCCTCGGGCTCCCCCCCCACCCCCCTTTAACTGGGGTGGGGTGGGATGGGGTGAGGTGGGGTGGGATGGGGTGAGGTGGGGTGGGATGGGGTGGGGTGAGGTGGGGTGGGTTGGGGTGGGGTGAGGTGGGGTGAGGTGGGGTGAGATGTGATGAGGTGAGGTGGGGTGGGGTGGGGTGGGATTGGGTGGGGTGAGATGGGGTGAGGTGGGGTGGAGTGGGGTGGGTTGGGGTGGGATGGGGTGGGATGAGATGGGGTGGGGTGGGATGGGGTGGGGTGGGGTGGAGTGGGGTGGGTTGGGGTGAGGTGGGGTGGGGTGGGATGGGGTGGGATGAGATGGGGTGGGGTGAGGTGGGGTGGGGTGAGGTGGGGTTAGGTTAGGTGAGGTGGGATGGGGTGGGGTGGGGTGGGGTGAGATGGGGTGGGGTGAGATGGGGTGGGGTGAGATGGGGTGGGGTGGGGTGAGGTGGGGTGGGATGGGGTGGGGTGAGGTGGGGTGGGGTGGGGTGGGGTGGGATGGGATGGGGTGGGGTGGGATGGGGTGGGATGGGGTGGGATGGAGTGGGGTGGGATGGGTTTGGATGGGGTGGGGTGAGGTGGGGTGGGATGGGATGGGGTGGGATGGAGTGGGGTGGGATGGGGTGGGATGGAGTGGGGTGGGATGGGGTGGGATGGAGTGGGGTGGGATGGGGTGGGATGGAGTGGGGTGGGATGGGGTGGGATGGGGTGGAGTGGGGTGGGGTGGGATGGGATGGGATGGGATGGGGTGGGATGGAGTGGGGTGGGATGGGGTGGGATGGAGTGGGGTGGGATGGGGTGGAGTGGGGTGGGATGGGATGGGATGGAGTGGGGTGGGATGGGGTGGAGTGGGATGGGGTGGGATGGAGTGGGATGGGGTGGGATGGAGTGGGGTGGGATGGGGTGGGATGGGGTGGAGTGGGGTGGGATCGGGTGGGATGGAGTGGGGTGGGATGGGATGGGATGGAGTGGGGTGGGATGGGGTGGGATGGAGTGGGGTGGGATGGGATGGGGTGGGGTGGGATGGGGTGGGGTGGGATGGGATGGAGTGGGGTGGGATGGAGTGGGATGGGGTGGGATGGAGTGGGGTGGGATGGGGTGGGAAGGGGTGGAGTGGGGTGGGATGGGGTGGGATGGAGTGGGGTGGGATGGGATGGGATGGGATGGAGTGGGGTGGGATGGGGTGGGATGGAGTGGGGTGGGGTGGGATGGAGTGGGATGGGGTGGGGTGGGATGGGATGGAGTGGGGTGGGTGGAGTGGGATGGGGTGGGGTGGGATGGAGTAGGATGGAGTGGGGTGGGATGGGGTGGGATGGAGTGGGGTGGGATGGGGTGGGGTGGAGTGGGATGGGTGGGATGGAGTGGGGTGGGATGCAGTGGGGTGGGATGGGTTGGGGTGGAGTGGGATGGATGGGATGGAGTGGGGTGGGATGGAGTGGGGTGGGATGGGGTGGGATGGGGTGGAGTGGGGTGGGGTGGGATGGGATGGGGTGGGATGGGATGGAGTGGGGTGGGATGGAGTGGGATGGGGTGGGGTGGGATGGGGTGGGATGGAGTGGGGTGGGATGGGATGGGATGGAGTGGGGTGGGATGGGATGGAGTGGGGTGGGATGGGATGGGATGGAGTGGGGTGGGATGGGGTGGGGTGGAGTGGGGTGGGATGGGGTGGGATGGGGTGGAGTGGGGTGGGATGGGATGGGGTGGGGTGGGATGGGATAGAGTGGGGTGGGATGGAGTGGGATGGGGTGGGGTGGGATGGAGTGGGGTGGAGTGGGGTGGGATGGGATGGGATGGAGTGGGGTGGGATGGGGTGGGATGGGGTGGGGTGGAGTGGGGTGGGATGGGATGGGATGGAGTGGGGTGGGATGGGGTGGAGTGGGGTGGGATGGGATGGAGTGGGGTGGGATGGGGTGGGATGGAGTGGGGTGGGATGGGGTGGGATGGGGTGGAGTGGGGTGGGATGGGATGGGGTGGGGTGGGATGGGATGGAGTGGGGTGGGATGGAGTGGGATGGGGTGGGGTGGGGTGGGATGGAGTGGGATGGAGTGGGGTGGGATGGGGTGGGATGGAGTGGGGTGGGATGGGGTGGGATGGAGTGGGGTGGGATGGGGTGGGATGGGGTGGAGTGGGGTGGGATGGGATGGGGTGGGATGGGATGGGGTGGGGTGAGGTGGGATGGGGTGGGGTGGAGTGGGGTGGGTGGGATGGGGTGGGATGGGATGGGGTGGGATGGGGTGGGGTGGGGTGGGATGGGGTGGGGTGGGATGGGGTGGGGTGGGATGGGGTGGGGTGGGATGGGGAGGGGTGGGGTGGGGTGGGATGGGGTGGGGTGGGGTGGGGTGGGATGGGGAGGGATGGGATGGGGTGGGGTGGGGTGGGGTGGAGTGGGGTGGGGTGGAGTGGAGTGGGGTGGGATGAGATGGGGTGGGGAGGGATGGGATGGGGTGGAGTGGGGTGGGGTTGGGTGGGGTGGGATGGGATGGAGTGGGGTGGGATGGGATGGGATGGGGTGGGGTGGGGTGGGATGGGGTGGGGTGGAGTGGGGTGGGATGGGATGGGATGGGATGGGGTGGGATGGGGTGGGGAGGGGTGGGGTGGGATGGGATGGAGTGGGGTGGGATGGGGTGGGGTGGAGTGGGGTGGAATGGGGTGGGGTGGGGAGGGGTGGAGTGGGGTGGGGTGGGATGGGGTGGGATGGGGTGGGGTGAGGTGGGATGGGGTGGGGTGGAGTGGGGTGGGGTGGGATGAGATGGGGTGGGGAGGGATGGGATGGGGTGGAGTGGGGTGGGGTTGGGTGGGGTGGGATGGGATGGAGTGGGGTGGGATGGGATGGGATGGGGTGGGGTGGGGTGGGATGGGGTGGGGTGGAGTGGGGTGGGATGGGATGGGATGGGATGGGGTGGGATGGGGTGGGGAGGGGTGGGGTGGGATGGGATGGAGTGGGGTGGGATGGGGTGGGGTGGAGTGGGGTGGAATGGGGTGGGGTGGGGAGGGGTGGAGTGGGGTGGGGTGGGATGGGGTGGGATGGGGTGGGGTGAGGTGGGATGGGGTGGGGTGGAGTGGGGTGGGGTGGGATGGGGTGGGATGGGATGGAGTGGGGTGGGGTGGGATGGGATGGGGTGGAGTGGGGTGGGATGGGATGGGGTGGAGTGGGGTGGGATGGGATGGGGTGGGATGGGGTGGGGTGGGATGGGATGGAGTGGGGTGGGATGGGGTGGGGTGGAGTGGGGTGGAATGGGGAGGGGTGGAGTGGGGTGGGGTGGGATGGGATGGAGTGGGGTGGGGTGAGGTGGGATGGGGTGGGGTGGAGTGGGGTGGGGTGGGATGGGGTGGGATGGGATGGAGTGGGGTGGGGTGGAGTGGGGTGGGATGGGGTGGGATGGAATGGGATGGAGTGGGGTGGGATGGGGTGGGGTGGGATGGGGAGGGGTGGGGTGGGATGGGGTGGGGTGGGATGGGGTGGGATGGGGAGGGGTGGGGTGGGATGGGGTGAGGTGGGTGAGGTGGGGTGGGATGGAGTGGGGTGGGATGGGGTGGAGTGGGGTGAGGTGAGGTGAGGTGGGGTGGGTGAGGTGGGGTGGGGTGGGGTGGGGTAGGATGGGATGGGGTGGAGTGGGGTGAGGTCGGGTGGGGTGGCATGGGGTGGGGTGGGATGGGGAGGGGTGGGGAGGGGTGGGGAGGGGTGGGGTGAGGTGGTGTGGGGTGGGGTGGGATGGGGTGGGGTGAGGTGGGATGGGGTGGGGTGAGGTGGGGTGGAGTGGGATGGAGTGGGATGGGGTGGGGTGAGGTGGGGTGGGATGGGGTGGGATGGGGTGGGGTGGGGTGGGGTGGAGTGGGGTGGGATGTCGTGGGATGGAGTAGGTTGGGGTGGGGTGGGATGGGGTTTGTTGGGCTGGGATGGAGTGGGATGGAGTGGGGTGGGGTGGGATGGGGTGGGATGGGGTGGGGTGAGGTGGGGTGGAGTGGGATGGGGTGGGATGGGATGGGGTGGGGTGAGGTGGGGTGGGGTGGAGTGGGGTGGGATGGGGTGGAGTGGGGTGGGGTGAGGTGAGGTGAGGTGGGGTGGGTGAGGTGGGGTGGGGTGGGGTGGGATGGGATGGGGTGGGATGGAGTGGGGTGGGATGGGATGGGATGGAGTGGGGTGGGATGGGGTGGGATGGAGTGGGGTGGGGTGGGATGGAGTGGGATGGGGTGGGGTGGGATGGGATGGAGTGGGGTGGGGTGGGATGGGATGGAGTGGGGTGGGATGGAGTGGGATGGGGTGGGGTGGGATGGAGTGGGGTGGGATGGGGTGGGATGGAGTGGGGTGGGATGGGTTGGGGTGGAGTGGGGTGGGATGGGATGGGATGGAGTGGGGTGGGATGGAGTGGGATGGAGTGGGGTGGGATGGAGTGGGGTGGGATGGGGTGGGATGGAGTGGGGTGGGATGGGGTGGGATGGAGTGGGGTGGGATGGGTTGGGGTGGAGTGGGGTGGGATGGGATGGGATGGAGTGGGGTGGGATGGGGTGGGATGGAGTGGGGTGGGATGGGGTGGGATGGAGTGGGGTGGGATGGGTTGGGGTGGAGTGGGGTGGGATGGGATGGGATGGAGTGGGGTGGGATGGGGTGGGATGGAGTGGGGTGGGATGGGGTGGGGTGGAGTGGGGTGGGATGGGATGGGGTGGGATGGGATGGAGTGGGGTGGGGTGGGATGGAGTGGGGTGGGATGGAGTGGGATGGAGTGGGGTGGGATGGGGTGGGATGGAGTGGGGTGGGATGGGATGGGATGGAGTGGGGTGGGATGGGGTGGGGTGGAGTGGGGTGGGATGGGGTGGGATGGGGTGGAGTGGGGTGGGATGGGATGGGGTGGGATGGGATAGAGTGGGGTGGGATGGAGTGGGATGGGGTGGGGTGGGATGGAGTGGGGTGGAGTGGGGTGGGATGGGATGGGATGGAGTGGGGTGGGATGGGGTGGGGTGGTGTGGGGTGGGATGGGATGGGATGGAGTGGGATGGGATGGGGTGGGATGGAGTGGGGTGGGATGGGGTGGGATGGGGTGGAGTGGGGTGGGATGGGATGGGGTGGGGTGGGATGGGATGGAGTGGGGTGGGATGGAGTGGGATGGGGTGGGGTGGGGTGGGATGGAGTGGGATGGAGTGGGGTGGGATGGGGTGGGATGGAGTGGGGTGGGATGGAGTGGGGTGGGATGGGGTGGGATGGGGTGGAGTGGGGTGGGATGGGATGGGGTGGGATGGGATGGGGTGGGGTGAGGTGGGATGGGGTGGGGTGGAGTGGGGTGGGTGGGATGGGGTGGGATGGGATGGGGTGGGATGGGATGGGGTGGGATGGGGTGGGGTGGGATGGGGTGGGGTGGGATGGGGTGGGGTGGGATGGGGTGGGGTGGGATGGGGAGGGGTGGGGTGGGATGGGGTGGGGTGGGGTGGGGTGGGATGGGATGGGGAGGGATGGGATGGGGTGGAGTGGGGTGGGGTGGAGTGGGGTGGGGTGGAGTGGAGTGGGGTGGGATGAGATGGGGTGGGGAGGGATGGGATGGGGTGGAGTGGGGTGGGGTTGGGTGGGGTGGGATGGGATGGAGTGGGGTGGGATGGGATGGGGTGGGGAGGGGTGGGGTGGGGTGGGGTGGGATGGGGTGGGATGGGGTGTGGTGGAGTGGGGTGGGATGGGATGGGATGGGGTGGGATGGGGTGGGGAGGGGTGGGGTGGGATGGGATGGAGTGGGGTGGGATGGGGTGGGGTGGAGTGGGGTGGAATGGGGTGGGGTGGGGAGGGGTGGAGTGGGGTGGGGTGGGATGGGGTGGGATGGGGTGGGGTGAGGTGGGATGGGGTGGGGTGGAGTGGGGTGGGGTGGGATGGGGTGGGATGGGATGGAGTGGGGTGGGGTGGGATGGGATGGGGTGGAGTGGGGTGGGATGGGATGGGGTGGAGTGGGGTGGGATGGGATGGGGTGGGATGGGGTGGGATGGGATGGGATGGAGTGGGGTGGGGTGAGGTGGGATGGGGTGGGGTGGAGTGGGGTGGGATGGGGTGGGATGGGATGGAGTGGGGTGGGATGGGGTGGAGTGGGGTGGGATGGGATGGGGTGGGATGGGATGGAGTGGGGTGGGATGGGGTGGGGTGGGATGGGGAGGGGTGGGGTGGGATGGGGTGGGGTGGGGTGGGATGGGGTGGGATGGGATGGGGTGGGGTGGGATGGGGAGGGGTGGGGTGGGATGGGGTGAGGTGGGGTGGGGTGGGTGAGGTGGGGTGGGATGGAGTGGGGTGGGATGGGGTGGAGTGGGGTGGGGTGAGGTGAGGTGAGGTGGGGTGGGTGAGGTGGGGTGGGGTGGGGTGGGATGGGATGGGGTGGAGTGGGGTGAGGTCGGGTGGGGTGGGGTGGCATGGGGTGGGGTGGGATGGGGTGGGGTGGGATGGGGAGGGGTGGGGAGGGGTGGGGTGAGGTGAGGTGGGGTGGGGTGGGGTGGGATGGGGTGGGGTGAGGTGGGATGGGGTGGGGTGAGGTGGGGTGGAGTGGGATGGAGTGGGATGGGGTGGGGTGAGGTGGGGTGGGGTGAGGTGGGGTGGGGTGGGATGGGGTGGGATGGGGTGGGGTGGGGTGGAGTGGGGTGGGATGTCGTGGGATGGAGTAGGTTGGGGTGGGGTGGGATGGGGTTTGTTGGGCTGGGATGGAGTGGGATGGAGTGGGGTGGGGTGGGATGGGGTGGGATGGGGTGGGGTGAGGTGGGGTGGAGTGGGATGGAGTGGGATGGGGTGGGATGGGGTGGGGTGAGGTGGGGTGGAGTGGGATGGGGTGGGATGGGGTGGGGTGGGGTGAGGTGGGGTGGGGTGGGGTGGGATGGAGTGGGGTGTGGGTCCCTTTGACCAAGACTGCCGGAACCTGAAAGAATGAAAAACGCTCGCAGAAACGCTCGCTCCAGAAACGCTCACCACTCTTCCACAAACGCAAGACCTTTTAAAACTCCGCAATCTCATGTTTTTATTTATCACAAACGGCGCAAGCCGGCGTGTAGGTAGTGCACAAGGTGGGGGGGGGGGGTGGGAGGGTGGTTAACCGACTCAAGTAATTAGCGACAATTAATGCGGCGACAATTAATGCGGCGGGGGGGGGATAATAAAATTACGACACTCAGATTCCCGTGATCGGCTGTTGGTTGTGCGGGGCGCGGTTCAAGACGTTTAAATCATGAGGACACCGTGAGATATCGTCAGGACAAGGTCCAGGCAGTAAGAAATAACAATCCAGGAATCCGGAATGACTTCCTGCATTAAAACAAAGCAACTTGTATTTTGATGTTAGCAGGTAAGACCCCACTGAGCTACGTAGCTCTTTTTCAGAAGCGAGCTGGCCATCAGGAATGACAGCGCGACGAAGTGGCTCATCATCATCATGATCACGTGGAAATCGACAGCAGACAAACCCTCTAGAACGCACGTCGATTCTAAATGCGGAGGGGAAAGCCGAAGGAGCCGGAGAAAAATCCACTCCACCATGGGGGAAGAGAGATAAACACCGCTAACTCCAAATAAACAGCAGGCGTCGGGGGTCGGAATCGGACCCACGACCTCCTGTACACCAGGCGAGGGAGAAAACATCTCATAGCCACCGCGGCGTGAGAACGCCCCCCCACCCCCCCGCGTGCCCACCCCCACTCTGCTCACCCCCCCCCCACCACCCCCCACCCCAACGCCCGCAGTGGGACCGACGCTCCGATCGTAGTTCGGGAATTTTCAACAAATTAAACGTTTGTCGCAGATTAGTGTTTAAAACGAGTGCAATTATCTTAAATTGGGTGTGCGTGTGCGGTAAACTCTCAATCGACGGCCGTTTTCAGTTCGCGGGCCGACAAAAGATAATTCGGGGCCCCGATTCGCGTGTTCCGAAACGATCATACAGCCGCACGTCCGTCTCTCTCCGAGCTGGTGGTCTAGACAAGGCCGAGACGACCGCACGCGCAACGCGGCGATCGCGTGCCACGCACGCGAGGCGCACCGACGGCAGCCGTGCCTTCCCGCCGCTTGTGAGCGGCACAGCCTTTGGCGAAAAATCTTGAGTTGGTGGTCTAGGCAAGGCCGAGATGCACGTTGAACTTCGTTCGCACCGTGCGTAGCCAACCGGGCTAATCGTAAGGTGCGGGGTGGCAAGGACGGCCTCTTTGCCGCGCGCGCTCGGGAGCACCGACATTCCTGATTCTCTTCCAGGGATATTTCCGCACTTCGTGCGTTGGCTTGTTTTTGTTTGGTGCGAGAAAGCATCAGAAACGTAGCCGCGACCCCCGGCAACAATCGGATCAAAACGACGACGACAGCGGCTTCTCCGTGACCCTTAAACCCAACTGCGGTCCCCCCCCCCCTTGCCCGTTGTCAGGGGGGTCCCTTTGTACAAATTCTCCCGTGCCCACCCCCCCACCCCCCCCCCCCGACCCATCGCCACCCCACCCCCCCCACAGTCACTGCTCTTCCACGTCCTGCACGAGGGCGTTGGTGTCGGCGTCGTCCGCGTGGGCGCCGTAAAGGGCGTTCTCAAACGAGCCGCCGTCGTCCACCCGGGCGGTCACCGCGGGCCCCCCCCCCGCCTCGCCCGCCGCCCGCCCCCCACGGTAGCGAGGGCAGCCAGCGCGGGGGGGGGCAGCCCCCCGGCGCCCCGAGCCGCCGCCGCTGCCGCCGGCAGAGCCAGGCGAGGGCGAGGGAGGCGCAGGCGGAGAGGGCGAGGACGCCCAGCGCCGTCGCAGAGGCAGAGCCGCGGCGCAACGAGCCCGGGAGGTCTGGAACGACGGACAAGGTGAGGCGGGGGTGGGTGGGGTGGGTGGGGAGCACATGAGAGGGCGGCTGACCACGTGTAAGCGTGTGTCTGTGCGTCAGTGTGTGTGTGTGTTCAGCACAAACAACTCCCTATCGCCTCCGTGGTGCCGGACGGTAACGCTGTGGTGAGCAGTGCCATGGGGGAGAAAGACCAATTTCATGCCATTTGTAGTCACCACAGCGGCCAAAGGGGGCTCTGGACGAGTGCGAGGGGCTGGTAACCCCTCCACCTTCAATCTAAGTACCATTAAACCACATGGGGGACAAATCTAAGCTTGTGCCGCAGGCCCCGGGGGACAGGCGTCTACGACGTCTCCTGGCCAAACCCCATTTAGTGGAACCAGGAAACTGAACCTGCACCTTCGGGGTTCCTCCAGAAACAGCAAAAAGCCACTGCGGGTGGCCATGTGGAATGTTCGAACGCTGAAGACGAACATCCGTGGAGGGATGCAGGCAAGGCCGATGAATCGGATGCCTTCTATAACCTCCTGTCACAGATGCTGGCTAAAGTGGCCCCTCGGGATAGAGTCATCCTGTTGAGTGACTTTAATGCTCGAGTGGGTCATGATTCTGGTAACTGGGCTGAAGTGACTGGAAGGGATGGGCCAGACCAGCTCGATAACAACGGTAGGATACTGCTAGAGACCTCATAGTGTAACTGCTAGACTTATGTGCAGCCCATATGTTTGTAATTACCAACACGCTGTTCTGGCATCAGTGCATCCACACAACATCATGGATGCACACTGGGTCCAAGCAAGAACATCTGCTGGACTACATAGTGACAGAACAGCTAATGCGGCCCCATGTCCTTGACAGCAGGACCTACCGTGGAGCTGATCTGCCCAATGACTATCGGCTTGTCATCTGTAAGATGCACCTGCCATTCTTCCACTCTGGTGGTGGGTGTACATTCAGGACCCCATCCAAAAACCCTTAGTGGCATGGTATCAGCTAGCTGATGAAAGTTGCAAACGAGAATTTCATCATCGCTTGCAGCTGGGGTTGGCATCGTCCCCACTCCTCCTGATGCCGAGGGGAAATGGGTGAGGTTTAGGACTGTGGTTCATGCAGCTGCAATGGCTGCTTTGGGTACACGGTCCAAACTTCCCCAGTGACCCTGGTTGACGGAGGCGGTGTTCCGGCTGGCTGAGAAAAAACAACAAGCCCACTCTCATCATCTACAGCAGGAGTTGGGAACGTACGGCCCACGGGCTGTGTAAGGCCCGCGAAATAATTTAGTCTGGCCCTGCCAAGGCAACCGCAGGCGGGACTCGAAATTCAATAAATCTAGGAGAAAACCTGGCAAAGCAGTTGCGAGTAGCAACATCATCAACACCAGCTAACATCAAGAGAAGCAGTTCCAGCCATCGCATTAGGGGTGAGTTAATTAAATGTTTGACCAAATATAACAGGATAATTTTTAAGTTGATAATTTTGTATGGACCGCAAATTATGTTATAAATATCCAAATGGCCCTTGGCAGAAAAAAGGTTCCCCACCCCTGGTCTACAGCATCCCAGATCAGAGAATGAGGAGGCTTATCGCAGCCTTCGCTCGGAGGTTCGGAGAGCCGTGCGGCATTGCAAGGATGGGTGGTGGTCACGGGTTGTTAAGGAGATGGAGTCTGCCTCAGTAGCCCACGATCACAAATCACTCTTTAACGCCATAATAAAGGTAACTTCCAGCACCACACCTATCACCACCATTAGGAGAACGGAAGGTGATCCGATCTCTGACCGCTAGGAACAGGTTTGCAGATGTGCTGAGCATTTCTGTGAGGTCTTGGGGGAGGGGAAATCCCTCAGCCTGAAAGCATCATGAGGCAAAGTGGGAATGACCCTTCTGAGGCTGCCGTGCCTCAAATATTTGAGGAGGAAGTCACCCCCTGTGAGTGGCTGGCTGAGGTGCTATCCGTTGAGGAAGTACTGAAGGCAATCCAGAGTCTGAGACCAGGAAAAGCACCGGGCAGAGATGATCTCCCAAGCGAAATGATGAGGGAGGTTGGCGTTTGTGCGCAGACTGCCCTACATGACATCATAATAACAGTTGGGACCACTGGATGGGTTCCGTAGAATTAGATGGATGCCCTGGTGGTCCCCCTCTTTTAGAAGTAGGACTGCACAGACTGTCACAACTACAGGGGCATCTCCCTCCTCAGTGTGCTGGGAAAGGTCCTGGCAAGGATTATTCAACATCGCCTTGCCAGGCACGCTGAGGAGAGGCTTGCGGAGCTCCAGTGTGGTTTCAGGAAAAGGTGGTCTTGCACAGATGCCATATTTTCTGTCTGTCTGCTACAGCAGAAGTGTAGGGAATTCCAACAAATTCTAGATTTGAAGCTTTCGTGACTGCAAGAATTCATACTCTGTGGTTTTTTCGGTAAAGGGGGGTAAATGGGCACAACATGGGCTAGAGAAAAGATGGAGTGATGTGGTACAGGAGGATGTGGAGCTGAGTGGACTTGCCGATGACTGGTACCAGCGGTGTCAAGATCGGCCTCTGTGGCTCGTGAAGGACGCAGTTGGAGGAAGTCGCTCTCCAGCAACAATGGAGGGCAGAGGAGCGACGCTCACAACAACGAGTGGAGTGACTAAAACACGGCAAGTTGGCACAATAAGGAGCACAGGTGGTGCGCATCAGCCAGTCATCTCAGTCAGTCGACCCACAGCACCTGGGTCTCTCCTGTGACCTCCTGCCAGTTGGCGTTCGACACTTCATGTGGCCTCAACGTGCACATGGCCTGGCACAAGCGCCGTGGTGACGTCACCGCCAGTTAATGGCGGTTGTTGTTGTTGTTGTGTGTGTCGGTGTGTATGTGTAGGCGCCAGCATCTGTGCCTCCTCACCAGTGGGGTCTATTGCCGAGGACGACTTGGCCGGGCTCGCCAGTGGCTCTGCAAAGAAAACACCGACAGCATGAACCCACGCGGCACCACCGTCGCCGCCGCCACCATGAGGATCTGCCATTGTCTTTCCTCTGCCTTTGTCCTCCTCTGCCTTTGTCTCTCTGCCATTGTCTTTCTGTCTTTGTCTTTCCTCCTCTGCCATTGTCTTTCTGCCATTGTCTTTCCTCCTCTGCCATTGTCTTTCTGCCATTGTCTTTCTGCCGTTGTCTTTCCTCCTCTGCCATTGTCTTTCTGCCTTTGTCTTTCCTCCTCTGCCATTGTCTTTCTGCCATTGTCTTTCTGCCATTGTCTTTCCTCCTCCCCTCCTCCTCCCGGACCAATTCCAGCAATCCAATTCCACCTGCACGTGACGAGTAATCTGATGACATCTGCACATTACCAGTAGTGCGAGTCCAAATGTGCTGAACTAGGAACGAATTGTAACGTTTTGATTACGTGACCAACCTTTACTAATTGGCTACATAGATACGGCCGCTGTGTCGCCGGTAACATCTACACGTCCGCCGTGACACGGTTACATCTACACAACCACCATGACACGGTTACATCTACACAACCACCGTGACACAGTTACATCTACACAACCACAGTGACACAGTTACATCTACACAACCACCGTGACACAGTTACATCTACACAACCACCGTGACACAGTTACATCTACACAACCACCATGACACGGTTACATCTACACAACCACCGTGACACAGTTACATCTACACAACCACCGTGACACGGTTACATCTACACAACCACCTTGACACAGTTACATCTACACGACCACCGTGACACAGTTACATCTACACAACCACCGTGACACAGTTACATCTACACAACTACCTTGACACAGTTACATCTACACGACCACCGTGACACAGTTACATCTACACAACCACCGTGACACAGTTACATCTACACAACCACCGTGACACGGTTACATCTACACAACCACCGTGACACGGTTACATCTACACAACCACCGTGACACAGTTACATCTACACGACCACCGTGACACGGTTACATCTACACAACCACCGTGACACGGTTACATCTACACAACCACCGTGACACAGTTACATCTACACAACCACCGTGACACGGTTACATCTACACAACCACCGTGATGCAGTTACATCTACACAACCACCGTGACACGGTTACATCTACACAACCACCGTGACACGGTTACATCTACACAACCACCGTGACACAGTTACATCTACACGACCACCATGACACAGTTACATCTACACAACCACCGTGACACGGTTACATCTACACAACCACCATGACACGGTTACATCTACACAACCACCGTGACACGGTTACATCTAAACAAGCACCGTGACATGGTTACATCTACACAACCACCGTGACACGGTTACATCTACACAACCACCGTGACACAGTTACATCTACACAACCACCGTGACACGGTTACATCTACACAACCACCTTGACACAGTTACATTTACACGACCACCGTGACACAGTTACGTCTACACAACCACCGTGACACAGTTACATCTACACAACTACCTTGACACAGTTACATCTACACGACCACCGTGACACAGTTACATCTACACAACCACCGTGACACAGTTACATATACACAACCACCGTGACACGGTTACATCTACACAACCACCGTGACACAGTTACATCTACACAACCACCGTGACACAGTTACATCTACACGACCACCGTGACACGGTTACATCTACACAACCACCGTGACACGGTTACATCTACACAACCACCGTGACACAGTTACATCTACACGACCACCGTGACACAGTTACATCTACACAACCACCGTGACACGGTTACATCTACACAACCACCGTGACACAGTTACATCTACACGACCACCATGACACAGTTACATCTACACAACCACCGTGACACGGGTTACATCTACACAACCACCGTGACACAGTTACATCTACACAACCACCGTGACACGGTTACATCTACACAACCACCGTGATACAGTTACATCTACACAACCACCGTGACACGGTTACATCTACACAACCACCGTGACACGGTTACATCTACACAACCACCGTGACACAGTTACATCTACACGACCACCATGACACAGTTACATCTACACAACCACCGTGACACGGTTACATCTACACAACCACCATGACACGGTTACATCTACACAACCACCGTGACACGGTTACATCTAAACAAGCACCGTGACATGGTTACATCTACACAACCACCGTGACACGGTTACATCTACACAACCACCGTGACACGGTTACATCTACACAACCACCGTGACACAGTTACATCTACACAACCACCGTGACACAGTTACATCTACACAACCACCGTGACACGGTTACATCTACACAATCACCGTGACACAGTTACATCTACACAACCACCATGACACGGTTACATCTACACAACTACCGTGACACGGTTACATCTACACTACCACCGTGACACGGTTACATCAACACGACCACCATGACACAGTTACATCTACACAACCACCGTGACACGGTTACATCAACACGACCACCATGACACGGTTACATCTACACGACCACCGTGACACGGTTACATCTACACAACCACCGTGACACGGTTACATCTACACAACTACCGTGACACAGTTACATCTACACAACTACCGTGATACAGTTACATCTACACAACTACCGTGACACAGTTACATCTACACAACCACCGTGACACGGTTACATCTACACAACTACTGTGACACAGTTACATCTACACGACCACCGTGACACAGTTACATCTACACGACTACCGTGACACAGTTACATCTACACGACCACCGTAACACAGTTACATCTACACAACTACCGTGACACAGTTACATCTACACAACCACCGTGACACAGTTACATCTACACAACCACCGTGACACGGTTACATCTACACAACCACCGTGACACGGTTACATCTACACAACCACCGTGACACGGTTACATCTACACAACCACCGTGACACGGTTACATCTACACAACCACCGTGACACAGTTACATCTACACGACCACCGTGACACGGTTACATCTACATGACCACCGTGACACGGTTACATCTACACGACCACCGTGACACAGTTACATGTACACAACCACAGTGACACAGTTACATCTACACAACCACCGTGACACGGTTACATCTACACAACTACCGTGACACAGTTACATCTACACAACCACCGTGACACAGTTACATCTACACGACCACCGTGACACAGTTACATCTACACGACCACCGTGACACGGTTACATCTACACGACCACCGTGACACGGTTACATCTACACGACCACCGTGACACGGTTACATCTACACGACCACCGTGACACAGTTACATCTACACAACCACAGTGACACAGTTACATCTACACAACCACCGTGACACGGTTACATCTACACAACTACCGTGACACAGTTACATCTACACAACCACCGTGACACAGTTACATCTAAACAAGCACCGTGACATGGTTACATCTAAACAAGCACCGTGACACGGTTACATCTACACAACCACCGTGACACGGTTACATCTAAACAAGCACCGTGACATGGTTACATCTACACAACCACCGTGACACGGTTACATCTACACAACCACCGTGACACGGTTACATCTACACAACCACCGTGACACGGTTACATCTACACAACCACCGTGACACGGTTACATCTACACGACCACCGTGACACGGTTACATCTACACGACCACCGTGACACGGTTACATCTACACGACCACCGTGACACGGTTACATCTACACGACCACCGTGACACGGTTACATCTACACGACCACAGTGACACAGTTACATCTACACAACCACCGTGACACGGTTACATCTACACAACTACCGTGACACAGTTACATCTACACAACCACAGTGACACAGTTACATCTACACAACCACCGTGACACGGTTACATCTACACAACCACCGTGACACGGTTACATCTAAACAAGCACCGTGACATGGTTACATCTACACAACCACCGTGACACGGTTACATCTACACAACCACCGTGACACGGTTACATCTACACAACCACCGTGACACAGTTACATCTACACAACCACCGTGACACAGTTACATCTACACAACCACCGTGACACGGTTATATCTACACAACCACCGTGACACAGTTACATCTACACAACCACCATGACACGGTTACATCTACACAACTACCGTGACACGGTTACATCTACACTACCACCGTGACACGGTTACATCAACACGACCACCATGACACAGTTACATCTACACAACCACCGTGACACGGTTACATCAACACGACCACCATGACACGGTTACAGCTACACGACCACCGTGACACGGTTACATCTACACAGCCACCGTGACACGGTTACATCTACACAACTACCGTGACACAGTTACATCTACACAACTACCGTGACACAGTTACATCTACACAACTACCGTGACACAGTTACATCTACACAACCACCGTGACACGGTTACATCTACACAACTACCGTGACACAGTTACATCTACACGACCACCGTGACACAGTTACATCTACACGACCACCGTGACACGGTTACATCTACACGACCACCGTGACACGGTTACATCTACACGACCACCGTGACACGGTTACATCTACACGACCACCGTGACACAGTTACATCTACACAACCACAGTGACACAGTTACATCTACACAACCACCGTGACACGGTTACATCTACACAACTACCGTGACACAGTTACATCTACACAACCACCGTGACACAGTTACATCTAAACAAGCACCGTGACATGGTTACATCTAAACAAGCACCGTGACACGGTTACATCTACACAACCACCGTGACACGGTTACATCTAAACAAGCACCGTGACATGGTTACATCTACACAACCACCGTGACACGGTTACATCTACACAACCACCGTGACACGGTTACATCTACACAACCACCGTGACACGGTTACATCTACACAACCACCGTGACACGGTTACATCTACACGACCACCGTGACACGGTTACATCTACACGACCACCGTGACACGGTTACATCTACACGACCACCGTGACACGGTTACATCTACACGACCACCGTGACACGGTTACATCTACACGACCACAGTGACACAGTTACATCTACACAACCACCGTGACACGGTTACATCTACACAACTACCGTGACACAGTTACATCTACACAACCACAGTGACACAGTTACATCTACACAACCACCGTGACACGGTTACATCTACACAACCACCGTGACACGGTTACATCTAAACAAGCACCGTGACATGGTTACATCTACACAACCACCGTGACACGGTTACATCTACACAACCACCGTGACACGGTTACATCTACACAACCACCGTGACACAGTTACATCTACACAACCACCGTGACACAGTTACATCTACACAACCACCGTGACACGGTTATATCTACACAACCACCGTGACACAGTTACATCTACACAACCACCATGACACGGTTACATCTACACAACTACCGTGACACGGTTACATCTACACTACCACCGTGACACGGTTACATCAACACGACCACCATGACACAGTTACATCTACACAACCACCGTGACACGGTTACATCAACACGACCACCATGACACGGTTACAGCTACACGACCACCGTGACACGGTTACATCTACACAGCCACCGTGACACGGTTACATCTACACAACTACCGTGACACAGTTACATCTACACAACTACCGTGACACAGTTACATCTACACAACTACCGTGACACAGTTACATCTACACAACCACCGTGACACGGTTACATCTACACAACTACCGTGACACAGTTACATCTACACGACCACCGTGACACAGTTACATCTACACGACTACCGTGACACAGTTACATCTACACGACCACCGTAACACAGTTACATCTACACAACTACCATGACACAGTTACATCTACACAACCACCGTGACACGGTTACATCTACACGACCACCGTGACACGGTTACATCTACACAACTACCGTGACACGGTTACATCTACACAACCACCGTGACACGGTTACATCTACACAACCACAGTGACACAGTTACATCTACACAACCACCGTGACACGGTTACATCTACACAACTACCGTGACACAGTTACATCTACACAACCACAGTGACACAGTTACATCTACACAACCACCGTGACACGGTTACATCTACACAACCACCGTGACACGGTTACATCTACACAACCACCGTGACACGGTTACATCTACACAACCACCGTGACACGGTTACATCTACACGACCACCGTGACACGGTTACATCTACACAACCACAGTGACACAGTTACATCTACACAACCACCGTGACACGGTTACATCTACACAACTACCGTGACACAGTTACATCTACACAACCACCGTGACACAGTTACATCTACACGACCACTGTGACACAGTTACATCTACACAACCACCGTGACACGGTTACATCTACACAACCACCGTGACACGGTTACATCTACACAACCACCGTGACACGGTTACATCTACACGACCACCGTGACACGGTTACATCTACACGACCACCGTGACACGGTTACATCTACACGACCACCGTGACACGGTTACATCTACACGACCACCGTGACACAGTTACATCTACACAACCACAGTGACACAGTTACATCTACACAACCACCGTGACACGGTTACATCTACACAACTACCGTGACACAGTTACATCTACACAACCACAGTGACACAGTTACATCTACACAACCACCGTGACACGGTTACATCTACACGACCACCGTGACACAGTTACATCTACACAACCACAGTGACACAGTTACATCTACACAACCACCGTGACACAGTTACATCTACACGACCACCGTGACACAGTTACATCTACACAACCACCGTGACACAGTTACATCTACACGACCACCGTGACACAGTTACATCTACACAACCACCGTGACACGGTTACATCTACACAACCACCGTGACACAGTTACATCTACACAACCACCGTGACACAGTTACATCTACACAACCACCGTGCCACAGTTACATCTACACAACCACCGTGACACGGTTACATCTACACAACCACCGTGACACGGTTACATCTACACAACCACCGTGACACAGTTACATCTACACAACCACCGTGACACGGTTACATCTACACAACCACCGTGACACAGTTACATCTACACAACCACCGTGACACGGTTACATCTACACAACCACCGTGACACAGTTACATCTACACAACCACCGTGACACGGTTACATCTACACAACCACCGTGACACGGTTACATCTACACAACCACCGTGACACGGTTACATCTACACAACCACCGTGACACAGTTACATCTACACAACCACCGTGACACAGTTACATCTACACAACCACCGTGACACGGTTACATCTACACAACCACCGTGACACGGTTACATCTACACAACCACCATGACACAGTTACATCTACACAACCACCGTGACACGGTTCCATCTACACAACCACCGTGAAACAGTTACATCTACACAACCACCGTGACACGGTTACATCTACACAACCACCGTGACACGGTTACATCTACACAACCACCGTGACACAGTTACATCTACACAACCACCGTGACACGGTTCCATCTACACAACCACCGTGACACAGTTACATCTACACTACCACCGTGACACGGTTACATCAACACGACCACCATGACACAGTTACATCTACACAACCACCGTGACACGGTTACATCAACACGACCACCATGACACGGTTACATCTACACGACCACCGTGACACGGTTACATCTACACAACCACCGTGACACGGTTACATCTACACAACTACCGTGACACAGTTACATCTACACAACTACCGTGACACAGTTACATCTACACAACCACCGTGACACGGTTACATCTACACAACTACCGTGACACAGTTACATCTACACGACCACCGTGACACAGTTACATCTACACGACTACCGTGACACAGTTACATCTACACGACCACCGTAACACAGTTACATCTACACAACTACCGTGACACAGTTACATCTACACAACCACCGTGACACGGTTACATCTACACGACCACCGTGACACGGTTACATCTACACAACTACCGTGACACGGTTACATCTACACAACCACCGTGACACGGTTACATCTACACAACTACCGTGACACGGTTACATCTACACAACCACCGTGACACGGTTACATCTACACAACCACAGTGACACAGTTACATCTACACAACCACCGTGACACGGTTACATCTACACAACTACCGTGACACAGTTACATCTACACAACCACAGTGACACAGTTACATCTACACAACCACCGTGACACGGTTACATCTACACAACCACCGTGACACGGTTACATCTACACAACCACCGTGACACGGTTACATCTACACAACCACCGTGACACGGTTACATCTACACAACCACCGTGACACGGTTACATCTACACGACCACCGTGACACGGTTACATCTACACGACCACCGTGACACAGTTACATCTACACAACCACAGTGACACAGTTACATCTACACAACCACCGTGACACGGTTACATCTACACAACTACCGTGACACAGTTACATCTACACAACCACCGTGACACAGTTACATCTACACGACCACCGTGACACAGTTACATCTACACAACCACCGTGACACGGTTACATCTACACAACCACCGTGACACGGTTACATCTACACAACCACCGTGACACGGTTACATCTACACGACCACCGTGACACGGTTACATCTACACGACCACCGTGACACGGTTACATCTACACGACCACCGTGACACGGTTACATCTACACGACCACCGTGACACAGTTACATCTACACAACCACAGTGACACAGTTACATCTACACAACCACCGTGACACGGTTACATCTACACAACTACCGTGACACAGTTACATCTACACAACCACAGTGACACAGTTACATCTACACAACCACCGTGACACGGTTACATCTACACGACCACCGTGACACAGTTACATCTACACAACCACAGTGACACAGTTACATCTACACAACCACCGTGACACAGTTACATCTACACGACCACCGTGACACAGTTACATCTACACAACCACCGTGACACAGTTACATCTACACGACCACCGTGACACAGTTACATCTACACAACCACCGTGACACGGTTACATCTACACAACCACCGTGACACAGTTACATCTACACAACCACCGTGACACAGTTACATCTACACAACCACCGTGCCACAGTTACATCTACACAACCACCGTGACACGGTTACATCTACACAACCACCGTGACACGGTTACATCTACACAACCACCGTGACACAGTTACATCTACACAACCACCGTGACACGGTTACATCTACACAACCACCGTGACACAGTTACATCTACACAACCACCGTGACACGGTTACATCTACACAACCACCGTGACACAGTTACATCTACACAACCACCGTGACACGGTTACATCTACACAACCACCGTGACACGGTTACATCTACACAACCACCGTGACACGGTTACATCTACACAACCACCGTGACACAGTTACATCTACACAACCACCGTGACACAGTTACATCTACACAACCACCGTGACACGGTTACATCTACACAACCACCGTGACACGGTTACATCTACACAACCACCGTGACACAGTTACATCTACACAACCACCGTGACACGGTTCCATCTACACAACCACCGTGACACAGTTACATCTACACAACCACCGTGACACGGTTACATCTACACAACCACCATGACACGGTTACATCTACACAACCACCGTGACACAGTTACATCTACACAACCACCGTGACACGGTTCCATCTACACAACCACCGTGACACAGTTACATCTACACAACCACCGTGACACGGTTCCATCTACACAACCACCGTGACACAGTTACATCTACACAACCACCGTGACACGGTTACATCTACACAACCACCGTGACACGGTTACATCTACACAACCACCGTGACACAGTTACATCTACACAACCACCGTGACACGGTTACATCTACACAACCACCGTGACACAGTTACATCTACACAACCACCGTGACACAGTTACATCTACACAACCACCGTGACACGGTTACATCTACACAACCACCGTGACACAGTTACATCTACACAACCACCGTGACACAGTTACATCTACACAACCACCGTGACACAGTTACATCTACACAACCACCGTGACACAGTTACATCTACACGACTACCATGACACGGTTACATCTACACAACCACCGTGACACGGTTACATCTACACAACCACCGTGACACGGTTACATCTACACAACCACCGTGACACAGTTACATCTACACAACCACCGTGACACGGTTCCATCTACACAACCACCGTGACACAGTTACATCTACACAACCACCGTGACACGGTTACATCTACACAACCACCGTGACACAGTTACATCTACACAACCACCGTGACACAGTTACATCTACACAACCACCGTGACACAGTTACATCTACACAACCACCGTGACACGGTTCCATCTACACAACCACCGTGACACAGTTACATCTACACAACCACCGTGACACGGTTACATCTACACAACCACCGTGACACAGTTACATCTACACAACCACCGTGACACAGTTACATCTACACAACCACCGTGACACGGTTCCATCTACACAACCACCGTGACACAGTTACATCTACACAACCACCGTGACACGGTTACATCTACACAACCACCGTGACACGGTTAGATCTACACAACCACCGTGACACAGTTACATCTACACAACCACCGTGACACGGTTCCATCTACACAACCACCGTGACACGGTTACATCTACACAACCACCGTGACACAGTTACATCTACACAACCACCGTGACACGGTTCCATCTACACAACCACCGTGACACAGTTACATCTACACAACCACCGTGACACGGTTACATCTACACAACCACCGTGACACAGTTACATCTACACAACCACCGTGACACAGTTACATCTACACAACCACCGTGACACGGTTCCATCTACACAACCACCGTGACACAGTTACATCTACACAACCACCGTGACACGGTTACATCTACACAACCACCGTGACACGGTTACATCTACACAACCACCGTGACACAGTTACATCTACACAACCACCGTGACACGGTTCCATCTACACAACCACCGTGACACAGTTACATCTACACAACCACCGTGACACGGTTCCATCTACACAACCACCGTGACACAGTTACATCTACACAACCACCGTGACACGGTTACATCTACACAACCACCGTGACACGGTTACATCTACACAACCACCGTGACACAGTTACATCTACACAACCACCGTGACACGGTTACATCTACACAACCACCGTGACACAGTTACATCTACACAACCACCGTGACACAGTTACATCTACACAACCACCGTGACACGGTTACATCTACACAACCACCGTGACACGGTTACATCTACACAACCACCGTGACACAGTTACATCTACACAACCACCGTGACACGGTTCCATCTACACAACCACCGTGACACAGTTACATCTACACAACCACCGTGACACGGTTACATCTACACAACCACCGTGACACGGTTACATCTACACAACCACCGTGACACAGTTACTTCTACACAACCACCGTGACACGGTTCCATCTACACAACCACCGTGACACAGTTACATCTACACAACCACCGTGACACGGTTCCATCTACACAACCACCGTGACACAGTTACATCTACACAACCACCGTGACACGGTTACATCTACACAACCACCGTGACACGGTTACATCTACACAACCACCGTGACACAGTTACATCTACACAACCACCGTGACACGGTTCCATCTACACAACTACCATGACACGGTTACATCTACACAACCACCGTGACACAGTTACATCTACACAACCACCGTGACACAGTTACATCTACACAACTACCATGACACGGTTACATCTACACAACTACCGTGACACGGTTACATCTACACAACCACCATGACACAGTTACATCTACACAACTACCATGACACGGTTACATCTACACAACCACCTTGACACAGTTACATCTACACGACCACCGTGACACGGTTACATCTACACAACCACCATGACACAGTTACATCTACACAACTACCATGACACGGTTCCATCTACACAACCACCGTGACACAGTTACATCTACACAACCACCGTGACACGGTTCCATCTACACAACCACCGTGACAGAGTTACATCTACACAACCACCGTGACACGGTTACATCTACACAACCACTGTGACACAGTTACATCTACACAACCACCGTGACACGGTTACATCTATACAACCACCGTGACACGGTTACATCTACACAACCACCGTGACACAGTTACATCTACAAAACCACCGTGACACAGTTACATCTACACAACCACCGTGACACAGTTACATCTACACAACCACCGTGACACAGTTACATCTACACAACCACCGTGACACAGTTACATCTACACAACCACCGTGACACAGTTACATCTACACAACCACCGTGACACAGTTACATCTACACAACCACCGTGACGCAGTTACATCTACACAACCACCGTGACACAGTTACATCTACACAACCACCGTGACACAGTTACATCTACACGACCACCGTGACACGGTTACATCTACACGACCACGGTGACACGGTTACATCTACACAACCACCGTGACACAGTTACATCTACACAACCACCGTGACACGGTTACATCTACACAACCACCGTGACACGGTTACATCTACACAACCACCGTGACACGGTTACATCTACACAACCACCGTGACACAGTTACATCTACACAACCACCGTGACACGGTTACATCTACACAACCACCGTGACACGGTTACATCTACACAACCACCGTGACACAGTTACATCTACACGACCACCGTGACACGGTTACATCTACACGACCACCGTGACACGGTTACATCTACACAACCACCGTGACACGGTTACATCTACACAACCACCGTGACACAGTTACATCTACACAACCACCGTGACACGGTTACATCTACACAACCACCGTGACACAGTTACATCTACACAACCACCGTGACACAGTTACATCTACACGACCACCGTGACACAGTTATATCTACACAACTACCGTGACACAGTTACATCTACACAACCACCGTGACACGGTTACATCTACACAACCACCGTGACACAGTTACATCTACACAACCACCGTGACACAGTTACATCTACACAACCACCGTGACACAGTTACATCTACACAACCACCGTCACACGGTTACATCTACACAACCACCGTGACACGGTTACATCTACACAACCACCGTGACACAGTTACATCTACACGACCGCCGTGACACGGTTAGATCTACACAACCACCGTGACACAGTTACATCTACACAACCACCGTGACACAGTTACATCTACACAACCACCGTGACACGGTTACATCTACACAACCACCGTGACACGGTTACATCTACACGACCACCGTGACACGGTTAGATCTACACAACCACCGTGACACAGTTACATCTACACAACCACCGTGACACGGTTACATCTACACAACCACCGTGACACGGTTACATCTACACGACCACCGTGACACGGTTAGATCTACACAACCACCGTGACACGGTTACATCTACACAACCACCGTGACACGGTTACATCTACACAACCACCGTGACACGGTTAGATCTACACAACCACCGTGACACGGTTACATCTACACAACCACCGTGACACGGTTACATCTACACAACCACCGTGACACGGTTACATCTACACAACCACCGTGACACGGTTACATCTACACAACCACCGTGAGTCGGTTACATCTACACGACCGCCGTGGCGCTAATGCGCCAACTCGAGGGGGCTACCTTTGGGGGCCTCGCACACGTATCCCCGCAACCGATAGCACGGGTCCATCTTCCAGCTCCACTCTCTCGTGTCCACGTAGGTGCAGTACTCCAGAGGACTGTGCCAGTTGTGGTCGTGTTCAAAGTGCGTGAACCTCACGGGAGCGTTGTCCATCCACAGCAACTCTCCTGATGGCGGCAGGGGTGGGGGGGGTGAGGGGGGGCGGGGGGCCACAGGGGAAATGGGAATACGTGACTGGGCGGTACTCAGAGTCTCTATGGGTCTCGGGGAGTCTCCGT
Source organism: Lampetra fluviatilis (assembly GCF_964198595.1). Classification (NCBI taxonomy): domain Eukaryota; kingdom Metazoa; phylum Chordata; class Hyperoartia; order Petromyzontiformes; family Petromyzontidae; genus Lampetra; species Lampetra fluviatilis. The sequence continues at coordinate 2,333,462 of NC_136336.1, forward strand.
TGGGTTAACCACGTGGGTCCATAGGTTGGGTTTGATGGACCACCATCGCAACGCTGTGGGCTGTCTTTAACTTTCCGTTCGTAACAGAGATGTGGCGACGATGTGGTGACGTGGCGACAATGTGGTGACGTGGTGACGTGGTGATGTGGTGACGCGGTGATGTGGTGACGTGGTGACGTGGTGATGTGGTGCGCTCCAGCCTGCTGGTGCCGATTCGCCGCGAGGACACCCAAATTTACACGAACGCGGCGGCGGCGATGACGACGACGCACGCCCAAATGTCCTCGTGGCGTCTCTGCCAAGTGCCCCTGTTAGGGATTGCCGCCAACGCCGTGGCTGCCGGCAACGCCGTGGCTGCCGGCAACGCCGTTGCTGCCGGCAACGCCGTTGCTGCCGGCAACGCCGTTGCTGCCGCCAACGCCGTGGCTGCCGCCAACGCCGTTGCTGCCGGCAACGCCGTGGCTGCCGGCAACGCCGTTGCTGCCGGCAACGCCGTTGCTGCCGGCAACGCCGTGGCTGCCGGCAACGCCGTGGCTGCAGGCAACGCCGTTGCTGCCGGCAACGCCGTGGCGAGAGCGACGACCAGGCCTGCGGGGCCGCGAGTCCCGCGGCCGCCCCTCACCTTCCTGGTTCTTGAACATGCCGATCCACATGCCGGCCACCTGGTCGCCGAGCTGCTTCACGTTGTCCACGATGAAGCTGTGCTCCACGTGGTCGTTCACCGTCGCCAGCCTCCCTCCTGGGGAGGCGACGCACCAGGTCAGCCCCTCCGCTCGCACGTCATGGCAGAGGCACCCCCCCCTCCCCAACTGCTTGGGTAGCCCCCCTACTACTCGGGTAGCCCCCCCCCTCCCCCCCCCACTACTCAGGGTAGCTCCCCCCCCCCCACTACTCAGGGTAGCTCCCCCCCCATTGCCTGCATAGACTCTCCCCACTACTATGGTAGACCCCCCCCCATTACTTGGGGTAGCCCCCCCCCCCCCACTGCTCGGGGTAGCCCCTCCCCACTGCTCGGGTAGTCCCTCCCCATTGCCTGCGTAGCCCCCCCCCCCACTGCTCGGGGTAGCTCCAGTGTCGATGCCGTGACACCTGCCCTTGAAAACGATCAGTTTCAGCAGAGCACGGGCATTTGGCCGCTGCGGTTGAGTCGTGCTCGCGGTTACAGCCATCGCTGCGGTTGCTCAACTGCAGACGTGCGGTTGCGCTGGATGTTGCGGTTGCGCGGGTGCTAGCTGGTCACCTAGGCGGTTGCAGATGAGGATGGCGTACGACCAGGTGATGGTCTTGCTGCTCTGGAAGAGGTAGCAGCTGCTGCGGAACGGGACCCACGCCGTCCCCTTCGGATCCTCCGGGCAGCGGCCCTCCACCTCGGGGGGGACCGTCGGTGGCTTGACTGGCATGTGCCGGGGGTCAGGAGGTGCACACGGATCAGATAACTAGACAGAACAGCGTGAAGGCCGCAGAGTACATCATCGTCGTCGTCGTCATTAGCCGTGATGAATCCACCGGCCTCCTTCCACTGAGCCGCCACTACCACTTCTCAAGCATCCTGCGATGCAACGATCCGCCCCGCACGCAAACGGATCTCGCCATCGCTGCATCTCTTCGGTGGACGTGTACTTTTTTTAATGTATAGTCGAGATAGAACAACCACCACCGGGTTATCGCTAAATTACTGTGAACGCCTAAACGCGACGATGCCGGGTGGGTGAGCGAGCGGGTGGGCAAGCAGGCAGGCGAGCGTGCGGGCGAGCGGGCGGGCGAGCGGGCGGGCGAGCGGGCGTGCAAAAGGGCAGATGAGCAAGCGGGCGAGCGGGCGAGCGGGCGGGCGAGCGGGCGAGCGGGCGGGCGAGCATGCGGGCGGACGAGCGGGCGTGCGGGCGGACGAGCGGTCGAGTGTCGCGGTGCAGTTGGCACCGTGCCACTTCTTGCAAAGCACGGGCATTTTGCTGCTGCAGTTGGCGACGGTCCAGAGGCCCTGATTCTGTGCCGCGGCCACGCAGCTCCCGGCGTCCGCCGGCTGCTCCGGCGCCCAGTAGGTCACCGAGGTCGGCCAGCCATCGGTCCAGCCAAAGTCGCCGCCGGTCTGCGGTGCAGTCACGCAGAGGGAGGGAGACGGAGGGAGAGACACGGTGGGAGCCCCGTGGAGGGCGACGGTGCGGGGGCAAGCTGCTGCTGCTGCTGCGTTGGGCAGGCGAGGGGTCACTTGTCCCCCTGATCCCAGGCATCATCGCGACCCCCGTCAACACAGCGCGTCTGTCGCCTGGCAACCCACACGGACCAGTGGGAGGTCGTGCACTCTCCTGCCTCTCCCCTCCCATTATCCTGTTGTCGACACTAGATCTTGACTCCGCACCTTAGAATCGTGGTCGCTCGACTGTCGCGAAGAATCGCGCGCGTGCCCCCGTCACAAATCGCATCATTATAACAACGACATTATTATCGGTCCGGCCGATAATAATCGTCTTAATTGACACGACAGCCACCCCTTGCCAGGACTGACCAGGTTCCCGTTGAGTCCTATCCAGAGCGGCCTCGTGAGGTGGACGATGAGGGCGAGCATGGCCTGCTCGTAGGGGCTCACAACGCTTGCCACGTCCGCCCGCTGTGCCCGGCACGCCGACCGCGCCGCCGTCCAGCCCAGGGGCGTCTCCAGCACCCGGAACTCGGCGTCGCCAAAACGCATGAAACCGGCCAACGGAACCGCTTGCTCCCGGTTCGGCAGCAATGGGTCTGGCGGGACAGGGGCGGGGGCGGTCGGCAGGAAGGCCGTCTGTAGTCAGCAGGAAGGCCGTCTGTAGTGGGTACAGGGCCCACGTCGTTCTTACGGCTCTGCGTGGCTGTCATCGTCGTCGTCACGGAGAAGGGCGCTGCTGCATCCCATAGACGCGGCATGGATGGGAGAGCCAAATCATCCGGAGCACGTGTACCCACGTGGCAACTTTATTTGATTGGCTCTGTCGCTGGGTGGTAGAGGGCTGTCGTAATTTTACATTGTGCCTACACGACAACCTGACCCAAAAGAGACAAACAGTTGAGTCAGAATATCTGGTCGGGAAAACCTGCCTGTGAAATTAGCTCCCTCGAGCAATGCCCTGTTGCCCTCGTCATGAACAGGCCCCAGTGGTGAACAGGGCCTAGTGGTGAACAGGGCCTAGTGATGAATAGGCCCCAGTGATTAACAAGTCCTCGTGGTGAACAGTCCCCAGTGGTAAACAGGCCCCGTGCGCTAGTGATGAACAAGGCCTAATGATGAACAGGCCACAGTGATGAACAGGGCCTAGTGGTGAACAGGCCCTAGTGATGAACAGACCCCAGTGATGAACAAGTTCTAGTGGTGAACAGGGCCTAGTGGTGAACAGGCCCTAGTGATGAACAGGCCTCAGTGATGAACAGGGCCTAGTGGTGAACAGGCCCTAGTGATGAACAGACCCCAGTGATGAACAAGTTCTAGTGGTGAACAAGGCCTAGTGATGAACAGGGCCTAGTGATGAACAAGGCCTAGTGATGAACAGGGCCTAGTGGTGAACAGGCCCTAGTGATGAACAGACCCCAGTGATGAACAAGTTCTAGTGGTGAACAAGGCCTAGTGATGAACAGGGCCTAGTGATGAACAAGGCCTAGTGATGAACAGGGCCTAGTGGTGAACAGGGCTTAGTGGTGAACAAGTTCTAGTGGTGAACAAGTTCTAGTGGTGAACAAGTTCTAGTGGTGAACAAAGCCTAGTGGTGAACAGGGCCTAGTGGTGAACAGGGCTTAGTGGTGAACAAGTTCTAGTGGTGAACAGGGCTTAGTGGTGAACAAGTTCTAGTGGTGAACAGGGCTTAGTGGTGAACAAGTTCTAGTGGTGAATAGGGCTTAGTGGTGAACAAGTTCTAGTGGTGAACAAGTTCTAGTGGTGAACAAGGCCTAGTGGTGAACAGGGCCTAGTGGTGAACAGGGCTTAGTGGTGAACAAGTTCTAGTGGTGAACAAGTTCTAGTGGTGAACAAGGCCTAGTGATGAACAAGGCCTAGTGATGAACAGGGCCTAGTGATGAACAAGGCCTAGTGATGAACAAGGCCTAGCGATGAACAGGGCTTAGTGGTGAACAAGTTCTAGTGGTGAACAAGTTCTAGTGGTGAACAGGGCCTAGTGATGAACAAGGCCTAGTGATGAACAAGGCCTAGTGATGAACAAGGTCTAGTGATGAACAAGGCCTAGTGATGAACAAGGCCTAGTGATGAACAGGGCCTAGTGATGAACAGGGCCTAGTGATGAACAAGGCCTAGTGATGAACAAGGCCTAGTGATGAACAGGGCTTAGTGGTGAACAAGTTCTAGTGGTGAACAAGTTCTAGTGGTGAACAAGGCCTACTGATGAACAAGGCCTAGTGGTGAACAGGGCTTAGTGGTGAACAAGTTCTAGTGGTGAACAGGGCCTAGTGATGAACAAGGCCTAGTGATGAACAAGGCCTAGTGATGAACAAGGTCTAGTGATGAACAAGGCCTAGTGATGAACAAGGCCTAGTGATGAACAGGGCCTAGTGATGAACAAGGCCTAGTGGTGAACAAGGCCTAGTGATGAACAAGGCCTAGTGGTGAACAAGGCCTAGTGGTGAACAAGGCCTAGTGATGAACAAGGCCTAGTGGTGAACAAGGCCTAGTGATGAACAAGGCCTAGTGATGAACAAGGCCTAGTGATGAACAAGGCCTAGTGATGAACAAGGCCTAGTGGTGAACAAGGCCTAGTGGTGAACAAGGCCTAGTGGTGAACAAGGCCTAGTGGTGAACAAGGCCTAGTGATGAACAGGGCCTAGTGATGAACAAGGCCTAGTGATGAACAAGGCCTAGTGATGAACAAGGCCTATTGATGAACAAGGCCTAGTGATGAACAAGGCCTAGTGGTGAACAAGGCCTAGTGGTGAACAAGGCCTAGTGGTGAACAAGGCCTAGTGGTGAACAAGGCCTAGTGATGAACAAGGCCTAGTGATGAACAAGGCCTAGTGATGAACAAGGCCTAGTGGTGAACAAGGCCTAGTGGTGAACAAGGCCTAGTGGTGAACAAGGCCTAGTGGTGAACAAGTTCTAGTGGTGAACAAGGCCTAGTGGTGAACAGGGCCTAGTGGTGAACAGGGCTTAGTGGTGAACAAGTTCTAGTGGTGAACAAGTTCTAGTGGTGAACAAGGCCTAGTGATGAACAAGGCCTAGTGATGAACAGGGCCTAGTGATGAACAAGGCCTAGTGATGAACAAGGCCTAGCGATGAACAGGGCTTAGTGGTGAACAAGTTCTAGTGGTGAACAAGTTCTAGTGGTGAACAGGGCCTAGTGATGAACAAGGCCTAGTGATGAACAAGGCCTAGTGATGAACAAGGTCTAGTGATGAACAAGGCCTAGTGATGAACAAGGCCTAGTGATGAACAGGGCCTAGTGATGAACAGGGCCTAGTGATGAACAAGGCCTAGTGATGAACAAGGCCTAGTGATGAACAGGGCTTAGTGGTGAACAAGTTCTAGTGGTGAACAAGTTCTAGTGGTGAACAAGGCCTACTGATGAACAAGGCCTAGTGGTGAACAGGGCTTAGTGGTGAACAAGTTCTAGTGGTGAACAGGGCCTAGTGATGAACAAGGCCTAGTGATGAACAAGGCCTAGTGATGAACAAGGTCTAGTGATGAACAAGGCCTAGTGATGAACAAGGCCTAGTGATGAACAGGGCCTAGTGATGAACAAGGCCTAGTGGTGAACAAGGCCTAGTGATGAACAAGGCCTAGTGGTGAACAAGGCCTAGTGGTGAACAAGGCCTAGTGATGAACAAGGCCTAGTGGTGAACAAGGCCTAGTGATGAACAAGGCCTAGTGATGAACAAGGCCTAGTGATGAACAAGGCCTAGTGATGAACAAGGCCTAGTGGTGAACAAGGCCTAGTGGTGAACAAGGCCTAGTGGTGAACAAGGCCTAGTGGTGAACAAGGCCTAGTGATGAACAGGGCCTAGTGATGAACAAGGCCTAGTGATGAACAAGGCCTATTGATGAACAAGGCCTATTGATGAACAAGGCCTAGTGATGAACAAGGCCTAGTGGTGAACAAGGCCTAGTGGTGAACAAGGCCTAGTGGTGAACAAGGCCTAGTGATGAACAAGGCCTAGTGATGAACAAGGCCTAGTGATGAACAAGGCCTAGTGGTGAACAAGGCCTAGTGGTGAACAAGGCCTAGTGGTGAACAAGGCCTAGTGGTGAACAAGGCCTAGTGATGAACAGGGCCTAGTGATGAACAAGGCCTAGTGGTGAACAAGGCCTAGTGATGAACAAGGCCTAGTGATGTACAACAGGCCCCGTGCCCCAGGGAATGCCTTGCACCTTTGTTCTGCGTGCAGATGAAGCCGTGCTTCCCATCGCAGTGCACGTCCTCCCACTGCCCCACGGCCTCCATCTTGCTGGTGGCCAGCAGCAAAGCGCAGTCTTGCTGTCCCCACCACCACCACGAAAGAGACAAACATCGCTCATATAGCCACGTAACATTTTTGGAGCAAGTGCTGTAAGCGAGTAGCAGCACCTATGAAGGCCGGCATTGCGGTACATCAGGGGGTGGGTGACCGGCACCACCATGCCCCGGCTCCGCACCAGGCACTCGTATGAGGCCGATTCAAACTCGGGACGGCCCAAAACTGCTTCTTATAATTATCCGTGACGTTAGCAATGAGCGATAATCGAATCCGGTTCGCCGGGTTCGTAGCGCAAAGCGCTAAACGCACCACCGCACTACACCTCCAACACCAATACACCACCACCATCACACCAATCCCATCTCACCAAACCATCCCACCACCATCACACCAACAACACCACCACCACCACCACACCAACAACACCACCACCACCAACCCCATCAACGCCAACCCACCACCACACCAACAAAACCACCACCACAACCATCATACACCACCACACCACCACCACACCGCCACCGAGACTGAGGGGTGCATGCGAAGCGACCGCTGTGATTAAACAGCGCCGATCGAAGCGGCACAACGGGGAGCCGCGACGGGAGATCAATCCCAATCGAGTCAAATTAGCTGCGCGATTTTTGTTTCTTCTTTCTAATTTGGACCGCGACCGCCAAGCACACAACGGCCAACTTTTGTTTTGCGAACGGCCGTCACGGGGATGTTTTACGTTCGCCGCGAGCGAAGGAGACGGCGCGTAGCAGCAGCGGCGGCATCAATGCGACGGTTAATACCGCACCGCGCCGCGGTATTAACCGGATTCGAATCGCGGACCTCCGCAACAAACAAGCTGCGTTCGCGCGTCCCCGACCCTGAGACGAGGCAGGGTGGGGCGGCGAGAATCCGTACCCTGCTGTGGGTCGATCGCGGAGACTTCGGGGCCCAGTTGGTGAAGAGGACGGGCACGCCGCTGGTCCACAGGAAGCGCCCCTCCATGTTTCGATCGTTGAGGCCGATCCACATTCTGCCGTTCACCGCGGCCAGGTTGCTGACAATGAAGGCTGCGACAAAGACAAAGATCGCCCCCCCCCATCCACCCATATAGGTCGTTAGGGCGAGTTCTGCGAGCGATGCGCCCATGAAGGGCGACGTAGCGCACGAGTGGAGTTGTGTAGACAGCACCGCGGCTGACTTTTGTCTGCCCCGGCGGTGATGTTTACTCACCGCACCAGGTGCAGTACTCATTGTTTGAACAAAATGACGGGGGAGAGGTATGAGAGTGCATGGAGGGGAGTGAGATGAGAGGGGAGAGGTAGGAAAGTGCGTGGAGTATAGTGAGATGAGGTGGGAGATGCCAGTAACGTCCACGGTGGATCTTAAACGGGGACGTGGAGTGGACAGGGCAATCGCTGGGGGGGGAGGTTGGGGTGGGAGTTCCAGACAGTGGGGGCAGCAGATGAGAAGGAGTGAAGGAGCGGGGGGAGGGAGGTGAAACCCGCTGACCTTGTTCCCTCCAGTTGGTGATGGAGACCAGGTCACCCCCGGCCGTGCGGCAGATGTTGCGACTGTTGATCCACGTGTCCCACTCGGACTCATTGGAGTGGAACCTGTAGCACTTCAACGACAGCCGCACCACCACCACCACACGGAGCACTTCAACGACAGCCGCACCGCCACCACACGGAGCACTTCAACGACAGCCGCACCACCACGACACGGAGCACTTCAACGACAGCCGCACCACCACCACACGGAGCACTTCAACGACAGCCGCACCACCACCACACGGAGCACTTCAACGACAGCCGCACCACCACCACCACACGGAGCACTTCAACGACAGCCGCACCACCACCACACGGAGCACTTCAACGACAGCCGCACCACCACCACCACACGGAGCACTTCAACGACAGCCGCACCACCACCACACGGAGCACTTCAACGACAGCCGCACCGCCACCACACGGAGCACTTCAACGACAGCCGCACCACCACCACACGGAGCACTTCAACGACAGCCGCACCACCACCACACGGAGCACTTCAACGACAGCCGCACCACCACCACCACACGGAGCACTTCAACGACAGCCGCACCACCGCCACCACACGGAGCACTTCAACGACAGCCGCACCACCACCACACGGAGCACTTCAACGACAGCCGCACCGCCACCACACGGAGCACTTCAACGACAGCCGCACCACCACCACCACACGGAGCACTTCAACGACAGCCGCACCACCACCACCACACCACGGAGCACTTCAACGACAGCCGCACCACCACACCACGGAGCACTTCAACGACAGCCGCACCACCACCACCACACGGAGCACTTCAACGACAGCCGCACCACCATCACCACCACACGGAGCACTTCAACAACAGCCGCACCACCACCACACCACGGAGCACTTCAACGACAGCCGCACCACCACCACCACACCACGGAGCACTTCAACGACAGCCGCACCACCACCACCACACGGAGCACTTCAACGACAGCCGCACCACCACCCCCACACGGAGCACTTCAACGACAGCCGCACCACCACCACACGGAGCACTTCAACGACAGCCGCACCACCACCACCACACGGAGCACTTCAACGACAGCCGCACCACCACCACACGGAGCACTTCAACGACAGCCGCACCACCACCACCACACGGAGCACTTCAACGACAGCCGCACCGCCACCACACGGAGCACTTCAACGACAGCCGCACCGCCACCACCACACGGAGCACTTCAACGACAGCCGCACCGCCACCACCACACGGAGCACTTCAACGACAGCCGCACCGCCACCACACGGAGCACTTCAACGACAGCCGCACCACCACCACCACCACACGGAGCACTTCAACGACAGCCGCACCACCACCACCACACGAAGCACTTCAACGACAGCCGCACCACCACCACACGGAGCACTTCAACGACAGCCGCACCACCACCACCACACGGAGCACTTCAACGACAGCCGCACCGCCACCACACGGAGCACTTCAACGACAGCCGCACCACCACCACCACACGGAGCACTTCAACGACAGCCGCACCACCACCACCACACGGAGCACTTCAATGACAGCCGCACCGCCACCACACGGAGCACTTCAACGACAGCCGCACCACCACCACCACACGGAGCACTTCAATGACAGCCGCACCGCCACCACACGGAGCACTTCAACGACAGCCGCACCACCACCACCACACGGAGCACTTCAACGACAGCCGCACCGCCACCACACGGAGCACTTCAACGACAGCCGCACCACCACCACCACACGGAGCACTTCAATGACAGCCGCACCGCCAGCACCACAAGATGGCGCCACACTGTACACTGTACAACATCGCCATTGTACTAACCTCGCTAAGTGCATTCTCGGCCGCCATCCCTGGCGAGTACTCTAAATTAACTCGTTCGATTTAAAGTTGTTACAGGACATCCTTTTGGGTATCTTTCGTCATCTTTTTTCGGTACTTACATGTAAACAAGAAATCTCTGCAAATTTCTAACCAAATTTTGTTTTACCTCCCCCTCAGGAATGTGTGTGTATATTTTTTTGTGTATTGGGTGCAATTGTGAACAACAGCCGTATCGGACATAAGAGCTTTTTTTTGGGTTAGATCGCGTAAATATATAAACGTGTCGTTAGAACCCACCACCACCCGACACAGCCAACTAGTAAAGGTTGTCACGCAAACGGAACGTGCCAATTCGTCACTAGTACAGCACTAACCGGTTGTGTGTTGGAGAGCCAAGCCACAACATTTACAATCTGAGCAGCGCGACATTTTGCCAGTAACTACAACCAGCTTCATCAGGCGACAGCAAGATCTGCGGAGAAGTCCACCTGTTTCGTTCCTTATATAGAGGCGTAGATGTGGTGACCGCATCAGACGTGAGTACATCTGTGAGGGTTTAGGTCTGGCGGCCAACCCTATGTCTGTGTGTGGGGGGGGGGGTAGCCTGCCAGAAGGCTTAACGACTTCACCAGTTTACAAGTAGCAGAGCCACTGACAAACTGCTTGGTGAGCGATGCCCGCCACACCAATCTCATTGGAAGGCATCGCAGCATTCAAATCGGATTGGTGCAAATGGAAGGGGTGGGAAGATTAAAATAATTAACAAGGAACGGTTGATAAAGAGGAAAAGAGATTGGAAGAAAGAGGATAACCTGCTAGAAAGGGGGGGGGGGGGTACAGGACATATAGGGGGCCCGAGAGAGAGCTCGGGGCGCATCCTGGAGTGTCGCATGGTCCGTATGGTCTCTATGTGTTTGCACGTTATCTGCAAATAAACGATAGAGTTGAACTATACTTACCTCGTCCCAAGTCCTTTTCACATATATCTAAATCGGCATAAACATTGGTACACTGCAGCTCAAAGACTCGCCCCTACTAGGCGTGTGGCGAAGCTAGGAGATGTCTATGGCTGAGCTCGGCATTTAAAGGCCCCAAGACCGGAATTTGTGATCTCGCCGACAATGTTTATCCTCCTATATCGTAGGTGGTGAAGTGCGTTGTTTTATTTCCGTTGTTTCACGTCACGTTGCGTTTTCCGGGGAAACGCATCCCCAACGTAAATCGAGGACTTGCCACGAAACTTACTTTGGTCATAATTTATATGATTATTACTACTATTATTACTATCCTGGAGAGACACACGCCAAGTCCCGGGACTCGTGCTCCAGGAGGGGGTGCCGCTGTTACGTTGGGTTTTCATTATTTCGAAGACTGCTTCCCTGCCAATCGATTCACGTGGGGAGAAACAGATACAGGCGGTCCTCGACTTATGAATGCCCTCACTTACGAACGCCCGCACTTATGATCACCCTTACTTATGAACGCCCTCACTCACGAGTGCCTGCACTCAGGAACGACCACACTTACGAAACAGCTTCCAAGAAATATAATTGTTTTACATTTCTTATTATTTATGAGTTTAACAAAGCTTCCCTTTTCGTTGAACCGTAACACTTTTCATAACGCTAACCATACGGGCATTTAAATACACGGTGCAACTGTTGAGTTCCCGGCGAGCCTTACCAACGGTTCGACTTACGAACCAGTTCGACTTACGAACGGGTCTACGGGAACGAAATTTCATTTTTCGTAACGCGAGAACTTGCCCGTACCTTGTTTCCAAAGGGCAGCCAGTCGGAGGGGCAGCCGCCGGCAGTGGGGGCGGTGGGGGGGAGCGTGGGCAGCCCCGCGGCCGACGCGTTGTTGCGCTCGCAGATGAACACCAGGGGCACGCCGCAGTTGATGTCGTTCCATTTCCCTGCGCCAGCCGCAGAAAACCGAGTGGGGCAATCGCCACCGCCACGCACCCACCGCCACACCGCATGCACCCCACGTCGTAAGTTTTGTATACAAAGGACGCGGTGGCGCGAACCGCTTCTGCTCAAGCCACATGCCGGAGGGAAATGAGGCCCCCTAAAAACTACGAAGCCGCCAGTTGAGCATCGATTATAATCCAGCACCGCGCGATTATCCGGCTGCTTCCAACATTTCATCCGGCAGTCCCGGGCTGATCCCGGGGAAACCGGGAGCAACTGCTCCAAAGGCTGTAAACGAGTCCGGCGATCGTCAAACACGTCGTGGTTGTGTTGAAACAAGAGCGTAGTGGTGTGTGACAAAAATAATAAAAACATAATCAGTGTTCACCCTTTCTGGAAAATAAAAAACAAAAGGTGTTAAGATTTAGATTTAAAGCTTTCGTGACTGCAGGGATTCATCTTCTTGGTTCTTTCGGTAAAGTCACGTAGAATGGAAATAATAAAATAATAAAAATAAAACATAATAAAATAATTCTCACCACGTTTTGGCCACAACGCAAGCAGCCGTCCTCAGGTGAAGACAGCTGCTTGCGTTGTGGCCGTAACGTCGTGAGAATTATTTTATTATGTTTAATTTTTATTATTTTATTATTTCCATTCTCTACGTGACTTTACCGAAAGAGCCAAGAAGGTGTTAAGATGTTCAAACACCAAATAGAAACCTTTTTTGCAAGGGATCAAGTTCGCATTAACCACACAGGTTCCTTCTGGTGAACTTCCAAACAAGCATGCTCTGATAATTACAATCAATGGCGTTGTCTTTGAAATTGATTGGCCTATACCAGTGACAGCAGCAGCCTTCTTTAGGGCCTCGTCTCACTAGCAGTGTCAGCCCAGAGGCTAACGCCAAAAGGCGGCTACGTAGTGGTGCTACGAACATCGCCCCATCGTGCAGAATCTTCGAGATTGGAGTGGTAAGTTCGGTACAGTAAATACAGGAACTTTTTTACAGTTGCATCTTTATTTTTGTCTGTTTGTATGTTTATTCATGCCAATTTCACGTAGTAAACACATTTTAAAACACACGCAAAAAACATATACACAACACCTAACATTTAATGTTATGCGAGAATGTGCAAAAATTAGCTATTTCAAATAACGATGATGTAGTGATTATCCGGCGTGTTTAAAAATCCGGCATCCCCGAAGCCGTCGGATAACACTGGTCTACAATTTTTAGACGTCGTCTGCTTCAGAAATGAAATGTGCTGTTCATTATGGATTTTGACGTGCTTAATTTCAAATATGACAAAACTGATTGGCTACTGTTCTGAAGATATTTATGTTTTTACATTTCACGTCTATGTATATTGTGTAGATAGTATAGTTACTCTTTGGTTCTTTCGGTAAAGTCACGTCGGTGAAAAAAATAAAAATAATCAAACTAAATCACAAATATATGGAACGCTTCACGAATTTGCGTGTCATTCGTGAAGCGTTCCATATTTTTGTGATTTAGTTTAATTATTTATATTTTTAGTCTAATTTTATTTTTCACCAACGTGACTTTACCGAAAGAACCAACGAGTATGGATCCTTGCAGTCACGAAAACTTCAAATCTAGAATAGATAGTATAGTTTTACTCGTAAATTTCAAACTTAGGTCTGTTCATGTCTTTATGGTTGCTTTACATGATAACATATCATCCGTCCTGTTCATCGCGTGGAAATGTATTGTCGGCCAAATTATCTCAAAACGTGCATTTCGTTGATCGTGAATGTGGAGGGGGAAAAAAACCCACAGGACCACGGAGAGAAATCCACACGTCCACGGGGAGAGACACGCAGACTCCAAATAGAGTCGTCAGGGTCGGGATCGAACCCACGACCTCCTGTACACCAGGCGAGGTAGTTAACAGCTCCTTGCCACCGTGATGATGATGATGATGAAAGAGAGACACGCAAACTCCAAATATACAGCAGTAGGTGTCAGGGTTGGGATAGAACCCACGACCTCTTGTATACCAGGCAAGGTAGTTAACATCTCCTAGCCACCGTGATGATGATGATGAGAGAGAGAGACACGCAAACTCCAAATATACAGCAGCAGGCGTCAGGGTCAGAGTCGAGATTGAACCCACGACCTCCTGTACACCAGGCGAGGTAGTTAACATCTCCTAGCCACCGCAGTGCCGCTGCGAGGGAGGCCTCAACTGAGAGGGAACTCCAGAGGGTGACCCCGCCATAGGGTCATTCTGGACCTACTCTTCCTTCATCGTCATCATCGTCATTATCATCGTCATCATCGTCATCAACATCATCGTTGTCGTCATCTTCATCATCATCGTCATCATCGTTGTCATCATTACCGTCGTCGTCATAATCATCATCGTCGTCATCATTATCGTCGTCCTCATTATCGTCATCGTCATCATTATCGTCATCGTCGTCATCATCATCGTCGTCGTCATCACCATCGTCATCCTCATCACCATCATGATCGTCGTCATCATTGTCATCGTCATCGTCATCATCATCGTCATCCCTATCGCCATCATCATCGTCGTCATCACCATGATCGTCGCCCCCCAACAACGACGGACGGGGTAAGCGCTGGCTCGGGGGACAGGCGGCGTAGGTGCAGAGTGTTGATCCCTCACCGTTCCTGGAGTACATCGTGCCACAGCTCTCCTCCATGTTGGCGTTGTTGGGCTCGTTGTGGGCCCAGTTCTCAAACGTGATGGGAGTTCCATCCACCCAGCTGTGACAACAACAACATCAACAACAACAACAACTCTCACACGTGACGGGAGTTCCATCCACCCAGCCGTGACAACAACATCAACAACAACATCAACTCTCACACGTGACGGGAGTTCCATCCACCCAGCTGTGACAACAACAACAACATCGACAACAACATCAACTCTCACACGTGACGGGAGTCCCAACCACCTAGCTGTGACAACAACAACATCAACAACAACATAAATTTTTCGATTTAAAGCTTTCGTGACTGCAGAGATTAATCTTCTTGGTTCTTTCGGTAAAGTCACGTAGAAGGGAAGTTATAAAATAATAAAAATAAAACATCAACTCTAACACAAGACGGGAGTTCCATTCCCCCAGCTGTGACAACAACAACATCAACGACGGTCAAACTCAGCCTCAGATGAGTACCCGGTGCACGCCACGTACAACATCAGCACCGGGGGAGACAAAGGCGGCCGGGCGTGGCGCCGGCCACCCGCCCCCCTCGTGCGCCGTGTGGGCCTTCGCAGGTACGGCTCCCCGGTGTGGCGCCAACTCACCGAGGTCTCCGTTCAATGCCGAGCTCCAGGCCGATGTACCACTGCTCGTCACGCGCCATCCTCGCCACCTACGCAGACGAAGAAGAAGGGGCAAAGGTAACCCCCCCCGCTCACAAGTGGGGTGCTGAGTGAGTGAGTGGGTGAGTGAGATGGTGAGGGAGTGTTTTAGTTTGTGAGTGGGTGAGAAAGTGAGTGAGTGATTGATTGAGTGTGTGTGAGAGCCGGTGGGTAGGTGAGTGGCTTATTGACGGAGTGTGTGGGTGCATCATCATCATCACCGACAGCATCATCAGTAGCAGCATCATCATCATCAGCAGCAGCAGCATCATCACCCACAGCATCATCAGTAGCAGCATCATCATCATCAGCAGCAGCAGCATCATCACCGCCAGCATCAGCAGAAAGCATCAGCATCAGCAGCACCGTGAGCGGCAGCGTGAGCGGCGGGTCACCTTCCGATAGAGGAAGAACCACTCCTCTTTGTCAGCGATGGAGGCGAGATCTCCGCCCAGGCTCCGGCAGGCTGCCCGCGCCGGCAGGAAGGACAGCTTCAGCGAGTCGTTGAGGAGGTACTCCACCCCGCCACGCAGCACCCACTGAGACCCCGGCGGCCCCGGCGCTGCGTTGCGGCACGTGGAGTAAGGGGGGTAAAGCGTAACGACGACAACAATAATAACAACAATAGTAACAATAACAACAACAATAGTAACAATAACAACAACAATAACTACAATAATAATAATAACTATAACTACAATAACAACAATAACAATTATAATAACAATAATAACAACAATAATAACAATTACAACAATAACAACACTAACAAAAATAACGGCAGTAACAATAATAATAACTATAACTACAATAACAACAATAATAACAACAATAATAACAACAACAATAACAACAATAATAATAATAACAACAACAATAACAACAACAATAACAACAACAACAATAACAACAACTATTACAACAACTATAACAACAACTATAACAACAATAATAACAACAACTATAACAACAATAATAACAACAACTATAACAACAATAATAACAACAACTATAACAACAATAATAACAACAACTATAACAACAATAATAACAATAATAACAACAACAATAACAACTATAATAACAACAACTATAACAACAATAATAACAACAACTATAACAACAATAATAACAACTATAACAACAATAATAACAACAACTATAACAACAATAATAACAACAACTATAACAACAATAATAACAACAACTATAACAACAATAACAACAATAATAACAACAACAATAACAACAACAATAACAACAACTATAACAACAATAATAACAACAACTATAACAACAATAATAACAACAATAATAACAACAACTATAACAACAACAATAACAACTATAACAACAATAATAACAACAACTATAACAACAATAATAACAACAACTATAACAACAATAATAACAACAACAATAACAACAACTATAACAACAATAATAACAACAACAATAACAACAACTATAACAACAATAATAACAACAACTATAACAACAATAATAACAACAACTATAACAACTATAATAACAACAACTATAACAACAATAATAACAACAACTATAACAACTATAATAACAACAATAACAACTATAATAACAACAACTATAACAACAATAATAACAACAACAATAACAACAACAATAACAACAACTATAACAACAATAATAACAACAACTATAACAACTATAATAACAACAACAATAACAACTATAATAACAACAACTATAACAACAATAATAACAACAACTATAACAACAACAATAACAACAACTATAACAACAACTATTACAACAACAATAACAACAACTATAACAACAACAATAATAATGACGACAAAATCTTTGGTCAGTTTAACACGCAGGCTTTTTTCGAACAGGTGGGCTTCTCCGCAGATCTGGCTGTCGCCTGATGAAGCTCGTTGTAGTTACTGGCGAAACGTCGCGCTGCTCAGATTGTCAATGTTGTGGCTTGTCTCTCCAACACACCGGTTAGTGCTGTACTAGTATACTACACTATACACTACACTATACACTACACTATATACTACACTATACACGACACTATACACTACACTATATACTACACTATACACGACACTATACACTATACACTACACTATACACTACACTATACAATACACTATACATTACACTATACACTACACTATACACTACTATACACGACACTATACACTACACTATACACTACACTATACACTACTATACACTACACTATACACTACTATACACTACACTATACACTACTATACACTACTATACACTACACTATACACTAGTGCTGTACTAGCATACTACACTATACACTACACTATACACTACACTACTATACACTACACTATACACTACACTATACACTACTATACACTACACTATACACTACGCTATACACTACGCTATACGATACACTATACACTACTATACACTACACTATACACTACACTATACACGTGTGCTGTACTAGTGACGAATTGGCACGTTCTGTTTACGTGACAACCCTTACTAGTTGGCTGTGTCGGGTGGTGGCGAGTCTAACGACACATTTATATATTTACGCGATCTAAGCCAAACAAGCCTCTATTATGGATTATAACAGATTTGGTTTTCACAGGATCGTGCGTGTGTGTGTGTATATGCGTGTGTGTGTGTATGTGTGCGTGTGTGTGTGTATGTGTGCGTGTGTGTGTGTATATACGTGTGTGTGTATGTGTGTGTGTATGTGTGTGTGTGTATATGCGTGTGTGTGTATATGCGTGTGTGTGTGTATATGCGTGTGTGTGTGTATGTGCGTGTGTGTGTGTATGTGCGTGTGTGTGTGTATGTGTGCGTGTGTGTGTGTATATACGTGTGTGTGTATGTGTGTGTGTATGTGTGTGTGTGTATATGCGTGTGTGTGTATATGCGTGTGTGTGTGTATATGCGTGTGTGTGTGTATGTGCGTGTGTGTGTGTATGTGCGTGTGTGTGTATGTGTGCGTGTGTGTATATACGTGTGTGTGTATGTGCGTGTGTGTGTGTATATGCGTGTGTGTGTGTATGTGCGTGTGTGTGTGTATGTGCGTGTGTGTGTGTATGTGTGCGTGTGTGTGTGTATATACGTGTGTGTGTATGTGCGTGTGTGTGTGTATATGCGTGTGTGTGTGTATGTGTGCGTGTGTGTATGTGCGTGTATGTGTGTTAGCGCGCTGCGCTACGAACCCGACGACCCGGGTTCGATTCCCGCTCACGGACAACACCAGTGACAATGATCTGAACCGGTCCTGGGCCTCCCCTAGGTCGACTCAGCCTCAAATGAGTACCTGGCACAGTGTGTAAACATCGTCACTGGGGAGACAAAGGCTCCCCAGCACTTGCCCCAACAGTCTGTTGAGGCTACACGGGGGATCGTTGTCTTTGTGTGCGTGTGAATCATCAGCAGTGGAAAGTTGAGGTCGAAAGGAGGAGCCCTCTCACCTGGGGCCGGCTCTGTCGGCGGTGGCTTCACAGCAACGCCTGCAACAACAAAAAGGACAAGACAAAGATCCCCCGTATAGCCTTGACAGACTGTCGGGGCAAGTGCTGCTAAGCGAGCAGCACCTATGGAGGCGGGCACGGCACACGAAGAGGGTGGGTGGCCAGCACCACGTCCGGCCGCCTTTGTCTCCCGAAAGTGGTGATGTTTTTACACACCATCACCAGGTACTCATTAGAGGCTGAGTGGACCTAGGGGAGGCCCAGGACCGGTTCAGATAATCGTCACCGGTGTTGGCCGTGAGCGGGAATCGAACTCGGGTCGCCGGGTTCGTAGCGCGGCGCGCTAACAGCAGCATCACCGCTCCCCATGCACGTACAACGACAACAACAACCACCATTTACCACTAAGTGGCGGTGACGTCACCACGGCGCTTGTGCCAGGCCATGTGCACGTCAAGGGCACGTAAAGTGTCGAATGCCCGCTGGCAGGAGATCACGGGATAGACCCAGGTGCCACGGGTTGACTAACCGAGATGACTGGACGATGCACCACCTGTGCCCCCTACTGTGCCAACTTGCTGTGTTCTAGCTGCCAAGCGCTCCGCTCGTTGTTGTGAGCGTCGCTCCTCCGCCCTCCGTTGTTGTTGGAGGGCGACTGCCTCCAACTGCCCAGTAGCGTCCTTCATGAGCCTCCTCTACAGAGGCCGATCTTGACACCGCTGGTACCAGTCATCGGCAAGTCCACTCAGCTCCACGTCCTCCTGTACCACATCACTCCATCTCTTCTCTAGCCCGTGCCGCGCCCGTTTAGGCCCCTTGATCCAGCCGAACAAAATCTGTTTAGGCATGCGGTGGCTGGGCATGCGGGCTACATGACCCAGCCAACACAGCCTTGCCTGCCAGAGGAGCTCACCGATGGGACTTTGTCCAGATCTTTCAAGGATTTGTGAGCTCCTCACACACTCCAGCGTAGTTCCACCCAGGATGGAAGGTAGACAGGCCAGCCTGAATGTTTTTAACCGGCGAAGATGTTCCTCAATCCTGGCTCCCCCCCACCCACCCCCCCACCACCCACCCACCGCCCCCACAACCCACCCCCCGACCCCCTACCCAGGCTCACCTCGTGCCACCTTGCACACCCAGTTCATGAACGCGTTGCAGTCGATGTCGTTCCACTCGGAGGCCCAGCCCCGATTCGCCTCGCCGCAGTGCTCCGTGTTGCCGTAGTTGTTGGGCTCCCCGCGCCCCCAGTTCTTGAACGACACCTGGGCCACGGGAGGGCCCCACGGGGGCGGCCGGCAAACAAGCGGGGAGAGCAGGGGGCAAGCAGTGCGAGTCAGAAGAAGGCGGCGCTGCTCCGTTCAAATTGGGGCGAGGGTCATTTTTGTTTTTTTGGGAGACGCAGACGACGACGATGATGGTGAAGATGACGACAATGACGACGATGACGACGACGACGACAACGACGACGACGACAACGACGACGACGACAACGACAACGACGACAACGACAACGACGACAACGACAACGACGACAACGACAACGACGACGATAACGACGATGACGACGATAACGACGACAATGACGACAATGACAACGACGACAATGACGACAATGATGACGACAATGACAATGATGACGATAATGACGACAATTACGACAATGACGACAACGATGACTGCAATGACGACGATGACGACAATGACAACAATGACGACAATGACGACGACAGTGACGATGACGACGACAATGACGACGACGGGAGAGGGGAATTCCAAATGGGGAGCAGAGCGAGTGGGAGAAGCAGAGAGAGCGAGAGAGAGAGAAGTGTTGTGACCTGCAGTGCGGCGAGCGCGTGGGTGAGCGGGTGAGCGGGTGGCAGAGCGACTGGGTGAGCGAATTGGTGAGCGTGTGCGCGAGTGCGCCGGCCGCACGCTCACCGGCGTGCCGTCGCTCCACACGAAGCCCTTGTCCGGGTCCAGGCTATTGAGGCCGATCCAGTAGTGGGTATCTGGAAACGGCTGACGCCTTGTCGCAGCAAATCAACAACAACAACAATCAACAAAAACAATCAGCGACGACGACGACGACGACGCCATCGACATGCCCCCGGTGCGTGGGCCCCAGGGCCCACCTGGAGACCTTGTGCAGCAGGATGGCCTCCGAGCGGTCGTGCAAGCTCAGCAGGTCGGCGCCCTGCTGGCGGCAGTGCTCACGAGACTCGGCCCACGTGCGGCGCCCTTGCAGACGCACGAAGTTCAGCTGCAGCGGGGCAGGGGGGTGAGCGGGGGGGGGGGGTGAGCGGGGCAGGGGGGTGAGTGGGGGGGGGGTGAGCGGGGGGGGTGGTGAGTGGGAGGGGGTGAGTGGGAGGGGGTGAGCGGGGGGATGAGTGGGGGGGGGGTGAGCGGGGGGTGAGGGGGTGAGCGGGGGGTGGGGGGTAAGTGGGGGGGGGTGGGGGGGTGGGGGTTGAGCAGGGGGAGTGAGCGGGGGGTGGGCGGTGAGCGGGAAGTGGGGCGGGTGAGTGAGGGGGTGAATGGGGGGGGGGTGAGTGGGGGGTGAGCGAGGGGTGAGTGGGGGGGTGTGGGGGGGTGAGTTGGAGGGTAAGCGGGGGGTGGGGGGGTGAGTAGGGGGTGGGGTGAGTAGGGGGTGGGGTGAGTGGGGGGTGGGGGGTGAGTGGGAGGGGGTGAGCCGGAGGGGGGGGGCTGAGCTGTAGCTGAGTGTTGAGTGGAGTGGAGTGGTGATGATGCAAACGATGATGATGATGACATCATGCTCGGTAATCATATGCGTAGTAGATGAGGGCGATGATGATGAAGATGACGTTGATGACGATGGCGTATGCCTGGTAAGCAGTACACATTGTTGATGAAGATGATCACGACGACGATGACGACGACGACGTTTGTGAGGACGATGCTAATGACAGCGGTGACGAAGACGACGATGACAGTGAGACGAACGACGATGTTAATGAGGATGATGTGACGACGATGACGATAATGATGATGACGATCGGTCATGTTAATGAGCATTAGGACGACGATGATGACGACGTGGCGTGACGAGGCCTTGCCTGGTAGCAGTACTCGTGGTTGCCCAACGTCGTCCACCCGACGGCGCAGGGCAGGGGGGTGGGGGTGGGGCCGGGCGGGGTGGGGGGCGGGGGGGCCGTGACCCCCTGCGGGAGGCCCCGGCACGCGACGCCGGCCCTTCCGCGCGTGCAGTTCCTGACGCTCCACAGCCCCGCGGCCGTGGTGCCGGCCACCACCACCACGCAGCCCGCCGCATCGCCGCCTTGCAGCCACAACAACAACAACCACAACATCAACAACCACTACAACAACAACCATCGTCAACAGCCCCGCGGCCGTGGTGCCGGCCTCCACCACCACGCAGCCCGCCGCATCGCCGCCTTGCAGCCACAACAACAACAACCACAACATCAACAACCACTACAACAACAACCACAACATCAACAACCACAACAACCACAACCATCGTCAACAGCCCCGCGGCCGTGGTGCCGGCCTCCACCACCACGCAGCCCGCCGCATCGCCGCCTTGCTGCCACAACAACAACAACCACAACATCAACAACCACTACAACAACAACCACAACATCAACAACCACAACAACCACAACCATCGTCAACAGCCCCGCGGCCGTGGTGCCGGCCTCCACCACCACGCAGCCCGCCGCATCGCCGCCTGCAGCCGCAACAACAACAACAACCACAACATCAACAACCACAACAACCGCAGCAACCACAACAACCAAAACAACCGCAGCAACCACAACAACCGCAACAACCACAACAACCACAACAACCGCAGCAACCGCAACAACCGCAACAACCACAATAACCGCAACAACCACAACAACCAGAACAACCGCAGCAACCACAACAACCACAACAACCGCATCAACCACAACAACCGCAACAACCGCAGCAACCGCAACAACCACAACAACCGCAGCAACCGCAACAACCGCAGCAACCACAACAACCGCAACAACCACAACAACCGCAACAACCGCAACGACCGCAACAACCACAACAACCGCAACAACCGCAGCAACCACAACAACCGCAACAACCACAACAACCGCAGCAACCGCAACAACCGCAACAACCACAATAACCGCAACAACCACAACAACCAGAACAACCGCAGCAACCACAACAACCACAACAACCGCATCAACCACAACAACCGCAACAACCGCAGCAACCGCAACAACCACAACAACCGCAGCAACCGCAACAACCGCAGCAACCACAACAACCGCAACAACCACAACAACCGCAACAACCGCAACAACCGCAACAACCGCAACAACCGCAGCAACCACAGCAATCGCAACAACTGCAACAACCGCATCAACCACAACAACCACAATAACCGCAACAACCACAGCAACCGCAACAACCACAGCAACCGCAACAACCGCAACAACCGCATCAACCACAACAACCACAATAACCGCAACAACCACAACAACCGCAGCAACCGCAACAACCGCAACAACCGCAACAACCACAACAACCACAACAACCGCAACAACCACAACAACCGCAACACCCGCAACAACCACAACAACCGCAACAACCGCAACAACCACAACACCCGCAACAACCACAACAACCGCAACAACCACAACAACCGCAACAACCGCAACAACCACAACAACCGCAACAACCACAACAACCGCAACAACCACAACACCCGCAACAACCACAACAACCGCAACAACCACAACAACTGCAACAACCGCAACAACCACAACAACCGCAACAACCGCAACAACCACAACATCGCAACAACCACAACAACCGCAACAACCGCAACAACCACAACAACCGCAACAACCGCAACAACCGCATCAACCACAATAACCGCATCAACCACAACAACCACAGCAACCGCAACAACCACAACAACCACAACAACCACAACAACCACAACAACCGCAACACCCGCAACAACCACAACAACCGCAACAACCGCAACAACCACAACACCCGCAACAACCACAACAACCGCAACAACCACAACAACCGCAACAACCGCAACAACCACAACAACCGCAACAACCACAACAACCGCAACAACCGCAACACCCGCAACAACCACAACACCCGCAACAACCGCAACAACCGCAACAACCACAACAACCACAACAACCGCAACAACCGCATCAACCACAACAACCGCAACACCACAGCAACCGCAACAACCGCATCAACCACAACAACCACAACAACCACAGCAACCGCAACAACCGCAACAACCGCAACAACCAAAACAACCGCAACAACCACAGCAGCCGCAACAACCGCAACAACCGCATCAACCACAACAACCACAACAACCACAACAACCACAGCAACCGCAACAACCGCAACAACCACAACAACCGCAACAACCGCATCAACCACAACAACCACAACAACCACAGCAACCGCAACAACCGCAACAACCGCGTGAGCGGGGTACCTGGCTGGTTGACTCCCCAGTGTGTGTAGGTCACCGGCCGTCCGTCGAGCCACCTGAAGGTCCCTGGTTGGTCGACGTCGCTCAGGCCCAGCCAATAGGAGCCCAGCGAGCCCAGGCCGATTTGGCTGGTGATGAACGCCTGCTCGAACCTAGCGAAGGCAAAGATCCCCCGTGTAGCCTCCGCTGGTGCGTTGGGGCAAGTGCCGTCAGCGAGCATCTAACGAAGGCCGGCGAATGCTGCAACGCCCGGCCGCCTTTGTCTCCCCGGCGGCGATGTTTTACACGAAAGAAACCGGGCGACCCATTTGGATAATCGTCACCGGTGTCGGTCGCGAGCGGAAAACCGAACTCGGGTCACCGAAGTTCGTAGGGGCAGTGCGTTAACCGCTGCGACCACCGCTCCCCACGTACGTACGCTACATACGCGCCGAACTTCTTTCGCACCGTACGTAGCCAACGGCGCTAGTCGTAACGCGACACGCGCAGTTGTGCGTAACGCGTGGCTGACGATGATGCGACGATGATCGTAATGATGACAATGATGACGATCGTGATGATGATAAAGATGATGAGGGCGATAATGATCGCGATGATTGTGATGATGATGATGAGGGCGTTGATGATCGTGATGATGAGGGCGATGATGATTGTGATTATAATGATGATGAGGGCGATGATGATCGTGATCATTATGATGAGGGCGATGATGATCGTGATGATTGTAATGATGATGAGGGCGATGATGATCGTGATGATCGTGATGATGAGGGCAATGATGATCGCGATGATTACGATGATGATGACGATGATGATGATCGCGATGATTACGATGATGATGAGGGCGGTGATGATCGTGACGATGATGATGAAGGCGGTGATGATCGTGACGATGATGACGAGGGCGGTGATGATCGTGACGATGATGACGAGGGCGATGATGATCGTGATGATTATAATAATGGCGAGGGCGATGATCGTGACGATGATGACGAGGGCGATGATGATCGTGACGATGATGACGAGGGCGACGACGAGGCACCGGTCGTGGACGCTGGCGAGTGCCGCCCCCTGGGATGCGCAGCGAGCGACGGCGTCGGCGTGGCTCCGGGGCGCCGCTTCAAACACAAAGCACGCGGAGAGGAAGCGCTTCCAGCCCTGCTCACAACGTCAACAACAACATCAACAACAACATCAACAACATCATCAACAACATCAACAACAACATCGTCAACAACATCAACAACAACATCGTCAACAACACCATCAACAACATCAACAACAACATCATTAACAACATCATCAACAACATCATCAACAACATCATCAACAACATCATCAACATCATCAACAACAACATCAACAACATCAACAACATCATCAACAACATCATCAACAACATCAACAACAACATGAACAACATCGTCAACAACACCAACAACAACATCATCAACAACAACATCATCAGCAACATCATCAACAACATCCTCAACAACATCATCAACAACATCAACAACAACATCAACAACATCATCAACAACATCAACAACATCATCAACAACAACAACAACATCAACAACATCATCAACAACATCAACAACAACATGAACAACATCGTCAACAACAACAACATCAACAACAACATCATCAGCAACATCATCAACAACATCAACAACATCAACAACAACAACATCAACAACATCAACAACATCATCAACAACATCAACAACATCATCAACAACATCAACAACATTAACAACATCATCAACAACATCATCAACAACATCAACAATAACAACATCAACAACATCAACAACATTAACATCATCAACAACATCATCAACGACATCAACAACATTAACAACATCATCAACAACATCAACAACATCATCATCGACAACCTCGTCGTCATCATCATCAACAACCTCATCATCATCAACAATTTCATCATCAGCAACATCATCATCAACAACAACAACATCAACAACAACATAATCATCATCAACAACCTCGTCGTCATCATCATCAACAACATCATCATCAACAATCTCATCATCAACAACATCATCTACAACAACATCATAATCAACAAGAACATCGTCATCAACAACATCAATAACAGCATCTATAACATCATCAACAATAATAACAGCATCAACCACGTGAACATTGATCGCTAGGTGATGTGACCACAGTAATTGTGCCAGGCATTCGGTGGTAGTTGTTGATGTTGTGTCTCAGCTGCGTGGTGATGATGGTTGGTGGTCAATTTTGACGGATGGATGTTGTCGCTGTATCAGCTGAAGTGCTGGTGATGTTGATGGTGGAGGCTGCGGATGGTCGTCGGTGCTGACGGTGGTGGTGGTGGTGTTGGTGCGGCAAAACAACCCCCTACCACCTCGTGGTGCTGGATGGGCAGCGCTGTCGTGGGCAGTGCTGTGGGGGGAGGGCCAATTCCGATTGGCCTTCCCCCTCATGGCGTTTGTAGCCACCACAGCGGCCAAATGGGGGCTCTGGACGGGTGCGAGGGACTGGTAACCCCTCCACCTTCAATTAATTACCACTAAACCACGACGACAAAATTGTAATAAATAAGCTTGTGCCGGAGGCCCCGGGGGGACAGGCGTCTATGAAGTCTCCTGGCCAAACCCCATTTGGCGGAACCAGGAGACTGAATCCTTACCCTCGGGGCTCCTCCAGAAACAACAAAAAATCACTACGTGTGGCCACATGGAATGTTTGAACGCTCACTGCGGAGGAGAGGCTGCCACTCCCCTGTCAGGAGCTGGACCGATATCGCCTGGATCTCTGTGGTATTCAGGAGGTCCGGTGGACCGGCTCTGGGTCCTGCCACCATGAGGGGTGGACAGTCCTTTTCTCGGGGCAGGAGACTGCCAAACAACAGGGAGTGGCTCTTCTGAACAAAAGAATGAAGGGGGCGTGGAAGCGTGGCAGTGAGGTGTGGGAAGCTGTAAGCCCCAGGCTACTTTGGGCTAGCCTTCGATCAACCAGAGGTGAGGAGTGGTGGTCATGGTTACTTATGCCCCCACTGAAGACGAACATCCGTGGAGGGATGCAGGCAAGGCCGATGAGTCAGATGCCTTCTATGACCTCCTGTCACAGGTGCGAGCTAAAGTGGCCCCTCAGGATAGAGTCATCTTGTTGGGTGACTTCAATGCCCAAGTTGGTCATGATGCTGGCACCTGGTCTGGAGTGATTGGAAGGCATGGGCCAGATCAGCTCAATAACAACGGCAGGATGCTGCTAGATTTTTGTGCAGCTCATGGGCTTGTAATTACCAACACGCTGTTCCGGCATTGGCGCATCCACACAACATCATGGATGCATGCCGGGTCCAAGCAAGAACATCTGCTGGACTACATAGTGACGGAACAGCGGATGTGGGCCCATGTCCTTGACACCAGGACCTACCGTGGAGCTGATCTGCCCACTGACCATCGACTTGTCATCTGTAAGATGCGCCTGCCATTCTTCCACTCCAGTGGTGGGTGTACACCCAGGACCCCATTCAAACCCTTAGTGGCATGGTCTCAGCTAGCTGATAAAAGTTGCAAGCAAGAATTGAGTCATCGCTTGCGGCTGGGGTTGCCATCGTCCCCCACTCCTGATGTCGAGGGGAAATGGGCGAGGTTTAGGACTGTGGCTCATGCAGCTGCAATGGCTACTTTAGGTACATGGTCCAGACCTCCCTAGAAACCCTGGCTGACAGAGGAGGTGTTCAAGCTGGCTGAGAAAAAGCGACAGGCCCACTCTCATCGGCTACAGCATCCCATGTCGGAGAATGAGGAGGCTTACCGAAGCCTTCGCTCAGAGGTTCGGAGAGCCGTGAGGCGCTGCAAGGATGGGTGGTGGTCGTGGGTTGCTGAGGAGATGGAGTCTGCCTCAATGGCCCGCGATCACAATTCGCTCATTAATTCCATCAAAAAGTAACCTGCAGTGCCACATCTATTATCCATCATTAGGGGAAAGATTGGTGATCCAATTTCCGACCCCTAGGAACAGGTTTGCAGATTTGCTGAGCATTTCTGTGAGGTCCTGGGGGAGGGGACATCCCTCAGCCTGGATAACGTGGGACAAAGTGGGGATGACGCTGCTGAGGCTACGGTGTCTCAATTATTGGAAGAGGAAGTCACCCCCTGTGAGTGGCTGGCTGAGGTGCCATCTGTTGAGGAAGTACTGAAGGTGATCCAGAGTCTGAGACCAGGAAAGGCACCGGGCTGAGATGATCTCTAAAGCGAAATTCTGAGGGAGGGTGGTGTTTGTGCACGGACTGCCCTACATGACATCATAATAGCAATCTGGACCGCTGGACGGGTTCCACAGGATTGTAAGGATGCCCTGGTGGTCCCCCTCTTTAATAAGGGGGACCGCACAGACTGTAACAACTACAGGGGCATCTCACTCATCATGTTTGCCAGGAAAGGTTTTGGCATGGATTATTCAACATCGCCTTACCAGGCACGCTGAGGAGAAGCTTGCGGAGCCTCAATGTGGTTTCAGGAAAGGGCGGTCCTACCCAGATGCCATATTCTCTGTCCATTTGCTACAGCAGAGGTGTAGGGAATTCCAACAAAACCTACATCTCTGCTTTATTGACCTGGTCAAGGCCTATGATACCATCAGTAGGCCTGGGCTCTGGGTTCTTCTTCATGCTTTCGGAGTCCCTGACCCTCTGCTCATGATCATTAAGAACCTTCATGATGGTGAGCGGGCCCGAGAAAAACTACGTGGCCAGGAGTCGGAACCATTCCCTGCACACCTTTGGGTGCGATAGGGATGTCCTCTGGCTCTCACATTATTTAACATCTATTTCGACCACGTAGTTCGTGAAGCCTTCAATAGCTGTACTGGAGGAATTTCCATCTGGTACAGATACAATGGGAGGCTGATCGATGCCCGGGTGCGGTCAAAGGATGGCTCCCTATTGCTCAACCATATTATGTATGCCGATGCTCTGGTAATTGCTGCTCACTCAGAAGAGGAGTTGGAGGCGCTGCTGCTGAACCTGGAGCTTGCCACTAAGAGGTGGGGACTTACCATCAGCCCCAACAAAACTAAGCACCTGCCTGGGTATTTTGTACCATCGGACCCTCTACCCCTACAACTCCCAATTGGTGATAGGGCAGTTGTGGAGAGAGTGGAGAGTTTCCCATACCTGGGCAGTGTGCTCATAACCGGCTCCGGTTTAACAGCAGAGGTCTAAAATAATAGGGTTTTTCCCATTTTTTCTGGCAACAAAACTGAAACCTTTTTACAATGAATCATGTGTGCATTAACCACAATACTTGTGGTTAAAATGCAAACAAAAAACACACTGATAATATATGCATTGTCCTTGAAACTGATTGGTCCACACCAGAGACGGCACCAATTGAGACGAGGCTCAAAAGAAAGCCGTGTGTTTTTTGGTTGCATTTTAACCACAAGTATGGTGATTAATGCACACATGATTCATTGTAAAAAGGTTTCATTTTTGTTGCCAGAAAAAAGGGGAAAAACCCTATTATTATATTTTGGTACTGGCAAACGAGGTCTAATGATGAAGCAGAGATCTCACTCCGAATCAGTCGAGCGGCATTATCTTTTAATCGGTTGCGTAACGCTGTGTGGAAGCTACCTGGTCTGTCACTCCGCACAAAGCTTCAGGTCTTCTCGGCCACAGTCATTCCCTCCCTTCTCTACGCTTGCGAAACGTGGACCCCCCTAATGGAACATCTTCGCCGGTTAGAAACATTTAGGCTGGCCTACCTACGATCCATCCTGGGTTTAACCAGGCCGGATTGTGTGAGGAGCTCACATATCCTTGAAAGATCTGGACAAAGTCCCATCGGTGAGCTCCTCCGGCAGGCAAGGCTGCGTTGGCTGGGCCATGTAGCCCGCATGCCTAGCCACCGCATGCCTAGCCACCGCATGCCTAAACAGCTTTTGTTCAGCCGGATCGAGGGGGCTAAATGGGAGCGGCACGGGCTAGAGAAGAGATGGAGTGATGTGGTACAGGAGGCACGGGCTAGAGAGGAGATGGAGTGACGTGGTACAGGAGGCACGGGCTAGAGAGGAGATGGAGTGACGTGGTACAGGAGGCACGGGCTAGAGGAGAGATGGAGCGACGTGGTACAGGAGGCACGGGCTAGAGAGGAGATGGAGCGATGTGGAACAGGAGGACGTGGAGCTGAGTGGACTTGCCGATGACTGGTACCAGCGGTGTCAAGATCGGCCTCTGTGGAGGAGGCTCGTGAAGGACGCTACTGGGCAGTTGGAGGCCGTCGCCCTCCAACAACAACGGAGGGCGGAGGAGCGACGCTCACAACAACGAGCGGAGCGCCGGGTGGCTAAAGCACAGCAAGTTGGCACAGTAGGGGGCACAGGTGGTGCTTCAGCCAGTCATCTCGGTCATCTTGGTCAGTCGACCCGTGGCACCTGCTGGGTCTGCCCCGTGACTTCCTACCAGCGGTCATTCGACACTTCACGTGGCCTCAACGTGCACATAGCCTGGCACAAGCGTCGTGGTGACGTCACCGCCACTTAGTGATTGTGGTTGACGGTGGTGGTGGTTGTTGACGATGGTTGACGCTGGTGGTGGTTGACAGTGGTGGTGGTGGTTGTTGTGGTGGTTGTTGGTGTTGCTGCGTGCTACCGGTTTGCAACCCTGCTCCGGCTCGGGGATTTCCGGCTCGCTCGGTGCTTTCTTGCACACAAAGTCAAAGGAGCGGTCGCACTGCGTGTCGTTCCAGCGCCCTTCCTGCACGCACGCAGCACACACGCAGCACACACACGCAGCGCACACACGAAGCGCACACACGAAGCACACACGCAGCGCACACACGAAGCGCACACACGCAGCGCACACACGAAGCACACACACGCAGCACACACACGCAGCGCACACACGAAGCACACACGCAGCGCACACACGAAGCGCACACACGCAGCACACACACGAAGCACACACACGCAGCACACACACGCAGCACACACACGAAGCGCACACACACGAAGCGCACACACACGCAGCACACACACGCAGCACACACACGAAGCACACACACGCAGCACACACACGCAGCACACACACGAAGCACACACACGAAGCACACACACGCAGCACACACGCAGCACACACACAGCACACACACGAAGCACACACACACAGCACACACGCAGCACACACACACAGCACACACACACAGCACACACACACAGCACACACACACAGCACACACACGCACCACACACGCAGCACACACACACAGTACACACACGCAGCACACACACACGAAGCACACACACGCACCTCCGATTAGCGCGGTTGGCTACGTACGGTGGCGACTGCGGTAGTCGTGGTGGTGGTGGCGGTGGTACGGGTGGATGCGGGCGGTGGTGCGGGTGGTGGCGGTGGTGGTGTGGGTGGTGGTGGTGCGGGTGGTAGCGGTGGTGGTGCGGGTGGTGGCGGTGGTGGTGCGGGTGGTGGCGGTGGTGGTGCGGGTGGTGGTGGTGGCGGTGGTGGTGGTGCGGGTGGGGGTGGTGCGAGTGGACGCGGTTGTTTTTACCGCGGCCGTCATGATCACGCAGTTCTCTCCGCTGCGGTCTCCGCCGCTCGGCTCGAAGCGGCTCCACCGCGTGAACTCCACCGCCGAGTCGTCCGTCCACTCGTAGGAGAGGAGCGAGCGGCGGTCGTGAAGGCCGATCCACACGTCTCCCGCCCCCGCTCCTCCTGCACACGGGGCGGCAAACGCATCGATCGCCCACATCCATCACTCGGACCACAAACTCGGCCCTCCACCCCTTCTCTTCCTCCTGGTGCAGGGGGGGTTCCAGGTTGAGGGCAGTTGGGGCCAGGGTCTGGCTGGCTGGATGGTGTGGTTAGGGTTGGGGTCTGGGTGGCTGGTGTGGTTAGTGTTGGGGTCTGGGTGGCTGGTGTGGTTAGGGCTGGGGTCTGGGTGGCTGGTGTGGTTAGGGTTGGGGTCTGGCTGGCTGGTGTGGTTAGGGTTGGGGTCTGGGTGGCTGGTGTGGTTAGTGTTGGGGTCTGGGTGGCTGGTGTGGTTAGGGCTGGGGTCTGGGTGGCTGGTGTGGTTAGGGTTGGGGTCTGGCTGGCTGGTGTGGTTAGGGTTGGGGTCTGGGTGGCTGGTGTGGTTAGTGTTGGGGTCTGGGTGGCTGGTGTGGTTAGGGCTGGGGTCTGGGTGACTGGTGTGGTTAGGGCTGGGGTCTGGGTGGCTGGTGTGGTTAGGGCTGGGGTCTGGGTGGCTTGTGTGGTGAGGGTTGGGGTCTGGGTGGCTGGTGTGGTTAGGGCTGGGGTCTGGCTGGCTGGTGTGGTTAGGGCTGGGGTCTGGGTGGCTGGTGTGGTTAGGGCTGGGGTCTGGGTGGCTGGTGTGGTTAGGGCTGGGGTCTGGCTGGCTGGTGTGGTTATGGCTGGGGTCTGGGTGGCTGGTGTGGTTAGGGCTGGGGTCTGGGTGGCTTGTGTGGTGAGGGTTGGGGTCTGGGTGGCTGGTGTGGTTAGGGTTGGGGTCTGGGTGGCTGGTGTGGTTAGGGTTGGGGTCTGGCTGGCTGGTGTGGTTAGGGTTGGGGTCTGGGTGGCTGGTGTGGTTAGTGTTGGGGTCTGGGTGGCTGGTGTGGTTAGGGCTGGGGTCTGGGTGGCTGGTGTGGTTAGGGTTGGGGTCTGGCTGGCTGGTGTGGTTAGGGTTGGGGTCTGGGTGGCTGGTGTGGTTAGTGTTGGGGTCTGGGTGGCTGGTGTGGTTAGGGCTGGGGTCTGGGTGACTGGTGTGGTTAGGGCTGGGGTCTGGGTGGCTGGTGTGGTTAGGGCTGGGGTCTGGGTGGCTTGTGTGGTGAGGGTTGGGGTCTGGGTGGCTGGTGTGGTGAGGGCTGGGGTCTGGCTGGCTGGTGTGGTTAGGGCTGGGGTCTGGGTGGCTGGTGTGGTTAGGGCTGGGGTCTGGGTGGCTTGTGTGGTGAGGGTTGGGGTCTGGGTGGCTGGTGTGGTTAGGGCTGGGGTCTGGCTGGCTGGTGTGGTTAGGGCTGGGGTCTGGGTGGCTGGTGTGGTTAGGGCTGGGGTCTGGGTGGCTGGTGTGGTTAGGGCTGGGGTCTGGGTGGCTGGTGTGGTTAGGGCTGGGGTCTGGGTGACTGGTGTGGTTAGGGCTGGGGTCTGGGTGGCTGGTGTGGTTAGGGTTGGGGTCTGGGTGGCTGGTGTGGTTAGGACTGGGGTCTGGGTGGCTGGTGTGGTTAGTGTTGGGGTCTGGGTGGCTGGTGTGGTTAGGGCTGGGGTCTGGGTGACTGGTGTGGTTAGGGCTGGGGTCTGGGTGGCTGGTGTGGTTAGGGCTGGGGTCTGGCTGGCTGGTGTGGTTAGGGCTGGGGTCTGGGTGGCTTGTGTGGTGAGGGTTGGGGTCTGGGTGGCTGGTGTGGTTAGGGCTGGGGTCTGGCTGGCTGGTGTGGTTAGGGCTGGGGTCTGGGTGGCTGGTGTGGTGAGGGTTGGGGTCTGGGTGGCTGGTGTGGTGAGGGCTGGGGTCTGGGTGGCTGGTGTGGTTAGGGTTGGGGTCTGGGTGGCTGGTGTGGTTAGGGTTGGGGTCTGGGTGGCTGGTGTGGTTAGGGTTGGGGTCTGGGTGGCTGGTGTGGTTAGGGTTGGGGTCTGGCTGGCTGGTGTGGTTAGTGCTAAGGTCTGGCCTGTGTGGTTAGTGCTGGGGTCTGGGTGGCTGGTGTGGTTAGAGCTGGGGTCTGGTTGGCTGGTGTGGTTAGGGCTGGGGTCTGGGTGGCTGGTGTGGTTAGGGTTGGGGTCTGGCTGGCTGGTGTGGTTAGGGCTGGGGTCTGGTTGGCTGGTGTGGTTAGAGCTGGGGTCTGGTTGGCTGGTGTGGTTAGGGCTGGGGTCTGGGTGACTGGTGTGGTTAGGGCTGGGGTCTGGGTGGCTGGTGTGGTTAGGGCTGGGGTCTGGGTGGCTGGTGTGGTTAGGGCTGGGGTCTGGGTGGCTGGTGTGGTGAGGGCTGGGGTCTGGCTGGCTGGTGTGGTTAGGGCTGGGGTCTGGGTGGCTGGTGTGGTTAGGGCTGGGGTCTGGGTGGCTTGTGTGGTGAGGGTTGGGGTCTGGGTGGCTGGTGTGGTTAGGGCTGGGGTCTGGGTGGCTGGTGTGGTTAGGGCTGGGGTCTGGGTGGCTGGTGTGGTTAGGGCTGGGGTCTGGGTGGCTGGTGTGGTTAGGGCTGGGGTCTGGGTGGCTGGTGTGGTTAGGGCTGGGGTCTGGGTGACTGGTGTGGTTAGGGCTGGGGTCTGGGTGGCTGGTGTGGTTAGGGTTGGGGTCTGGGTGGCTGGTGTGGTTAGGGCTGGGGTCTGGGTGGCTGGTGTGGTTAGTGTTGGGGTCTGGGTGGCTGGTGTGGTTAGGGCTGGGGTCTGGGTGACTGGTGTGGTTAGGGCTGGGGTCTGGGTGGCTGGTGTGGTTAGGGCTGGGGTCTGGCTGGCTGGTGTGGTTAGGGCTGGGGTCTGGGTGGCTTGTGTGGTGAGGGTTGGGGTCTGGGTGGCTGGTGTGGTTAGGGCTGGGGTCTGGCTGGCTGGTGTGGTTAGGGCTGGGGTCTGGGTGGCTGGTGTGGTGAGGGTTGGGGTCTGGGTGGCTGGTGTGGTGAGGGCTGGGGTCTGGGTGGCTGGTGTGGTTAGGGTTGGGGTCTGGGTGGCTGGTGTGGTTAGGGTTGGGGTCTGGGTGGCTGGTGTGGTTAGGGTTGGGGTCTGGGTGGCTGGTGTGGTTAGGGTTGGGGTCTGGCTGGCTGGTGTGGTTAGTGCTAAGGTCTGGCCTGTGTGGTTAGTGCTGGGGTCTGGGTGGCTGGTGTGGTTAGAGCTGGGGTCTGGTTGGCTGGTGTGGTTAGGGCTGGGGTCTGGGTGGCTGGTGTGGTTAGGGCTGGGGTCTGGGTGGCTGGTGTGGTTAGGGCTGGGGTCTGGTTGGCTGGTGTGGTTAGAGCTGGGGTCTGGTTGGCTGGTGTGGTTAGGGCTGGGGTCTGGGTGGCTGGTGTGGTTAGAGCTGGGGTCTGGCTGGCTGGTGTGGTTAGGGCTGGGGTCTGGGTGGCTGGTGTGGTTAGGGCTGGGGTCTGGGTGGCTGGTGTGGTTAGAGCTGGGGTCTGGCTGGCTGGTGTGGTTAGGGCTGGGTCTGGGTGGCTGGTGTGGTTAGAGCTGGGGTCTGGCTGGGTGGTGTGGTTAGGGCTGGGGTCTGGGTGGCTGGTGTGGTTAGGGCTGGGGTCTGGGTGGCTGGTGTGGTTAGAGCTGGGGTCTGGCTGGGTGGTGTGGTTAGGGCTCGGTGTGAGTTCTAACTGGCTGAGTCCGTGGGAGTACGGGCCAGCCGCCGTAAATTCGCGTTCGCTAAACACAACCGCCGCCACCACCACCACGACCGCCAACCCTGTGCTCTCACCGAGCTGGGCTGCGAGGAACTCGAGCTCGCGCGCGCTGTGGATGCTGGCGAGGTCTCCGCCGTCGCGCCGGCACGCGGCCAGGGCGCGCGTCTGCGTGTCGCGCCTCCCCGCCCGGCGGTAGCAGGAGCCCGCGTAGGGCAGCCACGACGCGCCGCAGCCCCGCGGCCCCGCGCCTGCCCAACGCAGAGAGAGCAGCGGTGGCCGTGGTGGTGGTGATGGTGGTGGTGGTGATGGTGGTGGTGATGGTGGTGGCGGTGGTGGTGGTGGCGGTGGCAGTGGTGGGTAAATGAGTGATAGGGTGAGTGACTGAGTGGGTGGATGAGTGAGATGGTCAGTGACTGAGTGGGTGGATGAGTGATATGGTGAGTGACTGAGTGGGTGGATGAGTGATATGGTGAGTGAATGGGTGGGTGGATGAGTGATATGGTGAGTGACTGAGTGGGTGGATGAGTGAGATGGTGAGTGACTGAGTGGGTGGATGAGTGATATGGTGAGTGACTGAGTGGGTGGATGAGTGAGATGGTGAGTGAATGAGTGGGTGGATGAGTGAGATGGTGAGTGACTGAGTGGGTGGATGAGTGATATGGTGAGTGAATGGGTGGGTGGATGAGTGAGATGGTGAGTGAATGAGTGGGTGGATGAGTGAGATGGTGAGTGACTGAGTGGGTGGATGAGTGATATGGTGAGTGACTGAGTGGGTGGATGAGTGATATGGTGAGTGACTGAGTGGGTGGATGAGTGAGATGGTGAGTGACTGAGTGGGTGGATGAGTGATATGGTGAGTGACTGAGTGGGTGGATGAGTGATATGGTGAGTGAATGGGTGGGTGGATGAGTGATATGGTGAGTGACTGAGTGGGTGGATGAGTGATATGGTGAGTGAATGAGTGGGTGGATGAGTGAGATGGTGAGTGACTGAGTGGGTGGGTGAGTGATATGGTGAGTGACTGAGTGGGTGGATGAGTGATATGGTGAGTGACTGAGTGGGTGGATGAGTGATATGGTCAGTGAATGGGTGGGTGGATGAGTGATATGGTGAGTGACTGAGTGGGTGGATGAGTGAGATGGTGAGTGACTGAGTGGGTGGATGAGTGATATGGTGAGTGACTGAGTGGGTGGATGAGTGATATGGTGAGTGACTGAGTGGGTGGATGAGTGATATGGTGAGTGACTGAGTGGGTGGATGAGTGATATGGTGAGTGAATGGGTGGGTGGATGAGTGATATGGTCAGTGACTGAGTGGGTGGATGAGTGATATGGTGAGT
This sequence comes from Lampetra fluviatilis, assembly GCF_964198595.1. NCBI lineage: Eukaryota > Metazoa > Chordata > Hyperoartia > Petromyzontiformes > Petromyzontidae > Lampetra > Lampetra fluviatilis. The sequence goes on from NC_136336.1 coordinate 2,370,176, forward strand.
GACTGAGTGGGTGGATGAGTGATATGGTGAGTGAATGGGTGGGTGGATGAGTGATATGGTGAGTGACTGAGTGGGTGGATGAGTGAGATGGTGAGTGACTGAGTGGGTGGATGAGTGATATTGTGAGTGACTGAGTGGGTGGATGAGTGATATGGTCAGTGACTGAGTGGGTGGATGAGTGATATGGTGAGTGACTGAGTGGGTGGATGAGTGATATGGTGAGTGAATGGGTGGGTGGATGAGTGATATGTTGAGTGACTGAGTGGGTGGATGAGTGAGATGGTGAGTGACTGAGTGGGTGGATGAGTGATATGGTGAGTGACTGAGTGGGTGGATGAGTGATATGGTGAGTGACTGAGTGGGTGGATGAGTGATATGGTGAGTGACTGAATGGGTGGATGAGTGATATGGTGAGTGAATGGGTGGGTGGATGATTGATATGGTGAGTGACTATGTGGGTGGATGAGTGATATGGTGAGTGAATGGGTGGGTGGATGAGTGATATGGTGAGTGACTGAATGGGTGGATGAGTGAGATGGTGAGTGACTGAGTGGGTGGATGAGTGATATGGTGAGTGACTGAGTGGGTGGATGAGTGATATGGTGAGTGACTGAGTGGGTGGATAAGTGATATGGTGAGTGACTGAGTGGGTGGATGAGTGATATGGTGAGTGACTGAGTGGGTGGATGAGTGATATGGTGAGTGACTGAGTGGGTGGATGAGTGATATGGTGAGTGACTGAGTGGGTGGATGAGTGATATGGTGAGTGACTGAGTGGGTGGATGAGTGATATGGTGAGTGACTGAGTGGGTGGATGAGTGAGATGGTGAGTGACTGAGTGAATGGATGAGTGAGATGGTGAGTGAATGAGTGGGTGGATGAGTGAGATGGTGAGTGAATGGGTGGGTGGATGAGTGATATGGTGAGTGACTGAGTGGGTGGATGAGTGATATGGTGAGTGACTGAGTGGGTGGATGAGTGAGATGGTGAGTGACTGAGTGGGTGGATGAGTGATATGGTGAGTGACTGAGTGGGTGGATGAGTGATATGGTGAGTGACTGAGTGGGTGGATGAGTGATATAATGAGTGACTGAGTGGGTGGATGAGTGAGATGGTGAGTGAATGAGTGGGTGGATGAGTGAGATGGTGAGTGACTGAGTGGGTGGATGAGTGATATGGTGAGTGAATGAGTGAGATGGTGAGTGACTGAGTGGGTGGATGAGTGAGATGGTGAGTGAATGGGTGGGTGGATGAGTGATATGGTGAGTGACTGAGTGGGTGGATGAGTGAGATGGTGAGTGAATGAGTGAGATGGTGAGTGACTGAGTGGGTGGATGAGTGATATGGTGAGTGAATGAGTGGGTGGATGAGTGAGATGGTACGTGAATGAGTGGGTAGATGAGTGAGATGGTGATTGAGTGGATGGGTGGATGAGTGAGATGGTGAGTGACTGAGTGGGTGGATGAGTGAGATGGTGAGTGACTGAGTGGGTGGATGAGTGAGATGGTGAGTGAATGAGTGGGTGGATGAGTGATATGGTGAGTGAATGAGTGGGTGGATGAGTGATATGGTGAGTGAATGAGTGGGTAGATGAGTGAGATGGTGATTGAGTGGATGGGTGGATGAGTGAGATGGTGAGTGACTGAGTGGGTGGATGAGTGAGATGGTGAGTGACTGAGTGGGTGGATGAGTGAGATGGTGAGTGAATGAGTGGGTGGATGAGTGATATGGTGAGTGAATGAGTGGGTGGATGAGTGATATGGTGAGTGAATGAGTGGGTAGATGAGTGAGATGGTGATTGAGTGGATGGGTGGATGAGTGAGATGGTGAGTGACTGAGTGGGTGGATGAGTGAGATGGTGAGTGACTGAGTGGGTGGATGAGTGAGATGGTGAGTGAATGAGTGGGTAGATGAGTGAGATGGTGATTGAGTGGATGGGTGGATGAGTGAGATGGTGAGTGAATGAATGAGCGAGAATGAGAATTAGTTTTTATGATGTGTCGTGGTGTCGTGCATGATATGGCGGTGTCGTAGTGCGTGGTGCCATCTGTGGTGCAGTGTGGTGGTGATGGTGTGGTGCCTCGTGTTTAGGTGTGGTGGTGATGGTGGGGTGGTTACCCGTGGCTGGCTGTGGTGGAGGCTGCGTGGGAGAGGCGATGGTCTTGTGGCAGATGAAGCCCAGGCGCTTGGAGCACGCCAGGGTGACCCACTGGCCTTGGGCCGAGGCGTCGAAGGCGCCACAACTGGCATCCTCCTCGTCAGTGGGGTGTCCTGGCAGGAGCGGAGACAGCGAGGTCACTCACCCGCTAAACCAATCACAACTCACCTACTCTCTCGCTAAACCAATCACAACTCACCTACTCTCTCGCTAAACCAATCACAACTCACCTACTCTCCCGCTAAACCAATCACAACTCACCTACTCTCTCGCTAAACCAATCACAACTCACCTACTCTCTCGCTAAACCAATCACAACTCACTCACCCACTCACCCGCTAAACCAATCACAACTCACCCACTCAACCACTAAACAAATCACTCATGCACTCACCCACCCACGCACTCACCCACCCGCCCGCCCGCTCACCCACGCACTCACCCGCCCGCTCACCCACGCACTCACCCGCCCGCTCACCCACGTACTCACCCGCCCGCTCACCCACGCACTCACCCACCCGCCCACCCGCTCACCCACGCACTCACCCGCCCGCTCACCCACGCACTCACCCGCCCGCTCACCCACGTACTCACCCGCCCGCTCACCCACGCACTCACCCACCCGCCCGCCCGCTCACCCACGCACTCACCCGCCCGCTCACCCACGCACTCACCCGCCCGCTCACCCACGTACTCACCCGCCCGCTCGCCCACGCACTCACCCGCCCGCTCACCCACACACTCACCCACCCGCCCGCTCACCCACGCACTCACCCGCCCGCTCACCCACACACTCACCCGCCCGCTCGCTCGCCCACGCACTCACCCGCCCGCTCACCCATGCACTCACCCGCCCGCCCGCTCACCCACGCACTCACCCGCCCGCTCACCCACGCACTCACCCGCCTTCCAGTTGAGATAGCGGAAGGGTCGGTGGTCGCTCCACTGCCACCCCCCGTGCTCGTCCAGCTCGTTGAGGCCCGTCCACAGCGTGCTGTCCTGCGAGCTCGTCAGCCCTGGCCACGCACGCCGCAGCGTCACGCGCGCGACACCGCGAGGCAAAGGAGCAGCCCTGCACCACCCCCCCCCCATCCCCCTGCTCACGCCACCGCCCCCGAGAGCCCCCTCTGGACGCTTTCAACTTCCCGTTTCTTGCCGGCGCCCGCGCTGTTTCGTTTTCCCACCACGTGGCCGCTGAGTCCTCGGGACGCGGCGAGAGTCACCCTCCGCCGTGACCTCCAGGGCCGAGCGGTGGAGTCCACCGCGGGGACGCGGGGCTCTTGACCCGTCGGTCACCACCCCCCCCCTCCCCTGGCCGTGACACGTCCTGAACCCAGACCTGTCAACCCCTTATCAGTGCCTACCTTATACACATCCACCGCTCCTCCGATTGGCACGGTTGGCTACGTACGGCGCGAAAGAAGTTCAACACACATCCACCGCACCTCCAATTGGCACGGTTGGTTATGTACGGTGCGAAAGAAGTTCAACGTACGCAGCACACATACGAAACCTGCCCTTGAATCGCGCCCTGAGAACGCTTGTGTTTGAGTGCGCTCCACGACTGCCGGTTGTGGAGTGGTGCCCTCACCGGAGAGGAAGGCCTGCTCGTGGAGCTGGGTCACGCTCAGCAGCTGAGCCCCGCGCTGGCGGCACGCGCTGCGGGCCTCGTACCACGGCAGGGCGGCCGACAGCGCCAGGTGGTAGCACGATCCGGAGCGGGGGTCCTTCTGCCAGAAGTGCTCGCACGAGTCGCCTGACATCGGGGGGGGGGGGGGGGGGGTGGCGGGGGGGCGGTGGGGGGCGGTGAGGGGGTCGGACCACATCATCGCAACCAGGCGACGAGGCTGTCGCCTGATGGGGCTAGATGTTGTGGTTGATGTTGTGGTTGTTGTTGTTTTGGTTGTTGTGGTTGATGTTGTGGTGGTTGATGTTGTGGTTGTTTTGGTTGTTGTGGTTGATGTTGTGGTTGATGTTGTGGTTGATGTTGTGGTTGTTTTGGTTGATGTGGTTGATGTTGTGGTGGTTGATGTTGTGGTGGTTGATGTTGTGGTTGTTTGTATGTTGCGGTTGATGTTGTGGTTGTTGTTGTGGTAGTTGTTTTGGTTGTGGTTGTCGTTGTAATCACCGGACGAAACGTCACGGCACTCACACACACACACCCGCGTATGCTGAACTCCTAACTAATGTGCACGTTCTCTTGACGCGACCAGCTTTTTCAGTTGGCTGTGTCGGGTGACGGTGGGTTTCACGACGCATTTATATTTACGCAATCTAACCAAAACACCCCCTTTATTATGGATAATATAATTACCATCGGTAATCGGTAGCCAACCGCACTAATCGGAGGTGCGAGGAGGGACAAGAAACTAAACGCAAAAAGCAGTTCTAAAAAAAACCGAGTTTGTCAATGTAGATGACGATTTAAAAGTGCACAAAGCTCTCCAGCGTTCCAGACGGCCGCAGCAGCGCGTCTGAAAGCACCGCGCGATGATGACGATGCGGCGACCAGCGTCTCAGCCCGACGGTCGAAGATGAGCGGACTTCGCGTGATGATGGTTGATGACTCCGCGACGAGATCGGCAGCGAGGTGTTGTGCTCGATTTGTGGCCCAGCGTTTTGTGCGTGCGGCGAGGGCGACCTCACCACAACGACCTCACCACAACGACCTCACCACAACGCATTCGGTCCGGCAACCGGTCAGGCGACCGCGGGAGCGCATCTGAAAGCGCCCCGCGATCACGATGACCGCTGCATTTGTTCGATGGCCAGCAGTCAAAAGCCGCTGCTGCTGCTGCTCGGCCTCATCGCTACGATCCTAGCGGGGTGTGTGGGGGGTAGCGGATGGTGGGGGGGTGGGTGGTGGGGGGGTAAGTGAGGGGGGGTGGTGGGTGGAGGCACGCCGCCCTCACCTGGCACGGGACAGAACCCCCACTTCCCCTCGCCGTAGTCGGGGGTGGTGGCGCACCATAGGAGGCCGTCCTTGCGCCCCTGCGTGGTGCAGCCCCCATACCACGTGCCTTCGAAGCGGAACGGCACGTGGCACGGCTGCCCCTTGGCGTTGCCCTCGAAGGTGTAGACGGCTGCGGCGCGGATCGTCACAGACGGGGGGCGGGTGGAGAAGGAGGGGGGGGGGGCTCTGTGACTTGCCAGCGGCTTGAACTACTCGCGTTTAATTCACTGGCCGTCTGATTGGATGTCACCTGTGCTGTCAGTGAAATTACTATTATTCGTAATTACTAGTTCCATTGGCTTCTATCGTGCTTCGCCTGCATTCCTATCTGCAGTGCGAGTCTAGGTGTTGTCATCGTCGAAGAATGGAACAGATTATTTGTCGAATAATGGCACCATCGGTAATCGATTGACTAAGTGACAAAGCTACCCAGCACAATTCCCGTACCCGTGTAGGCACGGCTCGGTTAGCGGCAGTAGAAAAGCGGGAGCTACCCAGCACAGTTCACCTACCCGTGTAGGTGCGGCTGCAAAGACTGTCGCGGGTATCCCACAACACCCAGCGGCTCCACCCCAGCATGCCCCTGAACAGCACGGCCACCGAGCCCTGGGTCCCGCGCCAGTTCAGGTGCAGGTCCGTTCCGCTCAGTGACAGCAGCGTGTCGTTACGGCACTCCCAGGCCTGCAGGAGGCCGACCTTGCCGGCCGCTACGCCCCCCGTGGCCGCCGTCGCCGCGGCTGCCGCCGGCCCCCCGCCGCACGGCGCCAGCTCCACGGGGTTGAGCTCGGCGGGCTTGAGGGGCCCCGAGAGGCACAGGCCCGGGGAGGAGGCGGCGAAGAGGGTGGCCGAGGAGCCCCACTGCCACCGCTGGGCCGGCGCGTCGGCGTCGCACTTCGCCACCCCCGTGGTGGAGCCCTTGGCCTCCAGGCAGCGGTCGTGGGCCGCGTTGTAGATCTGGAAGGTCGAGCTGCTGGGACCTGTGGAGGGTTACGGGGTTGGTGGGGGTGGTGGTGGTGGTGGTGGTGGAGAGACGGGAGGTCACGAGGTGGGGAGCTCCAGTTGCTGGGACCTGTGGAGGGTTACGGGGTTCGTGGGGGTGAGGAGCAGTGGTGCAGTGGTTGGCGCTGCGAACCCGGCCACCCGAGTTCGATTCCTCCTCACGACCAATAGCAATGGCGAATATGTGAACTGGTCCTTGGTCTCCCCTAGGTTGACTCAGCCTTAAATCACGACCTGGTATGATCTGTAGAACAAGCACTGGGGAGACAAAGGCCGCCGGGCGTGGAGCTGGCCACCCACCCCCTCGCGTGCCGTGCCGGCCTTCATCGTTGTCGTGATTGTCCCACGCGATCCCTGGGACCAGAGTCGTGAAGAAGGCAGCAGCAAAACACTCAACGCTCTGATTGGTTAGGGGCACGGGGAGCCAAGCGCATTGGCCGGGACGTTCAAAAAGGAAAAAGAGCGGGAAAGTCGGGTGAGTGACGGGAGGGACGGTGATGTCAGGAGAGGGGAAGAGAGGTGATGATTGGTGGAGACGGAGCGGGGCGGGGCAGAGGGGGGCGAGGGGCGGAGCCAGGAAGAGGTTAAAAGAAGGAGCGAGAGGCGGAGTTCGGGGGCGTTGCGGGAGAAAGCAGCGACGAAGGTTGTGGACCAGAGGTCGCAAACGGGTTTTGATTCCTTACCCGTACCCGTACCCGGCCGCACCAGGGTCGCAAACGGGTACCCGTACCCGGCCGTACCCGGGTACGGGTAGGGTACAGATATCGGATACCTGATTGCGACCTCTGGGATGAAGCCATGTTGCAGGCGCGGGTGGGTTGATTCTAGGAACTTGAATTGTCAGAAGAGACAAGACGTTGGGAAATGAGTGACAAACGGTTACTCACCAGTGACTCACGGCCTACCCGTACTCGGCCGCACCAGAGTCGCAAACGGGTACCCGTACCCGTACCTGGCCGGGTACGGGTAGCTGGGTATCGGGTAGGGTACGGGTATCGGGTACCCGGTTGCGACCTCTGTTGTGGACCCGTGCCATGGAGTAAAGAAAGAAAGGCCTTCCTAGCCTTGTGGATAAAGAAAAGGGCCAGAGTATTCTTTCATAGGTGCTACTCGCCAACGGCACTTGCCCCGATAGCTCTGTTTAAGGCTATACAGGCGAGCTTTTGTCTTTGGGGGCCGTCCATAAATGACATCACGCGATTTTTGACTTTTTGACCCCCCCCCCCCGCCTCGTCACACGGCCTCACAAAAAGTCAGACCCCCCCTCAAATATGACGTCACAAAGCTCTGCCCCTCCCCCCCCAAACCATATTTCCATTTTTAAAATAAAACATGCTTCAAATCTTCTTGGTTCTTTCGGTAAAGTCACGTAGTAGGGAAGTAATAAAATAATAAAAATAAAACATAATAAAATAATTCTCACGACGTTTCGGCCACAACGCAAGCAGCCGTCCTCAGGTGAAACCAGATCTGTCGAGGCGACAGCGTTGTGGCCGAAACGTCGTGAGAATTATTTTATTATGTTTTATTTTTATTATTTTATTACTTCCCTTATACGTGACTTTACCGAAAGAACCAAGAAGATGAATCCCTGCAGTCACGAAAGCTTTAAATCGAAATTTATGCTTCAAATCGCTTTAAACTATTGTCATTGTAGTGCATATTTAATGTGGCGCTGCACTCTGATGTTGTAGGAGTGTTGTTATAACAATTAGTGTTGTTATAATAATTCTATATTTATTTAAAGTTGCGCATTTTTATGTGACGTCACATTTCTCAACCCCCCCCCGTCACACATCGTTACAAATGTCTGACCCCCCCCCCCAGGTGCGTGACGTCATTTATGGACGGCCTCTTGATGGAGGTTGACGATGTCGGTCTATGGGTCTCTATAAAAAAGGCAGAGACTAAATTTCGACTTAAAGCTTTCGTGACTGCAGGGATTCGTATTCTTGGATCTTTCGGTAAAGTCACGTAGAAGAGACATAATAAAATAATAAAAATAAAACATAAAATTCACAGACAGCATCCTACATTAGGACGCTGTCTTTCCGACAGCTCTATTCTTCACCTGAGGGCGGCTGCTTGTGTTGTGGCCGAACCATCTTAAGAATTTAATTATGTTTTATTTTATTTTATTATTTCCCTTCTACGTGACTTTACCGAAAGGCAGCGACTATACATTCTCCCTCTCATACCTGGCCCTCGACACGTAACACATTACGAGTTTACGACTCACGCACCGCTCAGGACAACTCAACTCGACGGTCCCCCACCCAACGTGGCTGTCTCATTACGTCACAGATTACATCAGAATGGGTGTCCTATGACGTCGTCGTCGTCATCATCATCCTACACCGCAATGTGGAATTGATGATTTCTGTACGATTCTTAAAGTGTAGAGCAGCGGTTCGTAGCCGGGGGTGCACGCAGCCCCTGTGGGAGCGAGATGCCCTTTCTGGGGGTGGTGAGACGTGGCCAGGCCTTTTTTTAGAAGCTAAACCATCGAAACGCAAATTAAGTACGGGCACGTAAGTAACAACTTACTTCGTTTCATCAAACCCTGCGTATGTATTAACATCCTACATTGTTTATCTATTGAGAAGCATGGGGGTGCAAGGCTGCAGTCAAGGTTAAGAACCGCTGGGGCAGAGTTCTCCTCCTCGATCAGCGGCATTCCAGAACCCTGGCCCCTGAACCCTGCCTCGCCTGCCGGAGGAGCTCACCGATCTTTCAAGGATGTGTGGAGCTCCTCATACAATCCAGTTTCGTTACCCCCCCCCCACCGCCCTTAATAGAGTCGGTAAACGACGACAGGAAGAGCCATTTGTTTCGAATTCTGTTCGTGTTTGCGTGTTCAAGAGCCGCAATGCACTGTGGGTGAACACGAGACGGTGAATCGCGACTGAATAACGGCCACGAAGCCGTGAGCCGCGTGCGGCTCCGGAGACGCAGACTGCGGAGTCGTGCCCGAGGGGATGTCCCACGACTGCTTCGGACATTCCCGTCGCTGGCGTCGGGAGGCAGCGAGCGGGAATCTAAAAACTCGGGTGGGCGGGCTCGGAGCGCAGCGCGCTAACCGCTGCGCCACCGCTCCCCACACAGTCAAAGCAAGCGGACACTCACCGTCACCTGCAGAGCTGTTTGGCACGAGCAGCAGCTGTAGGAGCAGCAGCAGCGGCGTGCGTGCAGGAATGCCCAGCGCCATGAGGTCCAGCAAATCAGCACTCCCACACTCAGCAGCCTGAGCTGGAGAAAGAGGTGGCGGCGGTGGTGGCGGAAGATGATGATGAGGCAGTCGCTGGTGGCAGTGGTAATGGAGGATATGGTGCTGATGGCAGAGATGAGAGATGGGTTGTGATGGTGATGGTGGTTGTTGTTGAAGTGGTGTTGGTGAAGGAGGTGATGGCGGTGACAGAGGTTGGTTAGTAGTGATGGTTGATGATCGTTTTGGACAGTAAGTGGTGATGAAGGAAGTGGTGATGGAGGTGGCGTTGGTGATGAACGTGCAGTGGTGATGATGGGTGTGATGGTGGTAGTAGTGATGGAGTTGAGCGCGGTCGGTGATGCAATTGTGGTTGTGGTGATGGAGACGAGTGTGATGGTGGTGGAAATGGTGGTGGTGGAGGCGAGTGTGGTGGTGGTAGATATGGTGGTGGTAGTGTTGGTGGTGGAGGCGAGTGTGGTGGTGGTGTTGGAGGCGAGTGTGGTGGTGGTGGTGGATATGGTGGTGGAGGCGAGTGTGGTGGTGGTGGATATGGTGGTGGTGGAGGCGAGTGTGGTGGTGGTGGATATGGTGGTGGTGGTAGTGGTGGTGGTGGTGGATATGGTGGTGGAAGTGGTGGTGGTGGAGGCGAGTGTGGTGGTGGTGGTGGTGGTGAAAGGAAAGTTCCGATTCAGGAGGTCGTGGATGGACGTGAGTTATGGTGATGGTGCTGCTGCTGCTGCTACTGCTGCTGGTGGTGGGAGTTGAATCGAATCGGCAATCTTGGGATTTATAGGCTTGGGGTCGGGAGAGAGGGGGGGCACATCCCGTGCCACTGTTTCCCGTCACGAGTAGACGGGGGGGGGGATCTCCACAAAGTGAGAGAGGACGCGGGTTACAATGGGAGGAGGTGCAGACAACGTGGGGTGGAGGGGGGGGGGGCTTGAGGGAGGGGGGGGGGCACTGCAGCAGATAGCCATGGGAACGCGCATTTCTCTATCGCTGCCCTCCATGGAGGCGAGAGACGGCTTCTCAGCCCTCGCCAACGAGCCAGCCAAGCACTTAGCGAGGGGCCACTGAAGGTGAGAACTTCCTCCAACCCAACCAGTCAACCGGTACCTAACCACCGAGTGGCAGCCACTTGAATTAGCTCTGACCCTAGGCGACGAGATGAGTTCTAGCCGCTAGCACTATAACCCTTACCCTCACACGAGTTAACCAGCGATATAGCCCAATCTTGAATTATAAACACACACTCACCGGGCATTAACCATAGCCCTCGCCACACTCGCCAACCAGCCCCTAGCCCCATCCTGAATCATAACCACACACTCACCAGGCATTAACCATAGCCCTCACCACACTCTCCATCCAGCCCCTAGCCCCATCCTGAATCATAACCACACACTCACCAGGCATTAACCACAGCCCTCGCCACACTCGCCAACCAGGCCCTATCCCAATCCTGAATTATAACCACACACTCACCGGACATTAACCACAGCCCTCGCCACGCGAGCTCCAGCTCTTCACTGCACTGCTGCAGACACGATGACGTGCAAAGTGAACACAACATTTAAAAAAACGAAACCGGACTAACGACGAAGAAGCTGCGGGCATCTTTGTTTGAATTCGCAAAATTTCCAAACATTTTGCAGAGGGGGAGGGAGAAATGAAGAGCGGTTGTCCTATGGATAGACTCGGCCGCGCCATGGGAATGTGGAATTTCCACCACTGGCTGCGCAGGGCCGTGAACAGGAGATGCGCGCCAATGCCTCGATGCTAAAACTGAGGAGCAAGTCAGCCTTGACTGGCAGAACTTGAGACGATGTCAATGGGGAGACACTTAACCGACAGAGTAACGTTCATATCTCGGTCTCTACACATCTCCCACCAACCCCAACTTCCTCATGAAATGCCGTCAACCCTTTCCCCCCAAACACAGGTCGTCCAACAAGCCCGCGAGCACTGCCATCCCGCGCGTTCAACGGCCAGCTGAGCAGAAACGAAGCGTCAATAGCAATGAGCGCGGCTCCCATAGACGGGTGAGCCCTGTATGTAGAATTTTTTTTTATTCCAATTGTAAAATACATCATGCATCTCGATTTAAAGCTTTCGTGACTGCAGGGATTCATCTTCTTGGTTCTTTCGGTAAAGTCACGTGGAAGGAAAATGATAAAATAATAAAAATAAAACATAATAAAATAATTCTCACGACGTTTCGGCCACAACGCAAGCAGCCGTCTTCAGGTGGAGAACAGGTCTTTCCTTCTACGTGACTTTACCGAAAGAACCAAGAAGACATCTTGCATCCTTACGGAAGGGGCTCATGCAGCACGCTGAGCACCAGCTGTTTTCAGAGCTGTTTCCTCTGAAGACGGTGAGTGGTTCTTCTTCGTCACCCTGGGGTGCACGCACGACCTGGGGGTGCGAAATGCCCATTCTGGGGGTGGCGTGACATGGCCATTAGCGCGCTGCTGCCGCAGCTCGTGTTTTGCTTGCACGCCTCTTCCCCCCCCCGCCCACTCACTCACCTTGGAACCGCTAATAAGCAGCTACGTTTGGAGGCTTGCCCTTCTCTTTTCTCTCCGCCTGATGAAGACCGCTTGTTGTTGCGATCGAAACGTCGTGGGTTATTGTGCTATTATAATTTTCAATTTATTTTATTTGAATTTTACTATTTTTATTTTACTGTGTTTTTTTGCTTTTATTATTTTCAATTTATTATTTGTATTTTTTTAAAGTTTATTTTATTATTTACATTTTATTTTTGGATTTTTTTTTCTATTTACGTGACTTTACCGAAAGAACCAAGAATATAAGATACATATACTATATAGTTACGACATATCTTGGGTTTAAAGGGCTGACCCACTTCAACGACGTTTGATAAGGGGCGCGAGAATACATTCACGTTGAGAGCCGAAGGGGAAGCGGCAGGCTGCAGTAGCGGGTCAGAGCTACTGCTCTAAGATGACGCTTGGACAGCTACTTCTGCAGTCAACCAAACAAGCTGATCTCTTTCGATTTAAAGCTTTCGTGACTGCAGGGATTAATCTTCTTGGTTCTTTCGGTAAAGTCACGTAGAATGGAAATAATAAAATAATAAAAAATAAAACATAACACCTGAGACAGCGTCTCCCCGACAGACCTGGTCTTCACCTGAGGACGGCTGCTTGCGTTGTGGCCGAAACGTCGTGAGAATTATTTTATTATGTTTTATTTTTATTATTTTATCATTTCCATTGTACGTGACTTTACCGAAAGAACCAAGAAGAAGCTGATCTCTCTCTCCATGTGCAGTGTGGGCACGGCGTTTATCTAACACGTCCGCCAAAAAGGGTGCTCGTGTACGTCAGCAAGTTTTGGTGCACGGGGCTCAACGCCGAATCGAGTGAAACCCAACCGACACAAAGCAAACGAGTGGTTCGGAAGCACACGAGGAAAACGGGACACCGCCCAACAACAACATCAATGACACTGCTGAGACGCGTTGGTTATCTGGGCTCGTTGAACAGCGGCAACAGCAGCAGCTGATACGACAAATTCGACCTTAATTTTTGAATGAGAATAATCCTTCGTTGGGTTAACGTCTCGCCGTAGGTATCCGTGGGGGCTCAACTCTCAAACGCGTCTCGAGCGCCACGTGTCTTTGGCTCCCGTGCCGTTTCTCCTTCCAGAGAGAGAGGGACACCGCGCACATGAACGTGACGGGGGTTGTTCTGCGTGTCTGTGTGTGTCCATGCGTGTGTGTGTGTGTCTGTGTGTGTCCATGCGTGTCTGTGTGTCCATGCGCGTGTGTGTCCATGTGTGCTTGTGTGTGTCCATGTGTGTGTCCGTGTCCCGCTCACGGCCAACACCATTGACGATTATCTGAACCGGTCCTGGGCCTCCCCTAGGTCGACTCAGCCTCAAATGAGTACCTGGTGCAGTGTGTAAACACCGCCACTAGGGAGACAAAGGCGGTCGGGCGTGGTGCTGACCACCCACCCCCTCGTGTACCGTTCCGACCTTCATAGGTGCTCGCTAACAGCACTTGCCCCAACAGTCTGTTAAGGCTACACGGGGGATCCTTGTCTTTGCCTGTGTGTGCAGTCATTGCAGGGAGTGGTCGAGTAGCGGTTGGCGCACTGCGCTTCGATCCCGGCGACCCGAGTTCGATCGGGCGCCGTGGATGGTGAGATGTTAACTGCCATGCAGGTCGTGGGTTCAATCCCAAGCCTGACGCCTGCTGCTGTATATTTGGGGTTTGCGTCTCTCTCTCTGTCTCCCCGTGGTCGCGTGGATTTTTCTCCGGGTCCTCCGGCTTCCCCCCACCCCCCTCCACGTTTAGAATCAACATCACGCGGGTTTTTGGCTGCTACAAACCCCCCACGTGATGAGAAGCCACTTCGCTGAGCGGTCATTTGTGGCAGCCAGGACGCTTATCTAGCTCAGCGAGGCCTTACCCGGTACAATAAAAATTAACCCGTAAAAACAAAGTTTTTCACTCTAAATCCTTTATATGCGTGGCGGCTATAGAGTCCTCTCGTCCTCTGGCTTGAGATGGCTGCCACCTATGGGTCAGATGATTGTCTGCCAGCATTAAGCAATTGGGAATTAAATACTTATTTATTTTTCCCTAAACAGTGTAAAATTTAGGAAAACATTTTTCACGAAAATTAATTGTCACGCACAACGAGTCTGTGTGCAAAATGTCAGCTCGATTGGATCACGGGAAGTGGGTTAAAAAACGACCGAAAGATTTGCACGGTCGTAAGCGCGCAAGCAAATGAACCTAATATAAAGGATTTAAAAACACACATTTTAGTTCGAGTTTCCCCGCTCACGGCCAACACCAGTGACAGCGAATACCTGAACAGGTCCTGAGCCTCCCCTAGGTCGACTCAGCCCCTAAATGAGAACCTGGTGCGGTGTGTAAACATCGCCACTGGGGAGACAAAGGCGGTCGGGCGTGCTGCTGGCCACCCACACCACCCATCCGTGTGCCGTGCCGGCCTTCATCGGCGCTGCTACTCGCGACCAGCACTTGCCCCGAAAGTTTGTCGAGGGGGACAGGGGCGGGGGATCTTTGTCTTTGCAGTTATTGATGACCGCGCAGAGATCATCGACTCGTTCTAGATTTGAAGCTTTCGTGACTGCAAGGATTCATATTCTTAGTTTTTTTCGGTAAAGTCACGTAGGTAAAAAATTGAAATTAAAATTAATAAAAGTAAAATAAAAATAAAAAAATCACAACGTTTCGGAGGCAACACAAGCTTCCGTCTTCAGGTGGAACCGTCACGGCCACGACAGCTGTATCAAGTAAATGAGAGATTACAAGAGCTACCACTCCGTATATATAATGGTTGAGGGGGGAAGGTGCCCGGAAAGGCACGCTTTTTATTTTATTTTATTAATTTTAATTTCAATTGTTTTACCTACGTGACTTTACCGAAAAAACTTAAGAATACCATCGACTCGCTACGGCAGAGGCCTCCGGTTTCAAACCGCGAAGCGTCCCGGACCGCAGCATTCGAAGCCCGGATCCTCAGCGTTGGAACCGGCTCGAATGTTGTCGTTTGTTACAGGACGAAGCCGCCGAGTCAAAGACACTTCACCTCAACCGCAAACCTCCACAAGTCGCCACGCGCCCGCCTGGTCACGGTCGCCGTGGCCTCAATCGCCGACACAGACGGCGAAACGTGCAGAGGAGAGGGCAGTGGCAACACTGGCGGACTATGATGATGATGATTATTATCATATACACGCACAGACATCATCTTTGGCTTACGGGCCCCTTCGGAGGAATCTGGCAATTCCGCTGTGTGGACTCTGTTGCTAAGCGGCGGATAACCTCGCTTAGCCGCTGAAGCAGGCCCGGTCAGGAGGTGACTGGGGCGTGCGTGTGCGAACGGACGATCAACCACCACCGTCTGTTTCATCCGTCACATGACCTCGTATTAAACAACAACAACCTTCGATTTAAAGCTTTCGTGACTGCAGGGATTCATCTTCTTGGTTCTTTCGGTAAAGTCACGTAAAAGGGAATAAAATAATAAAAATATTATGTTTTATTTTTATTATTTTATTACTTCCCTTCTACGTGACTTTACCGAAAGAACCAAGAAGAAGAACAACAACCTATCTTGTTATTATACATTTGACATTGTATGTCATTCACGCGATGTTCGTTTTACGTAGAGCGATGCCTCCATTGATGCGCAGTGCGGGGTATGAATGAGGATCGGTTGGTCATGAGCGCTAACAAGAGTACGTACATAGCCTACACACGGTGGGGTTGGGGGGTGGTGGGAGCGTGTATCGGATGTGAAATATTGCGGGGCCTAGACCACCCCCCCCCACCCCTCCTCCACGTTATTTGCGAGCGCGTGTTGTTTTGGAACGATCATCAGAAAACTCTGGGAGGGACATCGCCATTGTGACGTCACTTCCACGCCCCTCCCCCCCTCCACGAACAGCGGCGTCACCGCTGTCAGCACTAAAGACGCGTTACATCCTCAGCGTACAGTGCAGCATTCGCTGAAAAGGAAAGAAGTTATACTGGTAGGAACCTCCTGGTTACACCAGCCCACAGGGGATTATTGTGTCCGTCCGTCCGTCGTGCATCCAAAAATTGGAGGGGTGGGTCTGGGTGGAGAGGGGAGGGTGGGGAGGGGCTGGGTGGGGAGGGGAGGGGCTGGGTGGGGGGTGTTCGGGGTGGGGCTGGGTGGGGAGGGGCTGGTCACCCCGTGGTGCCCTTATAAAACTCAACGTTTAACCTACTCACGCCGGCTTGTGCCCGCCCTCACAGTCGGGCATATTTGCGGAATACACCACGCCGCTGTTGACCCTGGCCATTGACGGAGCAACCCAACGTTCCTACCAGCTCCCTCCGCAGGAATGTGTTTTTACACGCTCTTTATTAACTCACTCAGTCTATTGTTGTTGTATCCTCAAATCTTGTAACAAAATTTTAACCCACTTCCCAATGTGGTATCGACTGCAAACTTGTTATACTTACGTCATACTGATGACAATACTATATTCTATCATAAAAACATATTTTTTTAAACTTTTTTTTATGTTATGTTTCGCCTTCGGTATAATTGTCCACGCTCAACTCACGTTGCGTGTAAATCACCACGGTCCCTGACGTTATGGCAAGCTTCGGGGCCACTTCCTGGAGTCGTGGAGTTCTTCCATTCGTACGGTACATTTCATTAAAGCGTGTTTTTAAAAAAAAATGTTCAAATATTACTTATTCTTATGAACGTGTTGAATTCAAAACGTATCCCCCCCCAGTAGACACCATGACGTCATCTGGGTAACTGAATGAATATTGAGGTGGCCATTGCATCGTTGCCCTCCCCGTCTGCTTGCGGCCACGGTGGCCAGGAGATGATAACTACCTCGCCTGGCATGCAGGAGGCCGTGGGTTCGATCCCGACCCTGACGCCTGCTGCTGTAGATTTGTAGTTTGTCGTGTCTCTTTCCGTGTTGAGATGTTAACTACCTCGCCTGGCATGCAGGAGGCCATGGGTTCGATCCAGACCCTGACGCCTGCTGCTGTATATTTGGAGTTTGCGGTGTCTCTCTCCGTGTTGAGATGTTAACTACCTCGCCTGGCATGGAGGAGACCGTGGGTTCGATCCCGACCCTGACGCCTGCTGCTGTAGATTTGGAGTTTGTGGTGTCTCTCTCCGTGTTGAGATGTTAACTACCTCGCCTGGCATGCAGGAGGCCGTGGGTTCGATCCCGACCCTGACGCCTGCTGCTGTAGATTTGGAGTTTGTGGTGTCTCTCTCCGTGTTGAGATGTTAACTACCTCGCCTGGCATGCAGGAGGCCGTGGGTTCGATCCCGACCCTGACGCCTGCTGCTGTAGATTTGGAGTTTGTGGTGTCTCTCTCCGTGTTGAGATGTTAACTACCTCGCCTGGCATGCAGGAGGCCGTGGGTTCGATCCCGACCCTGACGCCTGCTGCTGTATATTTGGAGTTTGTGGTGTTTCTCTCCGTGTTGAGATGTTAACTACCTCGCCTGGCATGCAGGAGGCCGTGGGTTCGATCCCGACCCTGACGCCTGCTGCTGTAGATTTGGAGTTTGTGGTGTCTCTCTCCGTGTTGAGATGTTAACTACCTCGCCTGGCATGCAGGAGGCCGTGGGTTCGATCCCGACCCTGACGCCTGCTGCTGTAGATTTGGAGTTTGTGGTGTCTCTCTCCGTGTTGAGATGTTAACTACCTCGCCTGGCATGCAGGAGGCCGTGGGTTCGATCCCGACCCTGACGCCTGCTGCTGTAGATTTGGAGTTTGTGGTGTCTCTCTCCGTGTTGAGATGTTAACTACCTCGCCTGGCATGCAGGAGGCCGTGGGTTCGATCCCGACCCTGACGCCTGCTGCTGTATATTTGGAGTTTGTGATGTCTCTCTCCGTGTTGAGATGTTAACTACCTCGCCTGGCATGCAGGACGCCGTGGGTTCGATCCCGACCCTGACGCCTGCTGCTGTATATTTGGAGTTTGCGGTGTCTCTCTCCGTGTTGAGATGTTAACTACCTCGCCTGGCATGCAGGAGGCCGTGGGTTCGATCCAGACCCTGACGCCTGCTGCTGTAGATTTGGAGTTTGTGGTGTCTCTCTCCGTGTTGAGATGTTAACTACCTCGCCTGGTATGCAGGAGGCCGTGGGTTCGATCCAGACCCCTGCAGGACATTTAAAGTTTTCGGCGTCTCTCTCGCCCCCCAACTCCGTATTTGGCTGCCACTATAAATTTCCACGCGATAATGACAAGCCACTTTGTGCGAGCTATCATTTGTGAGGACCAGGTCACTTCTGAATAAAAAGAGCGCTACATAGCTCAGTGGGGCCCTTACCTGGTGAAATAAAAGCGCTTTAGTTTAGTTCATGGGTTCGACCCCGACCCTGACGCCTGCTGCTGTATATTTGGAGTCTGCGCGTCTCTCTCTCTCTCCTCGTGGCCGCGTGGATTTTTCTCCGGGTCCTCCGGTTTTTCCCCTCCACACACTTCACGAGTTTAGAGTAATTGGGCTGCTGCTATGCACTTCCACGTGGTGACAACAAGCCGACACTTCGTCGAGCTGCTATCGTCTGTGATGGCCAAGCCGCGTATGAAAAAGAGCTAGGGAGCAGATTAGTGGGGAGGGGGGGGGGGGCCTTGCCTGGTCAAGTAAAATTAGTTTGTAGTTATCTTCTGGGTTCTAGCGGTAAAGTCACGTAGAAGGGAAATAATAAAATAATAAAAATAAAACAATAAAATAATTCTCACGACATTTCGGCCACAACGCAAGCAGCCGTCCTCAGGTGAAGAGCAGGTCTGTCGGGGAGACAGCGTCACCTGAGGACGGCTGCTTGCGTTGTGGCCGAAACGTCGTGAAAATTATTTTATTATGTTTTATTTGTATTATTTTATTATTTCCCTTCTACGTGACTTTACCAAAAGAACCAAGAAGATGAATCCCTGCAGTCACGAAAGCTTTAAATCGTAGTTTGTAGTTAGTCAGTCGCCAACCCCATTCCGTGAAAACACCAATGGGAGTATTCTCTTCGTTTTTTTCGGTAAAGTCACGTAGGAAAAAATAAATACAAATAAATAATAAAAATTATAGAAATATTAATACCAATGGGAGGTTTGCTACACAAGCAGCGTTCCACTCGTACGCCAGAGCCAACGTCGTCGTCGTTATTATTATTAAACACAACTGTGGACAAGGTGGTGTTTCAACACTTCCTGTTTTATTGCCAGAAAGGGGAAAAACTTACTTTTATTTGTCATACTTTGATACTGGCAAAAAAGGTATCCCATGGTAGAAGCCGCTCACCCCGAGCTTGTGAATGCTCTGACACGTGCATTGTCTTTGTGCTGTTCGACTTTTGGCGTGAGTCTCTGGCCTGACACTGGTGGGACGAGGCCATACAGAAGACTGTCTCTGGTGTAGACCAATCAGTTTCCAAGACAATGCGTGTATTATTACGTTCACAAGTACCGTGTTTGGTCAATGCAGACTTGATACATTGCAAAAGGTATCTATTTGGTGTTCGAACATCCTAACACAACACCTGCTTTATTGGCAGAAAGATGAAAATCGATTCTTATATTCCTTGGTTCTTCCGGTAAAGTCAAGTAGTTAGAAATAAAATAAATCACGACGTTTCGATCGCAACGTAAGCGGTCGTCATTGTTGCGTCTGAAACGTCGTGATTTGTTTTATTTGATTTCTACCCACGTGACTTTACCGAAAGAACCAAAGTATGGATTCCTGCAGTCACGAAAGCTTCAAATCAACACCTATTCTTATTTTTCACACAACCCGTGGAATTGGTTGGTTATTTTCGTTTTTAAACTCGCCGCCGTCCACACGCTCACGCCACTCGTGTACTATTTGTTTTTTTAGTTTTTAAAACATTTTCAGTCCTTACAACGAAAGCCACCGGACGTTGCCCCAGGCGGGCAATGCTCTTCACTGCGATTGGCCCGGCAACAACAGCTGCCAATGGGGGACGGAGCGAGGCAACAAACGAGCCAGGCATTTGCCAAAGTTGTCCCGCGGAAGCAGCCATCGCAGAAGCGCTTCTTAGATCCGCTTTAAGTGGCGCTCTTTATCCACGCATCCTGTTACAGCAGAGCTCGCCGTCGTATTGACAGTCAAAACGTATGCAGGGTACTCCTCTACTTACGAACAAACAGACTTACGGACGTTCAGATACGAACAAACCTGTCCGTTTTAAAGCTTTCGTGACTGCAGGGATTCATCTTTTTGGTTCTTTCGGTAAAGTCACGTAGAAGGGAAATAATAAAAATAAAACATAATAAAATAATTCTCACGACGTTTCGGCCACAACGCAAGCAGCCGTCCTCAGGTGAAGAACAGGTCTGTCGGAAAGACAGCGTCTGTCGGAAAGACAGCGTCTCATTCAGACGCTGTCTTTCCGACAGACCTGTTCTTCACCTGAGGACGGCTGCTTGCGTTGTGGCCGATACGTCGTGAGAATTATTTTATTATGTTTTATTTTTATTATTTTATTATTTCCCTTCTACGTGACTTTACCGAAAGAACCAAGAAGATAAACATGTCCGTATTTCACGTAGATGCCACATGAAGCACCAGTGGCGTATACTCCTCCAGAACATGAAGAACCAGTGGCATCTGCAGAAAATTATACAACTTTAAAGCCATTCCCCGTGTTTAGTGTACATGCCGTACATGTCTGTAACTGACAGGCGTAAAGTTGGACTTACCAACAGACCTCTGGAACCCAACCTGTTTGTAAGTAGAAGAGTCCCTGTTTTTACTTTAATTCTCAAGAGCTGGGATTTCGCCAAATTAAGTCCAAAACGTATTTTAATGTTGCTATAATTGGTTTTTTACCCTTCTATCTGGCAACAAAACTGACACCTTTTTTTACAAGGAGTCATGTTTGCATAGACCACAATACCTGCAGCCATATTGCAAAAAAACATAACTCTGATAATATATTATATATTATCAGAGTTATGATAATATATATCAGAGTTATGTGCAGGTATTGTGGTCTATGCAAACATGACTCCTTGTAAAAAAAGGTGTCAGTTTTCTTTCCACATAGAAGGGTAAAAAAACTATTATCATATTTTTTACTGGCAAATGAGGTTCCAATGGTGTTTAATGTTGTTTGTGTGGAGTAACTCAATCCAGTGCTACACTTGAGAACCCGGTCTAATCACAGGGGGGGGAGGGGGGGTGGCTGAAACCCAGATTGGAACTCAAGTGATCAACGTCTGAGCCACCCTGGTCACCTGAATAAAAGTATGGATACAAATGTAATCCGTGCGAGTTACTGGCAAAAACTTCCTGGACGGGCTGACCGATGGCCTGCCGAGAACACAACGACACTGGCAACACCGTCTTCCACTCCTCCCTCTATAACCCTGCCAAGGTGTTCACGTGTCGAATCTATTCTAGTTCAATTTAAAGCTTTCGTGACTGCAGGGATTCATGTTCTTGGTTCTTTCGGTAAAGTCACGTAGAAGGGAAATAATAAAAGAATAAAAATAAAACATAATAAAATAATTCTCACGACGTTTCGGCCACAACGCAACGTCGTGAGAATTATTTTATGTTTAATTTTTATTATTTTATTACTTCCCTTCTACGTGACTTTACCGAAAGAACCAAGAAGATGCATCTATTCTAGTTGGGGGGTGGTGGGGGGGGGGAGCGGTGGCACTGTGGTTAGTGAACCGAGCTATGATATGAACCTGACGACCCGTATTCGATTCATCGTCACGGATAACATCAGTGGCGAGCGATGTCTGCACTGGGTTCTGGTACCCTCACCAACCCCACCACACGCCATCTCCCGCTTCGCAAACAATCACTGAAGAGCGTGGTGAGGTACGGTCGAAAAAACACCCATGACCGCCACGCCACAGGGGAAGGCCCTCATCCAGCAGTGGACTGACAAGAGGGCTGGTCAGGTGAGCAGATTCCAAATCGTGAACACTTCACGGTCACGTTCCCATCCCAACAAAACGTTTACGCTTGGAATTCGAGCAGCCAGCATTGCACTACGACCTTGTTGCAATTGCGCCCATCCCCCACCACCACCACCAACCCCCCGGGGAAGATGACAGTCACGCAGCGCAGCCCTCTTTCGCACCGCGCGGTAAGAATTGTGCTTGTGACATGCCCCGTGAAGTTGGCTGCAACGGTGTTGATTGAAAAGGCAAAAAAAAATGCTGACCGAAGCGTCGCGAGTGAGCGATGGAAACTCGATGTACGAGCCACGGCAGCTGGACAACTCTGAACCCAGCGACTATTTCTGCCTGCGGCCACAGTGACGCTGCCAACTCGTGAAGACAATTTTGGGGGCAGCACCTGCCTGGGGGGGGGGGGCTTAAGCGTGTGTCCCCCCCGCGCCCCCCACCCCGATACTGGATGGCCTCCCACCGCACATCCCGGGCGACCACGCCGATGTTCTAGAGCGGTGTGGTTCTTCACCTGGGGGTGCGTGCACGCAGCCCCTGGAGGGTGCGAGATGACCTTTCTGGGGGGCGCGAGACGTGGCCAGATAATTTTTTAGGGGAGTAATTTTGCGGTAAAAGTTATAAGCACCACGGTTGTAGAGGAATGCGGCGAGGCCGAGGGGACCGCTCCGCAAGTTGTTTGAAAGGTCTGGTTAAGATCCCTGACCCCGACGCCTGCTGCTGTATATTTGGAGTTTGCGTGTCTCTCTCTCTCTCTTTCTCTCCCCGTGGTCGCGTGGGTTTTTCTCGGGGCCCTCCAGCTTTTCCCCTCCGCATTTAGAATCAACATGACGCGTTGAAGAGTATTTGGATGCTGTACATTTCCACACGACGATAAGCAACTTCGTTGCGCTCACACATTTGTGGCCAGGTCGCTTGTCAACAACAGCGACATAGCTCAGTGGGCCTTACGTGGTAAAACAAAAATTATTCTTTGGTTCTTTCGGTAAAGTCACGTCTAAAGATAAAATAATAAATTAAATAATAGCATATTACGACGTTTCGATTGCAACACAAGCAATCATCATCAGGGATAAAAGAAATAGCAACAAAAATCTAACTAGAAAACTATAGACAGACATACAAGTAGACAGACATCACATGCCTGATGATGATTGCTTGTGTTGCAATCGAAACGTCGTAATATGCTATTATTTAATTTATTATTTTATCTTTAGACGTGACTTAACCGAAAGAACCAAAGAATAATTCCTGCAGTCACGAAAGCTCCAAAATTAAGATTAAAACAAAAATAGTTTACAGATTAATGACCGATGTTTGGGGGAGACGTAGAGGGAGGGGGACGCAGTGGTTTCAGACCCTCGACCCTCGAGTTTGAACCCGGATAAGATCTCAACTCGGCACAATGTCTCTGCGACGTCAATGAAATACACACGGCTACTTTGCAGGGAGGGTTAAAGCGGTCATCAAATGGAACTGGTCCCCACCACGGGAATATGGAATTTCCACTATTGGCTCAACAACGGAGGTGTGAGCGCTGCCGAATTTTGCTGACTTGAGCTACAAGACAATTTGGCTCGACATAAATAATAATAATGCCCTTTGCTTGCGTACCCAGGAAAGACCCAACATTTTTCCCGAAGGGTCCAACATTGGAATGTTGGGACAGTCCCTCTCCTCCTTGTTTGGCTTAGCTACGACCTTGCCAAATGCACGCCACATTCCACCAACGTGTCCACCGTCTGCCACCAACTGGACAGGTGTAGGATCTAACCCTGTTACAGCAACACAAGCCCCAGCTATCAGGCAGTCCTCGGTTTATACTTTGGCAATTCGGTCCGCGATAGAAGTAGCAGCAGCAGACTTCGCGTCCGGGGCGCGGCGTTCCGGCGGCTTGAAGCCGGGCACCTCTCCCTCCTCCCCCGTCAAGCGGTCCCCGCTCTCAAAAAAATTTCACCAATGCGCTACCGCGAGCATCTTTGGGGAGATGGAACCGAAGAAATTTCTCTCGCTCCCGACGGCGTGTTAACGGCGGGGACCGGGTGGGTCTCGACCATTCGGTATCCGTGCCGTAGTTATGTAGCGCAAGGCGTTAGTTTCAGCAGTCGGGGGCGGATCTGTTGCGCGTCATCCCAACCGAGCGTTGCGCAGGTACATCTTCAAACTTTGAACCGTGACGCCGGTACCCCACGGCCTACTCTTTTCAAACGACGCCACTGTGAAGCAGACAGCGCCGTGTATTCAACAGCCGCAGTTGTAACAGGGCTGGGGGAGCGAGGGGGGGGTGTGGGGTTGGGGACCCTCTCGGATCCGAACCACGCTCCTCCGCGGCGAGCCGACGCAGGCCAAGCACGACGCGAGGCGCAGCCGTCGTGCCATTCGGTCACGACGGCTGCGCCTCGCGCGACCACCACGGCGCGGGTGCCGAGTGCCCCAGACCGGGGGTTGGAGTCAGCAAACCCTCGACTCTGGAGCTGCATGTGGCTCTTTAAAGACCACCGACTTGTATCACGTGCATTGCGGCTTTTGAATTTTTTGTTACCGAATTGGAAACCAAAAAAAATGGCTCCGTTTTTGGTTATTCTGGTTGCAGACCCCTACGCCAGACCATTCCCTGAGCGGCGGCGATCATCGTCACGCGAGCTCTGTGATCGTCACGCGAGCTCTGTGATCATCGTCACGCGAGCTCTGTGATCATCGTCACGCGAGCTCTGTGATCGTCACGCGAGCTGTGATCATCGTCACGCGAGCTGTGATCAACGTCACGCGAGCTCTGCGATCATCGTCACGCGAGCTCTGCGATCAACGTCACGCGAGCTCTGCGATCATCGTCACGCGAGCTCTGCGATCATCGTCACGCGAGCTCTGCGATCATCGTCACGCGAGCTCTGCGATCATCGTCACGCGAGCTCTGCGATCATCGTCACGCGAGCTCTGCGATCATCGTCACGCGAGCTCTGGGATCATCGTCACGCGAGCTCTGCGATCATCGTCACGCGAGCCTTGCGATCATCGTCACGCGAGCTCTGCGATCATCGTCACGCGAGCTCTGCGATCATCGTCACGCGAGCTCTGCGATCATCGTCACGCGAGCTCTGCGATCATCGTCACGCGAGCTCTGCGATCATCGTCACGCGAGCTCTGCGATCATCGTCACGCGAGCTCTGCGATCATCGTCACGCGAGCTCTGCGATCATCGTCACGCGAGCTCTGCGATCATCGTCACGCGAGCTCTGCGATCATCGTCACGCGAGCTCTGCGATCATCGTCACGCGAGCTCTGCGATCATCGTCACGCGAGCTCTGCGATCATCGTCACGCGAGCTCTGCGATCATCGTCACGCGAGCTCTGCGATCATCGTCACGCGAGCTCTGCGATCATCGTCACGCGAGCTCTGCGATCATCGTCACGCGAGCTCTGCGATCATCGTCACGCGAGCTCTGCGATCATCGTCACGCGAGCTCTGCGATCATCGTCACGCGAGCTCTGCGATCATCGTCACGCGAGCTCTGCGATCATCGTCACGCGAGCTCTGCGATCATCGTCACGCGAGCTCTGCGATCATCGTCACGCGAGCTCTGCGATCGTCACGCGAGCTCTGTGATCATCGTCACGCGAGCTGTGATCAACGTCACGCGAGCTCTGTAATCGTCACGCGAGCTCTGTGATCGTCACGCGAGCTCTGTGATCATCGTCACGCGAGCTGTGATCATCGTCACGTGAGCTCTGTGATCATCGTCACGCGAGCTGTGATCAACGTCACGCGAGCTCTGTAATCATCGTCACGCGAGCTCTGTGATCATCGTCACGCGAGCTCTGTGATCATCGTCACGCGAGCTGTGATCATCGTCACGCGAGCTGTGATCAACGTCACGCGAGCTCTGTAATCATTGTCACGCGAGCTCTGCGATCGTCACGCGAGCTCTGCGATCATCGTCACGCGAGCTCTGCGATCATCGTCACGCGAGCTCTGCGATCATCGTCACGCGAGCTCTGTGATCATCGTCACGCGAGCTCTGCGATCGTCACGCGAGCTCTGTGATCGTCACGCGAGCTCTGTGATCATCGTCACGCGAGCTCTGTGATCATCGTCACGCCAGCTCTGCTATCATTGTCACGCGAGCTCTGCGATCGTCACGCGAGCTCTGCGATCGTCACGCGAGCTCTGTGATCGTCACGCGAGCTCTGTGATCATCGTCACGCGAGCTCTGTGATCATCGTCACGCGAGCTCTGCGATCATCGTCACGCCAGCTCTGCTATCATCGTCACGCGAGCTCTGCGATCGTCACGCGAGCTCTGTGATCGTCACGCGAGCTCTGTGATCATCGTCACGCGAGCTCTGCGATCATAGTCACGCCAGCTCTGTGATCGTCACGCGAGCTCTGCGATCATCGTCACGCGAGCTCTGCGATCGTCACGCGAGCTCTGCGATCATCGTCACGCGAGCTCTGCGATCATCGTCACGCGAGCTCTGCGATCATCGTCACGCGAGCTCTGCGATCATCGTCACGCGAGCTCTGCGATCATCGTCACGCGAGCTCTGCGATCATCGTCACGCGAGCTCTGCGATCATCGTCACGCGAGCTCTGCGATCATCGTCACGCGAGCTCTGCGATCATCGTCACGCGAGCTCTGCGATCATCGTCACGCAAGCTGCGATCGTCACGCGAGCTCTGCGATCATCGTCACGCGAGCTCTGCGATCATCGTCACGCGAGCTCTGCGATCATCGTCACGCGAGCTCTGCGATCATCGTCACGCGAGCTCTGCGATCGTCACGCGAGCTCGACGATCATCGTCACGCGAGCTCTGCGAACATCGTCACGCGAGCTGCGATCATCGTCACGCGAGCTCTGCGATCATCGTCACGCGAGCTCTACGATCATCGTCACGCGAGCTCTGCGATCATCGTCACGCGAGCTCTGCGATCATCGTCACGCGAGCTCTGCGCTCATCGTCACGCGAGCTCTGCGATCATCGTCACGCGAGCTCTGCGATCATCGTCACGCGAGCTGCGATCATCGTCACGCGAGCTCTGCGATCATCGCTACGCGAGCTCAGCGCTCAGGTCTCCCCCGGGGACAAGACGCCATCCTTCGCCTGGCTTTCGAGCGACGCTGACCGTCAGGATCATGGTCATCTTTGTCCGTGAAACGCCGTGCACGTTATTGCAAGATTATGATTATCATCATATTATTTATCATTCACCATTAAAGTTCGAGGCTTACAAACCAAAAACACGCATGCAGATTGAAATGTAACCTTTTTTTCTTTTAACGCTCCGGCAATGGAGAAATCGCAATGACTGAAGGTGCCATATATCACGCGTGCGCACACAAACCGGTCGTCCGAGAGTGTGCGTGATAAAATAAAATACTGGGAAAATACAAACACATGCTGACCAAAAACAAAACCTCCTGAGGACTTCAAACAAAAATCAAGCTATTCAACCGAATTAAAATCTCTCGCCTGTGGCCCACGCAGCACATTGCGTTCCCTTTGCGTTTCTTTTCAAGAGCAAAACGCACGAGGTATACAGTACAATGTTGCATATCCGCCCTGACCAGTCATTTCAACTAGACAAAGACCCACCGTATAGCTTCAACAGACTGTTGGGGAAAGTCCGGTTAGCGAACACCTATTAAGGTTACCACGGCACACGAGGGGATGGGTGGCCAGAACCACACGTCAGGCCGCCTTTGCCGCACCAGCTACTCATTTGAGACCGAGTCGACCTAGGTGAGGACCCAGGACCAGTTTGGATATTCGTGACTGAAGTTGGCCGTGAGCGGGAATCGAACCCGGGTCGCCAGGTTCGTAGCGCAGCGCGCTACCCACTGCGGCGCCACCGCCGCCTATGCACGTGCACACAACGGTGCGATGTTCGTGCGCGGTGTTTAACGATAAATTTCTGTGGATGTTCCCGTAATCGGCCGGTTCACATAGCGGCCTATACCCTGGTCCCCCCCCCCCGTGCGAGTCGGATATGCGACATTGTGCTGCGTTCACGAAACTGAACCAAAGCCACAATCAGCAATTGCTGATACGATAACTACCCTAGGGGTGCATCGATTCAGTACTCCCCCTCCCGCGAAAACTCACGCATGAATTGTTGCAATTCAGGGTCACGATTCGACTCAAGAATCAACTCTTGTATATATATTATAAATATTTTAAATTTGTTTTGGCGAATGTAGCGGCCTCCAGGGGGTGGTCGGTGGCGATCACATGAACCCGATTATACGCAACGTACGACAAGGGCAGACCGTTGTTTTCTTGCGCGCGCGATTCCACGCCGCGTGAAAATCGCGAGCATAAAAAAAGACCGGTACCGATCGATGCGCCGTCCACATCCCCCACCCCCCACCGCCAAGGGCAGCACCCCCCACACCATGTGGCAAAAGGGGACAATTTTTCCTCCAAAACCTCAAACAAGAGCCCCTCCCCCCCATAGATCTTTTTCGTTTTAGTCGCGAATTAATAAGCGCTACACCCCCACCCCCCATGGGGCATACAGCCCCAGGCCTCCAGGAAACCCTGGGTTGGCCCTGCCTGCCACTCGAGGGTTGGCTTATTCCTACGCGGCTAGCGGAGGACTGAATGGATTTGCTCCCTGCCATCCACAATTACCGTTCACACACAACAACAAGCGCACACAATGTATATATTACATTTACATATAATGTGTATATATACTTTAAAAAATAAAATGGTTTCACTCGATTACTTTACAGCCTCGCCGTCCATAAAACGGTAAAAGCGTTACCGTTTTACACACGGCGTGAAAAAATATTTGGCTGTAAAAAAAAAAAAATCGTATCAACACAGGAGCACCGATGTCTTGCAGCAGGCGGAAACGCACGATTCATCAAATCCCACGATGCTTCGGGGTTCACGATTACATAAGATTTGTTTTTGTTGCCCTAGCGGTGCACACAGAATCTGAGCGGCTGCGTTGGCTCCCGTCAACTTCGTGCAACGGCTGTGGACGGCCCGGTCCTCATAGGAAACGTAAAGATTCAACGATGAACGTAACACACTCGCGCGCGCGCGAGCGCCTATGAATTGGGAGATTGGTAGCGGCCAACGGAGCCGGCTCGTGAGAGCGAGACGAAAGATTTGTTGCGCAGCCGGACCGCGAGATATAGAGCGTGCGCGGACTTGGGGCGGCCTTCACCTGGCAATGGATCGACCACGACTCACGACGATTTCGCATGTGACCCGTTCCGGGGGGAGGGGGGGGGGGAAGAAAATAACAACCCTCGACGACTCCGCGTGCACCGGCGAAGTCAAAATAAAAGGGCTTTGCGAGTTGAATCGTGACGACTGTTCTAATTGAAATGCATTGAGGACGGTGGTGGTGGTGGTGGTGGTGGGGGGTGAGTGAAGACATGGGGCCGCTCGTGCAGAACACACTGGACAGGGGGGGGAGGGGGGGGGCGTTAACTCTCAAACATTGCTACCGAAACACTCCACTGCCACACTAATAACTAGGCACGTGATGATTGATTTGGCCCCACCACCACCCACTCCACCCCCCCCCCCCCCCATGGAATTGTTTCGATTCATGGGTCACAAATTGAGAAAATGATTGGTTATTTTTCTCAGCATTTTTGTTTTGTTTTACCATCACACTGCCATCGTTTTATTCGTTTAGCTCCGTGGCGGGCTCTGTATACATTCAGCCCCCTCCACCCCCCACATCAGGAAGATTTCGATGAATATCAGCGCGTCGCGTTTGGGTTCTAAAATCGATTTTTTTTTCGTTAGAATAGAAAAAAAAGCTACTGGCGAATGCCGTTGCCCTCTAGTGGTTACAGGGGGTGACGAGAAACCGCGATTACCTACAACGCGTACACGTTGAGGAGCACCGGCTCTAGCACACACACACACGCAGACTTCGACGCATTACACGAGCGGACAAACCGACAACTAAGCGCAGCGCCGCTACGGTCAAAATTAGCCAACGGGATAATTTGCTCAAAGAAATGCCGCTAATTATGTGTGGGGGGTTTTTTTTTTTTACCCGCAGCCCCCCACAAGGGATTCAACGCGTGGATCGTGAGAACCTGAGAGTGGACCTGAATCGGGGAACCACGAAGGTGCCTGGCGAGAGAGCTTCACGCCAACCATTCAACCATGATTATAAAATGATAACAATATTATAATAATCAGCACAAACTTAAGAAACCCAGTGACCAGCTTGGTGAAGTATGGTCAAACATACTTCCCTCTCCCCCCCACCGCCAGTGACAATGTGGTGGTGGTGGGGGGAGCGGGGTGGGGAACTCCATCAGTAGTAGTTTGACAATGAGGGGTACACATACATTCGAATTACTTTATAATGACAAATTATAACTTAATAATAATAATGATATCCATGACGTTTATGTGAAGGGCAGCAGCGCCTCGGTAAAAGCCGCCCGGCTGCCCGCATGACACAACTCCCTCCAACGTCCAAATCCAGCGTCTCCGCTTGACATCTAAACGAGGTTGGGAGGGAGGTGGGGGGGTGGGGGGGCGGGCACAGCTATCTGCCACCGCCGTGTCCTCCGGTCATGCCGGATTTAGTTTTCGGCACGAGGTCCGACGTTTCGCCCTCTGGCCGCTTCCACAGGAAAAAAAGAAAAAAAACGAACTCGGTTCCGCCACACGTGCCGTCGCTCGGCAGCTAATTATCGGGAACCGAACGCAGAGCGGCGCGCAACCCGGGACACGCGGCGGGAGAGTGGCGCCTTAAGCGGAGTCAACTCCGAAAGCCAACGCGGGTCGTGGCAGTGCAGGGGTGGGCGTGCGGGCGTGCGGGCGAGCGGGCGGGCGGGGTGCTGCTGCTGCTGCTGTGGCGGCTGGCACACGGTGCTCAGGCACAGTTGTTCTTGTACTTCTCCTTGCCGTGGTTGTTGATCACGCAGATGTGCTGTGGAAAAACGCAAGCAGGACACAAAAGTGAGCGCGCAAACAGCCGTCCGAGGAAGTCAACAGGAAGCTCAATAAAAGTTGCTGCAAGACAAAACAGCCACGCGCGCGCGCGGGCACACACACACACACGACAAAAATCTCCCCCCATCCCCTTCCCCCCCATAGCCTTTCAACTGACTGTTGGGACAAGTGCCGTTCCCGAACACTTATTAAGGCCGGCATGGCATACGAGGGGGTGGGTGGTCAACAGCACACCCGGCCGGCCGCCTTGTCTCCCAAGTGCCAATGTTTACTCATCGCACCAGGTACTCATTTCAGGCCGAGTCGACCCAGCGGAGGCCCATGACCCGTCAGATAATCCTCACCGACGTTGGCCGTGAGTGGGATTCGAATTCTGGTCGCCGGGTACGTAGCCCAACGCGCTAATCGCTGTGCCACCGTACAAAAACAAAGACCCCCTTATAGCCTTAACAGACTGATAGGGCAAGTGCTGTCAACAAACACCTCCCTCTGAAGACCGGCACGGCACACGATGGGGGGGTTGGGTGGGTGGGTGGCCAGCACCACGACCGCCTTTGTCTCCCTAGTGGCAATATGGTGATGTTTACACATCTATTTAGGCCGAGTCAACCCAGTCGAGGCCCAAGACCGGCTCTGCTATCACTCGCCACTTGTGTTAGCCACGCACAGGCGTAGACAGGAAGGTGTTGGCTGACTCAGGGGTCAGATCCGGCACACTACTGAGGTTTCAGTTTCCCATCATTAAACCGGATTCTCGAGGGGAGCGAGCTGATAGGTTGCCACCATATGACCCAGAGCCGTTGGTGCGAGTGATACAACCTCACTGCCATTGTATTTAGAGTATTTCGTTTAGAGTATTACGCTGCTGCCGCTATAAATTTCCACGTGATAAGCCACTTCGTTGATTAATCAATTGTGGCCAGAGCTAGATAGCTCAGTGGGCCTCACCTGGTGAAATAAAAACGAGTTTAGTTTTTTTTTTAGTCTTTTAGTACACGTGTACGTCAACTCACATTGAGGTCCCGGAAGTACTCGTTGTAGTCCAGCGCGTATCCCACAACAAACTCGTCCGGGATTTCGAAGCCGATATCTGAGAGAAAGAGAAACGATCAGGTGAGAGTTTACGTGAACGGGCTGCGTTGGCAAGTGGTGCACGAGCACAAATAATAATGATGGTGATAAAAACTCGACACGTTCGTCGACAATTAAACCGTGGCCTTAAAAGTAAAAATATTTCTAGCAGGCGATGTTTCTGGCAATGGGCGCGCGGAGAAACAGGCCAGAGAGACAGGGAGGACAATAAGAGTTGGAGACAGCACTTTACACCACGGGGCCTGAGGAAAATTACATGTTTTTTTGAATTAGTCACGGTATTGTCAGTTACTGAGTAGCTATGAGTGTTTGTGGGTGGGTGGTTGGGTTGGTAGGGTGGGTGAGTTGGTTGGCAGGGTGGGTGGGTTGGCAGGGTGGGTGGGTGGGTTGGTATGGTGGGAGGCTTGGTTGGTAGGGTGGGTAGGGTTTTTGGGTTGGTAGGGTGGGTGGGTTGGCAGGGTGGGTGGGTTGGCAGGGTGGGTGGGTGCAACTGCAATCACCAACTCTCAGACGAAACAATCGACTGGCTCAAATCACTTAGAACTAAAACTCAATTAGGCGGCGCTCTTCGTTTACCGCACGAAACAAGAGGAAGTGGACAAGGAGGGGGGTGGGGGACGCGCGCTACTCACAATCCGGACGGTATCCCACGCTGCGCGGCGTCCGCTTTACCAGCAAACTGCCGAGACAGCACAACGCGCCACAACGCGGCACCACAAGCGTCAACGCAGGTTCAGGCCCGACGAGTCGTCCACCGTGCAGCCAAAATCGCGAACCTCGACATGAACCGCGTAGCTTCGTCGCCGCCTGCGACCATCGGGTCCGCATCCGAGCGAGTGGATGCGCAACCAACATCGCTCATTTCCAAGTCCGTTTGCGAGTGGCACGCACGGACCACAGCGACGCGCTCAACCGGATCGGCACTCAAAACTGGCAGGGCTTTAATAAGGAACGCAAAAGACAAAGATTCCCCGAATAGCCTCAACAGACTGTTGGGGGGCAAGTGCTGTTAGCGACCACCTATGCAGGCCGGCATAGGTGCTCGCTACGGCACACGAGAGGGTGGGTGGCCAGCACCACGGTTTAGAAATTCGTCACTGGTGTTGGCAGCGAACAGGAATCGAACTTGGGTCGCCGGGTTCGTAGCAGTGTGCAAACCACTGCGCCACCGTTCCCCACCTGACACACACACACACACGCACGCGCGCACCAACCTGGCCACCTTCACCATGTTGGGCTTGTAGTCCTTCAGCATGCTCAACAGCGTCTGCATGGTCCTGCCTGTGTCAATGATGTCCTGCAAAAACACAGAACAGACACACCTCAAACAATTCTGGGCTGCAACAATAACCTTAGCACGTTTAGGTCTACGTACAGCGTCGTCGTTCGTGCAAACTGCAGCTCACAATCACCGAGGAACCAGAGAAACGAGCTGGATGGTGGCAGCCAAGCGGTGAGCCAACGCTACCAACAACCGCCGAAACTCTGCGGTCCTCTCTACCGTAGACTCTCGATTATCCGCGCTAATGATGGGGAGGATGGGCACAGAATAACGGATAATCCAAAGATATACATTTTCTGCGGATCTCTATGCCGAAAACCACTAATATAGGCATAATTTATGTTTAAGTTGAGAAAACTGAGTTGCTCAGTGATAACACTTTCCTGCTCCCACGCAGAAGACTCGGCACTCTAAGTGGAAAGCAGAGCCACGCCAATCGACGTCAATCAAACCCCGCACACTGTTGTAAAGATATGCCATTACTGTACTGTAGAGGTGATCATGTAGATTTCCGATTCACCAGAGCAACATATTTGTTCGGTTTAAGCACGTGACTTGTAATAAACATTCCAAGAATAGCAATGTACAACTGTTTTTAGATCATTAAATTGGCCTTAAGAGAATAATCCATGAGTTAGGTATTTATGTACAAATCTCAGGTGTGCGGTTAATCCGCAAATCGGATAAACCGCACGTGAATAATCGAGTTCTAATGTATATTCAGAGGTTCATATTCTTAGGTTTTTTCGGTAAAGTCACGTAGGTAAAAAATTTTTTTTTTATAAAAGTAAAATAAAATAGACGGAAGCTTGTGTTGCCTCCGAAACGTGATTTTTATTTAATTTTTATTTTACTTTTATTAATTAAATTTTTTTTACCTACGTGACTTTACCCGAAAAAACCTAAGAAAATAAATCCTTGCAGTCACGAAAGCTTCAAATCTAGAATTATATTCAGAGGTTTTTCTGCCAATTAATATTTACCCAAGTGGTAGGAAATCGGAGTGCCTGGAGAAAACTGACGCGTGCCAAGGGGCAACATCTCGTCCCGCCCGTCGCTGTCCCGCCCGTTGCTGTACCGCCTTCCCTTGGCGAGCCAGGGTAGTTACACGGATTCTCCTCGACGCCCGCGGGATAAGAAGAGTTTCGAAAAATTCGTGCGACCCACCAACCCGCTTTTGCCTCCGCAGCGCTGGAGTACAGAACCACGCACGCGGCCACCGACGCCCGGCTAACAGGCTGTACGACGTTAAGACTCTTCAAAGAAGCGCAAGACGGCAACATCAACTGGTACTTATAGGGTTTTTCCCCTTTTTCTGGCAACAAAACTGACACCTTGCTTACATTAATGTAAGCATGATTCCTGACACCTTTTGCAAGGAATCATGCTTACATTAATGTAAGCATGATTCCCGACACCTTTTGCAAGGAATCATGCTTACATTAATGTAAGCATGATTCCCGACACCTTTTGCAAGGAATCATGCTTACATTAATGTAAGCAAGGTGTCAGTTTTGTTGCCAGAAAAAAAGGGAAAAACCCTATTAGTAGATGTTGGTGCTGGCAAAGGAGGTCCCATGATCAGTTTAACACGTAGGCTTTCGCGACCAATATTGTTCATAATCAACGATTTTTGGGTTTAGATCGCGTTATTTATAAATGTGTCGTAACCCTCCACCACCCGACACGGCCAATCAGTAAAAAAAGTGTCACGTTGACAAAAGACAAATAGTTCACTGCTTTAGCCCACCGGTGTGTTGAAGCGTGAAACCACAACATTTACAATTTGAGTACGACGTTTCGCTGGTAATTGCATCCAGCATCATCGGGCAATTCGCCAGAATTCTGGCGAGGGTTACGACACATTTATAAATAACGCGATCTAAACCCAAAAATCGTTGATTAGGTCCCATGATGTAGCTGCTCACCCCGAGCTCTCATTACTCTGGCAGTGCGTTGTCTTTGAACTGTGCGCCTTTTGGCGTCATCTGGTCGAACACCATATGAGACTAGGCTCTAAAGAAAGCTGTCTCTGGTGTGGACCAATCAGTTTCAAAGACAACGCATACATTATCAGAGTATTGTTTTTTGTTTGCATTTGACTGCAAGTATTGTGGTTAATGTAAGCATGATTCCTTGCAAAAAGGTGTCAGTTTTGTTGCCAGAAAAAAGGGGAAAAGCCCTATTAGTATATTTTGGTACTGGCAAAGGAGGTCCCATGATGTAGCATCAACTTGCTTAAACATTTTTCACCACCTAAGCTGTGCGACACGATGCAATGCCACGCACGCCCAGCGCATTGCTCCCAGCTCCGTAACAGGGGCCCGAACGCTCCGCCACCAGCTTCCCACAAAGAGGTTCTCAATTTTATCCACCGCATGGGGGAGGTTAGAGCCGATTCCATTCCCGGCGAGATATGCGAACCTGAGCTGGGGCTTACCGAGTTGGTGCCCTAACCGCCAGGTTTATATCACCCACCGATCGAAAAACAAACGGCACTCACCTCAACGATGAGCACATTCTGAAACACAAAAAAATCCACACAAAATAGGTTAACAGTGCAGCCTCCACACACTTCATGCAGTGCAGTGGTGATCAACTTATAAATAGTAAGCAGTGCTCAAAAACGCTGAGCTTGTAGCTTTAGCGAGAGGCAATTTCATTTATTTATTTTGCGCGGGGCACCTTATGGCGGCCACAAAGGTCAAAAGGTTATCAGATGGTAATTCCTCCCGGCACCGACCGTGAAAAGTCAAAACAAATACCGCGTTATTACAGCCGTAAAACTAAAGCCTAATTAAACAGAGCAGAGCGATACGAAACGAGGGACGATTTTGAGATGGACAAACGAGGCACGATTTGTATTAAAATAAAGATATCGGAAGCTTTATAATGCTTGCACGACAAGCACAGGAATTAAGTAATCCTCGCCCGGCTAATAATGTGGGGTGCGGTATTAGCCGTGAATGACTACGCGCCTTCCGGTTCACTCACAGCGGACGTCCAAGACCTCCCGCAACGTTACTGGAAAAAGGCCAACAGCCTGCGCCGCCGCCGCAGAGATGCGGGGTGTAAATCTGGGGATCAGCCGCTCGCTATTAAACCAGTTTCTCAAATGCAGCGAGTCGATGGTTCATGCGCTTTCTCATCTAAAGTATGAAAAATATTTAATTGTTGTGCAAATTTACAATTTCATACTCTCACATTAACCCCCTCCTCTGGTGCGTACACCTGATCGTGTCACAAGTGGAGACATCACATTTATCCCCCCTAAGACCAAAACAGGAGGAGGATTTCTCCACAAATCTGGCTGTCGACTGATGAGGCCGGTTGTAATTTCCGGCGAAATATCACAGGACTCGAATTGTAAATGTTGTGGGTTCACTCTCCAGTGTGCTGAACGAGTAACAAATTGGCATGTTTTATTTACGTGACAAACCTTACTACTTGAACTTGGCTGTCGGGTGGTGGCGGGTTTAACAACACATTTATATTTATGCGATCTAACCCAAACACATTCCTGCGGAGGGAGCTGGTAGGAACGTTGGGTTGCTCGGTCAATGGCCAGGGTCAACGGCGGCGTGGTGTATTCCGCAAATATGCCCGACTGTGAGGGCGGGCACAAGCCGGCGTGAGTAGGTTAAACGTTGAGTTTTATAAGGGCACCACGGGGTGACCAGCCACTCCCCACCCAGCCCCACCCCTCCCACCCTCCCCACCCAGCCCCTCCCCACCCACCCAGCCCCTCCCCACCCACCCAGCCCCTCCCTCCCCACCTAGCCCCTCCCTGCACGACGGACACAATAATCCCCTGTGGGCTGGTGTAA
The DNA here is from genome assembly GCF_964198595.1 of Lampetra fluviatilis. Lineage (NCBI taxonomy): Eukaryota > Metazoa > Chordata > Hyperoartia > Petromyzontiformes > Petromyzontidae > Lampetra > Lampetra fluviatilis. The sequence goes on from NC_136336.1 coordinate 2,407,094, forward strand.
CCAGGAGGTTCCTACCAGTAAAAACTCTAATGAACTGCCGTCATGTTAACAGACTTCCTGGATTTTTACTCTCTCACTTCCTGGGTCGTGTCTTGATGATGCTTGACAGTTTCAAGCGGAACGTCGCCTATCTAATGGAGATACATTTTATTGGGAGAACTGCTCAATAACTTGACGGTGAGCGAGCCGAAAGTAGTTCTGTAATGTCATCTTCCGGAGGCCGTTCCAAAACATGATTTTACACTGCTTTCTGCGGAGACTTCTAAATGTGAATATCTGCACGTCACGGCAACATTACACAGGTAGCCGCGCAATCGTTTAAAACCAAGAGCATCGGTTACCTTTCCAGTTAATGTGCCGAAGTCATCGCCGCCAATCACGCGGATCTGTCCCGTCGACTGATCGTTCTGCACATACGCGCGACACACGCAGCCCCGTCAATTTCGTCATCGCGTGAAGCCGGAGGACAGTCCGTTCCATGGACGAGGTGGCCGTGGCACCAACACAACACTCAACTGACCATCAATGGGGGGTCAATCGACTCCACCACCAGACAAATTATCGCCGTTTAACGACGCACGCCGATATTTTAGTTTGAGCTCAAAACCACTGAATGAGTTCGAGAACGATTCTCACGACCAGACGCAGCAGCGATCAGATAACGCAACATTTCACTTGGAAACTGGGTCAAGCTCGGCCACAAACGCAAGCGTCCCGACGCACGAAGACGGATCGAAGTCTCGGCGCCGCGCGAGTCCCCGCTCACGCACGCAGTAGCTCTTGAGTCGGATGAAGTCGACGGTGAGCGGGATGGACTGCTCCGTGTTGCGGTTGAGCGCCTTGATGAAGTCGAGGAGATCGGCGAAGAACTTGTAGCCGCCCTTGAGGACGCACAGCGCCACGATGTGGTGCCCGCCCATGTCCTTCAGGATGTCCCGCGCCAACCGCTCCGTCCTGCGGGCGCGACGAAGGGTGGGCTGAGCGTTGCACAAAACCCACGACGTCCGCGATTCGCAATCGGCGTTCGGGGAAGGCCGCGTAATGATGTCGTCGTTAAGAACCCTCCGCCACCCGACACGGCCAAACAAACGTAATTGTCACGTGGTGTGCAAGCGTTTTAACGACGTGCCAGCTCGCTCGCCGGTGAGGTGAAGAACGATTCTCTCGCAACCGAATTGGGCAATTGGATCCGATGTTTCGCTCGAAATTGCGTCAAGCATCTTCGGGGTTAGAAAAAAATGTTCGCGTAATCATTACTTGATCTTACACGGAAGTAAATTATGAATCACATTATTGCAGTGTGCAAGCACCACTATGAAGATTAGGGTCGTTAAGCGGTAACCGGTTTAAGCGGTAACCATTTTCAGAACCAATTCCCAGATTTTGAAAAGTCAGGATCCAGTAACTGATTCCACTGGAACGTTCCTGGGGTGAGCAGAATTCAAACTCGGGTCGGTGGGTTCATAGTGCAGTGTGTTAAAACGCTGCATCGCAAGTGCACACACACACACAAGCACGTGCACACACACACACACACGCGTGCACACCTGTCCATGATGAGTCCATGTGGGATGAACACCCGGTCCAGGTCATCCATGTAGTGAGTGGGGATGCAAAACTTGCAGAGGTCGTAGCCAGGGTCAGTATCCCTAATCTGCAAACAAGATTTTAAAGCGGCGCCTTTCAATTACTGTGTTCCCGTGAGCCACACGCAACTGGGGTGCCGACTCGCGTCGTCTCACTCCTACCCTCTCTTCCCCTGGCACCACCTCAATTCCACATTTTAAGACGACTGGACGATCGAAACAAGTCCAGGCCGTTTGCTGGCGTCAACAATTGCCGATTGATTATTTGTCATTTGGTCGCGAAAGGCGATGAAAAAACCCCACCTTTTTTCTATTTGTGTGGAGACAAGAAACGGAGATTGCTGCTTGTACTGTTCTGCTTGGAAGAGGCCAAAAAATATATAAACGATCGCAAAAACACGGGAACAAACAAAACACGAGCACGCGGCGCCGACCGCCGCATTAACGCGTAAACGACGCGTGACGCTAAGCGGATTGGCAGTCCGGATAAACCTGCCACGGCACGGAGCACTTTAATTTCATACGACCCCTCGACACCGCCACCACCGCCGTTAAGCGCTTAAGCGGTGCCCCATTTCATCTCGTGCCGCGTCCGTCTGTCCCCCCCCCCTCTCCAGCTCCCGCACCACCCACGGGAGCCGTCGACCGCTGATCAACCCGGGTGGCATCCTCCCTTGTGCGCGTGCGTCGCCATTTAGACCGCGGCGCGGCACAAATTATTTTCCGCAGGTGCTTTCGATCCCTCTCTAGGGAGACAGTGTGTATAATATTATATCACCACGAAGAACAGTAAGTATAGACAAGCAGAGCACTGGTGCATACAAAGTCCACATTAAATATGCGTAACAATGGGACTTGTAATGTACACTGTACAGCCCCCTATCAGCCACTGCTGGATAAAGACCTATCCGTGACGTTCCGTCACGTGGGGTTGTATTACAATACCTCACCATTCTGGCATGCAGAGGATGGTAAAGGGGGGGGGGAGTTGGGGGGGGAGGCTGTATTCAACCATGGATTGACCATAGCCGATGAGTATGCTGTTTAATGGGAGCCCCCCAGTTTAATCTTCTTTTAAAATATATCCTGAAGCGGAAGATTAGTGCTGGATACAAACCCATTTTGCCAATACGATTTATAACTTTGATCCTTACCCGTGCATCGATAGTTCAATTTCCAAGTGCCATTTTACCGAGACATTGCGTGTTGGCTTGGTGTGGTCTGGGACTGTTTTTGTTGTCGTTTTGCTGACTTACCCAAACTTGCATTAAGTTATATAAAAAATCCAACTTAATTCCTTTGTTTTTATTTTGTTATTTGCTTACCATTTTCTCTATTCTGCACTCCCATCGTCGTTTTTTTATTGTGTGTAACTTGCTGACCCGCCCTTACTGGGCATGATAGTTCATCGGATTCCTCCAGTCTAAATAAAGATTCTGATTATCTAGGAAACGATAAAAGAGGGATAATATTTTAAATAGAGAAACAAGAGATGGACAGGCAGAGATAGAAAAGAGGAGCTTGAAAGATGGTTTAACGCCTCGTCACATCTGGGGAGGAGCACCCAGTTCCCACCTCACCAGATTGACTCCACTGGAGGTCACAATGCCACACTCACTCACCCACTCAATAACTCGCTCACACTCACTCACTCACTCACCCGGTCACTCAACCACCACAATGCAGGTCACCTCACTTGTCTTTCTGCTTCTTCCCTCGCACTGCTCCACTTTGGAATTCCCTCCCATCGTCTCATTGCCCAAGCACTTATAATAATACATTTACTTCAATTAAAAAAGACATGATATCTTATCCCTATTACAACTGTGACAGTGCTGTTTGTTGCTGGGTGGTTGACATTTTAGGAACATTGCTCATCAACTCTGCAAGTTTATTTGCGACACAAATACAACATGTTAGGTGCTGTACACAGAGGCCCCTTTTAAATGTTGTGCCCAAACACCACCGGCACCCCCCCACCCCAAAACAACAAAACCCTTCCCTCCCCCCTTCCTCACAGGGTCCCCAAACATACTCCTGTATAGGCCCCTACCAAACCACCCACCCAGAGTCAAGATCACAAACGAAAAACCTTCCTACAACGCACGAGCGATCCCTTGCGACAGATCCCCCAAGGTGTTCTCAAGCGTGGTTATCCGTTGCATCAGATTTGGCCATAGCCCGAGAGCCTGCTAATTTATGAGTCATCCATTGCACTCGATTGTGAAAGTCTAAGGGGCACTAAATCCGCAGTCGGGTACCACGTGAGAATGAAAGGATGCCTCCATCTTACACCCAAGTGCAGATGGATGGGCCTGGCATTGGCCACGTGACATCCGATACAGAGTTCGGTGAAAACTGCTGAGGTTAACAACAAGAGTCTCACGGCTGAGCCAGCATTTGAACCTCCTGGATTTATACTCCCTTGGTGATGGCAGTCGTGGAGCATATGAGAACACACGGAAGCCGTGGATGGTTTCATGCACACACGGAGACTCAAGGACGCTCCACAGAGAGTGTGAAAGTGGCACACGACTTCTAACCGTGGATCACTTGAGTGAATATCTGCCCCCCCCCCCACATCACCTTGTTCACTGAACTCACTATTCGTAGCGGTGCACATGACGTTTAGTCTCAACCTGCGCATGTTCCTCCCATCCACGTGTTCCTCTTTCCAGCTCGCAGCGCAGTTTCAATGACGTACATCCCCACGTCGTGGTGTTATGTGACAGATATTAAACAAGTATAACCCGTAAAAACAAAGTTTTTCACTATAAATCCTTTATATGCGTGGCGGCTAGAGTCCTCTCGTCCTCTGGTTTGAGATAGCTGCCACCTATGGGTCAGATGATTGCATCGCACCATTAAGCAATTGGTAATTAAATATAATATTTTTTCCTAAAAAGTGTAAAATTTTGGAAAAAAAATTTCACGAACATTAATTGTCACGCACAACGAGTCTGTGTGGAAAATGTCAGCTCGATTGGATCACGGGAAGTGGGTTAAAAAACGACCGAAAGATTTGCACGGTCGTAAGCAAACAAGCGAACTTAATATAAAGGATTTAAAAAACAACATCAACCCTCCAGAGCCAACAATTTCAGTGCGATCTTGTGAAGGAGGAATTTCCAGCATTGCAACTAGGGCCATCAACAGCCACGCGGGACACTAAATGACTCGTGAACGGTAAAAGCTAGCGTGGGCGTGGGCAGGACGCGTCGCTCGGAGGGTTGATGTTCGGTGGTGGAGCGCAACGACGGACGTGGCGGCAGCCAAAAAGAGCGAATTAACGGGAGAGGCCCTGCGCAGCGAAGGTGCGGAGCGACGAGATCTGATCACGTGCAGGACAGCCAGACGGCGCATCGCGAGAGAGAGGGTGACGACTTGGTCAGACCTTCGCCCAGCAGTGGACAAATCATAGCCCTGATCGTGACTTTGCCACAGACTCGTAACCAACTGTTTACACGTCTACTGAGTACATGATGAATTGGGGTGGGGCCACAGAACGTGAGGATTTCAATGGAATATTACAAAAGCGCCTCAATCTTTTGTTTTTTTAATGGATATCTTTACATTTGGCGTTTTATTATCAGTAGGCGATTAATATTGGTTTTAAAGGTTACCGACCTCAAAGCACTGATAAGGTGATTGTGGCAGGCCTGTTTACCCCATTATCCAACCGCTTCGTGAAATGCCAAATCAAACAGTGAGGAGTCACCAGACGTAAAGCAAATATTAGCTCGAGTCTGGTCCTATGGTATGGCAGGATATGGAATGTTGCTATGGTTCAAGTAAACAAACTTATTTTGTGTTTGTTGTGGAGAATTATGGATACAACAAATTCCGATTGAGTCTCCACATGTAGATTTTTTTTAAATGTTCTTAATTCATACCTGTCAATCCCTTATCAGTGCCTACCTTATTAAGACTAATTCAGACTTTATTGGTCACCCCCGTGCCCTTATAATAAATCTCAACGTTCATCCTACAAAGTCCCATCACAAGGGAGAAACACAAATAGATTACATTTATTTTTTGCCCGTATTGAAACGGCTTCATGCCATATGGACCTGAAAACGCAATTTCCCTGTACAAGACTACGGGTAAACCGTATGGGTTGACAGGTATGTTAATTCCACCGACCTATTGGTGGCTAACCATTTTCTGTGCAGAAACAAAGACGCAAGATTGGCTGGTAACGGTTGTAAACCCGGAACGACGTTGGACGAACGTGGGCCATGAACGCGCGAGACTTGACCCCTCCTCCTCCTCCTCGCCATATTTGTCTCTCCCAGATAAGTTCGTTCGTTTCTCAAGCCGCCTGTTCTGGTGAGGGCTGCGGCGGCGGCAGCGTGTTGAGAAGTGGTGGTCCAGACCTCCCTTTTCCTGGCGAAACAGCCTCTAGCAGTTCCTGGAGAATTCCCAGGCGTTCCCAGGCCAGCCGAGCGACATAGTCCCGCCAGCGTGTCCTGGGACGGCCTCAGGGTCTTCTCCCAGATAAGACATTTAATAAATAAAACAAATTGGGTTGAGGGGTTGACTCAGCCCATTATCTCTCCTTCCAGGGTCGATAAAATATGCCACTGCTTTGTGCGTGTGTGTAGGGGTGAGTCGCAGGCGGGTGTTGTCCTTATGGGGAGACTCACCCCTTTACCATAGGAATGTGGAATTGTCATCACGAGCCTCTTACAGGGCTGTGAACGGAACATAAGCACCAACGCCCCAACCGATCTTCATATAAGGAGGTACTGTAACCCCTTGACTTTTTTTTATTTACCCCAACACAGACCGATCGTTGAGCGTCCCTTGTGGAGAAAACGACAAAAAATAAGCAGACGTTTGTGTCTCCCATCGGCCACACAATGCATGCCTTTCATGGGGAGGGCATCTCAAATCAGCAGCGTTTGTTAAGACGCGTGGCAGCGGCAACAACGCCTCCCTCACCCCCTCCTCTCCTCTGGACCGGTTTCGACATTCGGCGTCTCATCAAGCAGCGAGCCTGGTGAACTGCCCAGGCAGGTGGCGGCATTCCAAGAAAAGGGGAACGAAACATGGCGTTATCGCCTGACGAAGCTGGTGGCGTTATCACATAGCCGTCAACCCATACGGTTTATCCCGTATTCTTGTACAGGGAAATTGAGTTTTCAGGTCCATACGGCGTACAGCCGTTTCAATGCGGGCAATTTTTTATATTTTTGTGTCTATTTGTTTGTATTTCTCCCTTGTGATGGGACTTTGTCGGATGAACGTTGAGAATGATTATGGCCACGGGGTGACCAAAAAGGTCTGAGTTGGTCTGTAATAAGGTAGGCACTGGTTAGGGGTTGACAGGTATGCAGTGGTGAGTGTAGTGGTGAGTGTACTAGTGGTGAGTGTACTAGTGGTGAGTGTACTAGTGGTGAGTGTACTAGTGGTGAGTGTACTAGTGGTGAGTGTACTAGGGGTGAGTGTACTAGGGGTGAGTGTACTAGGGGTGAGTGTACTAGTGGTGAGTGTACTAGTGGTGAGTGTAGTAGTGGTGAGTGTAGTGGTGAGTGTACGAGTGGTGAGTGTACTAGTGGTGAGTGTACTAGTGGTGAGTGTAGTGGTGAGTGTACTAATGGTGAGTGTACTAGTGGTGAGTGTACTAGTGGTGAGTGTAGTAGTGGTGAGTGTAGTAGTGGTGAGTGTACTAGTGGTGACGATCTATTTGTTTCTTCCTGGTGATGGGACTTGAGATTTATAAGGGCACAGGGTGACTAATAAGGTCTGAGTTGGTCTGTTAATAAGGTTGGGGCACCGATAATTCACTGTGTAACAACATTTGTTTGTTCCTGGGTAGTAAGTGTTATTTCCTAATTGCTTAAGCCTCAAAGGTATAGAAAATGGCTATTATTCCCCACAAACTTTGCTTTTGTGACCAGGACAGTGATATTTTGAAGTCTACCTATTTTCAATGAGAAAACGTGCGCATTTGTGTCTTTCTTTCACAAAATCCCGGTTCCCAAATCAAAGTTTGTGGGGAATAGCCATTTTCTATACTTTTGAGGCATAAGCAATGAGAAAATAACACTTACTATCCAGGAACAAAACTCGTGTTACATAGTGATAAGGGATTGACAGGTAGAAAATTTGAAATTTTCTTGCTGTGGATTTCACACCTTTTTGATTGCTTGTGTTGTAGTCGAAACGTCGTGAGAATTGTATTGTTTTATATTTTTATTATTTTATTATTTCCCTTCTACGTGACTTTACCGAAAGAACCAAGAATATGAATCCCTGCAGTCACGAAAGCTTAAAATCGAATAACCTTGGTTGCAAAAGCCTCCCTACTACTGCTGCTACTGCTACGTGTTTAAACTTGACGCAGCTGCCGAGTCTTACTTTTAAGTTTTTTCGGTAAAGACACGTAGGGGGAAAATAAATAAGTAATGGAATAGAAATTATAAGATAAATACAATAGTAAATCATGTATTGATTTTTTTTCATATTTATAGATTTATTATTACATTTTTACCTACATGGCTTTATCGAAAAAACCTAAGAGTATGAATCCTTGCAGTCACGAAAGCTTCAAATCTAGAACTGCCGAGTTTTGTTTCTATATAAAACTAAAATCGCGAAGCAAAGGGCTCGACTTGAGCTGGCACAGGTGGCAATGACGAGGCCGCGGGCATCGCCTCAAGGATAACTCGCTCATCTCACCTCTCTCTCATCTCTCTCTCTCTGCACCACATTCAAAGGCGATATTGAACATCCCCCACCCACCCCAAACAACGCAGTCGTCTAAGCAACGATTTTGTTTAAAAACTAACAAAAGCTTTCGCTTCGTCACCGTTAAACTAGACGCACCGCTGCACGTGTTAGCACTGTACACGCCACGCACTCGCTTTCACAGAGCCCTGTAGAGTGTTTACTTTGTTTTACTGCGACACATTGACGTCGTTGTTGCTGGTGTGGTGTTGCGAGGGGAATAATTGCGTCGTTGAGTCGCTTTCAGTGTAAATTAAACGTGTACAGTGCGCGTGGGCTTAACCAACCACACATCCGTTAAGGCACGCGGGCACACAAAACGTCTCTTTGTAATAAACGAAACAAAATATCCCCCCAAAAAAACACAAAAGCCGCCTTCAACATTCGCTAACGCGTCGCACACAAAAACAAATCGGCAACCAAAGCTGAATGTATTTTTAAAAAAACATTTAAATATAAATCGCCTCATGCACCGCACGCACTGTACGCACGGCAACCGCGTTGACATTGAAACGCCGCCACGAGGAGGATTTTTTAATGTTTTAAAAATGTGTTAAATCTTAGAAGCGAACAACATTTCCCTCACAGTTATGTCCGACGCCCTCGATTAATCAGTGAAATGCGTCTCCGAGTCGCTCACCACGACGCAGTTTCCCGCGCTGCTCTCTGCAGGGGCGTCCATGGCGGGAAGGGAGCGAGAGGCGAACGCGCCGCCTACAACTCGAGATCTCCTCCCTCCCTCCTCCCTCTCTCTCCACGCTATCTCCTCCCTCCTCCCTCTCCCTCCCCCTCTCCACGTTATCTTCTCCCTCCTCCCTCTCCTTCTCGCTATCTCCTCCCTCCTCCCTCTCCCTCCCCCTCTCCACGTTATCTTCTCCCTCCTCCCTCTCCCTCCCCCTCTCCACGTTATCTTCTCCCTCCTCCCTCTCCCTCCCCCTCTCCACGTTATCTTCTCCCTCCTCCCTCTCCTTCTCGATATCTCCTCCCTCCTCCCTCTCCACGCTATCTCCTCCCTCCCTCCCTCTCTTTTTTTTACGATCAGTGGAAACAACAAGATGCTCGGTGTATTCGACACTTCGCTTCCTTCATCATTTCGTAATATTTTTTTAATTAAAATTTAAATTTTTTAACTTTGCTTTATGTAAACCCCCACCTCTCGCTCACTCTCACTCTCTCGCTCGCTCTCTCTCCTCGCTATCTCCTCCCTCTCTCTATTTTTATTTTTTTTACGATCAGTGGAAACAAGAAGATGCTCGGTGTAGTCGGCACTTTGCTTCGTTCATCATTTCGTTATTTTTTTTTAAATAATAACTTGGCTTTATGTAAACCCCCACCTCTCGCTCACTCTCTCGCTCACTCTCGTTCCGCACGCAGCCCTTCTCGCAGTCCGACGGCCTCCGACGGGTAGCTCATATCAGCATGCAGAGCTCCCCGTCATCTGCCACCGAGCACACGGCCTCCTCCATCGCCCACTGCTCCTTGAAGGCCGGCACGGCGTGGGTCAGCCGCGCATGGCGGAACTCCAGCCCACACACCCTGGCTCCGACCAGAGCGCGGAAGATGCCCAGGCTGCTGGCCGGACGTTTCCCCTCCACGACCACCTTCCTCGCCCTGTATATGGCGAGCTTGGCATAGCCGACGAGCACGTTGACCAGCCCCTGAAGATGTTGGGGTCTGTTGCCCTTCGGGTATCCAAAGATGAGGACCGTCGGGGAGAAGTGGGAGGCTGAACCTTAGGAGGCTGTTTCTCAGGACCTTGAACAACAAGTCCAGGCTCTTGCACTCCACGTATTGGTGCGCCACCTTCTCCACTTTACCGCAGAACCGGCACTCCGGGGACGTGTCGGTGAAGCGCGCCAGGGAGGCGTTGGTGGTGCCGGTGCCGTGGGCGATGCTCCGGCTGAGGTCACCGATGCGGTTGTACGTCGGGCTGGAGTAGAGTTGCCTCCAGCGAGGCCTCTCCGGAGACAGGGTCCGCGTAGCTAGTTAGCACGTCGGAGTCTCGTTCGTTATCAGAATGAACCAGACAAATCGCTCCACCAACTACGAACGGCCATGCACCTCCCTCCCTCTCTCTTCTCGCTATCTCCTCCCTAACTCTCTCTCCTCGCTATCTCCTCCCTAACTCTCCTCGCTATCTCCTCCTTCCCTCTTCTCGCTATCTCCTCCCTCCCTCTCTCTCCTCGCTATCTCCTCCCTCTCCTCGCTCTCTTTTTGCCTTCTCTTTTTTTTGCGATCAGAGGAAACACGAAGATGCTTGGTGTAGTCGGCACTTTGCTTCGTTCATCATTTCGTTTTTTTTGTTTTTTTTCAATGCTTTGTTTTATGTGCCCCCCCCCCCCTTTTTTAAATGAAAGATTTCACAATATATTTCACGCTCTGCTCTCCTCCTTCTTACACCTTCCCTCTCTCTCTACCCCCCTCCCCGCTCTCTCTTCCCTCTCTCCCCGCTCTTTCCTCCGCTCTCTCTTCAAATGTACAAGTCTCCCGTAGCCAAACGCTGCGGTGACCTCCAGTGGAGGTTGGCACACTGCACGTTGCCATCGGCCGTGTGGCTCAGCCGAATCTCGCCAGGGGTAACAGACTTGTGCATTTCCTGCGGTGCCAGGGCGGATCTGCCCCACCAGTACTTACGCTGCCAGCGGCTCAAACCAATGTTTCGCCTTTTGGGGGACATCTTCAGGAAACTGGGGGTGCCCTTCTACAACAGCAGCAGCTTCGTATATGGGGTGGTGCCTTACCTGGCTAACAAGCGCCATGACCTCGCCAACTTCGCCTGTGCTCAGGCGAAGTTGGCGGTGTACAGAACGATAAAAAGATGCTGGAGGGTGACACTGACGGCTGCTCTGTGCTCCAGTGTTCAGAGGCCTGCTCAAGGCGCGGCTCCAGCTGGAGCACGCGTACCACACACATGCCGGTGATGTGCACGTCTTCTTCGAACGCTGGGGAGCCGGACAAGCCCCTCTCTGTACCAGCGTGGACGGCACCCTCGTGTTCACCTTCTGAAGCGCTCGCTCGTCACCGTGGCGTGCGCGATGACCACCACCACGTGACTTTTATTTCGTGTTGTGCGCGCTACATTTAACGTCACAGCGCGTGGATTTATAGCGAGTATTTGTTTGCTGGTGACTGTATTTCATATCGGAATCGCCTCCAGTGCTGTTGCTGCTGATGGCAATAAAAGTTGTTTATAAGTCAAAAGTCTCTTCCCTTCCCCCCTGTACTCTCCTCACTCTCTCCCCGCTCTCTCTTCCCTCTCCTCACTCTCTCCCACTCACGTCTTCTCCCTGTCCGAGAGGACCTCAAAATGCCACTTACAGGAGACTCGGCGACTCTCGCCACGTGCAAGGAGACACAGATTCCACACAACACCCACAGTCTCTATATATCTCTCTCTCTATGCGACCTTTGCCCAGTATCAAAGTATGAAAAATAACGAGAGGTCTTTCGCCTTACTGGCAATAAAACGGGAGTTGAGTTAAGACGTTCAAGCACCAGAGATCCCTTTTGCAAGGCATCAGGTCTGCATTCACCACACCAAACAGTACTTGTGGGGAGAAAACATGCAAACGTGGTCTGATAATTATAATTAAACACGGCGCAGTGTTTGACATTTGGCGTTAGTCTCTGGTCTGACACTGGTGGTTGAGACGAGGCCATAAAGAAGGCTGCATCTGGTGTGGGCCAATCAGTTTCAAAGACGACGCGTATACGTGTTGTTCATTATCAGAGCACTTCTGTTTGCATGTTTCGCCATAAGCACTGTGTGTGGTTAATCCACAACTCCTGTTTTTTTACACGGTTTTATTTAACTCACTCTGTTGTTGTATCCTCAAATCTTGTAACTCAATTTTAACCCACTTTCCAATGTGGTATCGACTGAAAATTTGGTATACTTATGTCATTTTGATGGCAATACTATATTCTATCATAAAAAAAATATATATTTTTAAACAATCTTTTTTATATGTTATGTTTCGGCTTGGGTCTAATTGTCCACGGTCAACTGACGTTGGCTGTAATTGGCCACGGTCTCTGACGTCATGGCAAGCTTCGGGGCCACTTCCTGGAGTCGTGGAGTTCTGCCATTACTGTCACATTTCATAAAAGCGTGTTTTTATAATTTTTTTTTATATTACTCCTTTGTTGCCAGAAAGCGGTAAACACCGATTCCACATATGATCATATGATAGCCCAATGAACAGACCGGTTAGGGGACAAGTGCTGTTAGCGAGCGCCCATCGCACCAAATTCCTACCGAGTAAAACCAAGCAAACGTTTGGTGCTCGATGTCTACCGATGACCCCAATGTTTGACCCTCGACATTCCACGGCTACCGGGCAAACTCCACCTTGCGGGGGAGGAGGAGGGGGGGAACGGAACCTCGTCACGACAATCAATCACTCAAACTTTATTTATAAAGCACTATTCGTGCAAAGCTATTTCAATGCATAGTGCTTTACAGGCATGAACAATACAAGTGAAATTGTACGCAAAATAAAATCACGTAACAAAATTCGAGCAAAGTCATGATGAAAAAAAATAACGTGACGAAAATTCTAATTAAAATCCAGTTTAAAAAAAGTAAGTTTTTAGTTTAATTTTAAAAGTGCTTATTGATTTTGAAGCCCTCGTATCCCCTGGCAGGCTGTTCCACAGGCGACGACCCGATACACTGAAAGCTGCTTCTCCCTAGGGTTTAGTCCTGGCCTTCGGGACGACTAAAAGACCGGTACCAGAGGATCTGAGGGATCGTTTTGGTTCAAATCTTAAAAGCATGGAAGAAGCGTGTAACGGGTGCCAGACCATTCAACGACTTAAAAACCCAGAGAAGAATTAAAACATAAATTATTTCACTGACTGGCAGCCACTGCAAGGATCGTAATATGGTGTCACGTGAGTGCTCTTTCTGGTTTTCGTCAGAACACGCGGCGCAGCATTCTGAATTAGTTGCAGTTTACTTTGGGGCCGTCTATAAATGTCGATTTTTAAGCCCCCCCCCCCCTCGTCACACGGCGTCACAAAAAGTCAGACCCCCCCTAAAATACGACGCAGCAAAGCTCTGCCCCCCGCCCCCCCAAAACCATAAAACATGCTTCAAATCGCTTTAAACGATTGTCATCGTAGTGCGTATTTAACGTGGCACTGCACTTTGATGTTGTAGGAGAAAACTATTATTTAAAAGTCTATTTAATTAAGTAGATCGTGTTGTCTGTTTTTTTTTAAAGTTGCGCATTTTGATGTGACGTCACATTTCTCAAACCCCTCCCCTCGTCACAAATGTCTGACCCCCCCCCACCCCCCCCCCCCCAGGTGCGTGACGTCATTTATGGACGGCCCCTCATTAATTTCTTCGGAAGACCAGAAAGGAGAGCCTTACAGAGCATTACAATGCGGTCTTTGCAGCAAGGGCAACAGGGCCCAGTGTGCTTCTATGAGCTGCCACAGGCGGGTGCGTGTGGGGGTGCCTGTGGTGCCGAGCTGGCAAGCAGAGCCGTCCATGGGGTACGGCGAATCGGGGCGACCGCCCCGGGCCCTGCACTTTGGGGGGTCACGCGGCGTGATTATCCCCGGGCCCCGCACCACCCCCCCCCCCCCCCTATGGACGGCCCCGCCTGCAAGTTCCAATTTGGGTCTTACTCAAGCTGCCTAAGGGGCCTTCCATAAATGACGTCACACACCTAGGGGGGGAGGGAGGTCAGACATTTGTGACGATCTTGATTTGAAGCTTTCGTGACTGCAGGAATCCATACCCTTTGGTTATTTCGGTAAAGTCACGTGGGTAGAAATAAAATAAAATAAAACAAATCACTCAGGAATCCATACCCTTTGGTTATTTCTACCTACGTGATTTTACCGAAAGAACCAAAGGGTTTTTGTGACGATGCGTGACGAGAGAGGGAAGGTGGGTTTGAGAAATGTGACGTCACATCAAAATGCGCAACTTTAAATAAATATTAACTAAATCGAGTTGTTATAACAACACAAATTTTTTCTAATTTTCATTATTAACTATTTGATTATTTAAATTTACTAAGGTCACCTTTTATTCCATAAAGGAGCATTTTGCTTCTCCATGGGAGAATGGAGAAGCATAAATTTAGTAAATTTTCTGAATGATTGTTATTTAACATTTTTATTCTAATGATTCTACCAGGGCGTTTCATTCTGTGGAATGAATATGATTGTTATAATCGTACTCTCCATTTTGCTTCGTTCTACTACAACGTTTCAAGTATTTTTTTAATAGTTAGAATTACTTTTAATATTTCATAATTATAAGAGAATTTCAAAATAATATTCTGAACATCTGCAGTTTTAGTTCGACGTTGAATATTTTCAAGTGAATTTTATGCTAAATTTAAACTTTCCAACGCCTCCTTTTTAATTCATGTTTTCTCCTACAACATCAGAGTGCAGCGCCACATTAACTACGCACTACAATGACAATAGTTTAAAGGGATTTGAAGCATGTTTTATTTTCAAAATGGAAATATGGTTTTGAGGGGTGAGGGTGTTGTATTCTAGCCTTCTTCCATCATTGAGATATAATGAATGAAAACACACCAAGAAGCAGCAGGCTGCAAAACACCAGGTGTTGTTGAGTAATGAACTGAAGGAGGGCTAGGATGGCAGAATTTGCAACCTTGCTTCAAGGAAAGATAAGGCCTGATAAACGACACCTGTCACCCGTGCTGGGCAGAGACAGTGGGAGAGTCAGCCAGACAGAGTTAAGGCAAAAAGTCCAACCATCTATGACCTCAGCACATGGGCGAATAATGGGGCAGTGTCGACTCGAAGGCAATGGAAGGAAGCAGAGGCGCCTTTGTCTGGATCACGGCCACAGAAGGCCGGGGGGTCATCACTGATTGTGTGTTTAGGGATTTCGAGCTAATTGGAACACGTGCACACAGGGAGGAGAAATACGCCTTGTTCTCCTGCAGCTGAGGGAGCCAAGATAAACCCAGCTCAAGGTTGTGTACACAGGGGAGGGAGCTGATTAACAACCCTGCACGTCTGAACGTGAGGGGGCTTTTGTCCTGAAATTAATAACACTCCCAGAGCAGAAGGTTGGATGACCACAGTGAAGGGTGTTGTGCATCTCTCAAGGCTGCAGGCTCAGCTGAACAGCGAGGCTGCGGGGGTCACCAGAAGTTCGTGTTCGCCTAGTTAAGTCAAAAAGCTCAATTATTCTGTATTGCTATTAAAGTCACGTTAAAGTCGGAATTTAACAACAGGGTAGGCTAAAGTTGTTGATATGAAATGTCATTTCCATACTTTAATACTTTATATACAACTCGACCCGAAGCATAACGGGATGAATCACCACCAGGTCGAATATAAAATACATAATAAAAGAGCGATGTTAAACCCAGGGTCGGAGAGAAAGGGAGATCCCGGCCGTCTTTGTATCCCCGCAGCGCGGGATATGAGTGTGTATACGCTCGGGGAAACACCTCCACTTGAGTCAAGCACCACGATGGGAAATGACAGACCTTAGGTTACATACAGAATCATAACTGTGAAATGGTAAGGGACAAATGTTAAAACTTTTACCCATTTCTTTGTGCGTCAGTGAGGGTCGGAGGGAGTGCCCCTCCCTCCAGGTCGTGCAACACGGACAGAGGCGCCTGTGAGACGATTTGTAACGTCTGTGTTTTGGTTCATGAAGAAGGCCAGACAAGAGATAATATTGCACCCAGACAGAGAGACGATTTCGAGGCAATTTGTAACATCTGATTGTTTGCTCATGGATTTTATGGAGGGAGTATGACAACGGAATATACCGTGGGTGATGCACACAAGGACACGGACGTACGGACACACACATGGACACACCTACCTACGGACAGATCCTGACACAGCAAAAATCGAAAGAAACCCCGCCTTGTGGGCAGGACCCAAAGGGATTTTTCAGCCGAGTTCGACCAGTGGGTCGGCTCAGGAGCTCGACCGGGAGGGTCGGCTCAGGAGTTCGACCGGGAGGGTCGACTCAGGAGCGAGCTGCGACCAGCGGGTCGGCTCGACTCATCTTTAGCTCGACCGGGAGGGTCGACTCAGGAGCGAGCTGCGACCAGCGGGTCGGCTCGACTCTTCAGCTCGTCTGGGACTCAGCCGAGTTCAGCCGGCTCTCGGGGCTCGACTCAAGCGGCTCCCCATCTCCTCTGCAGGCGGGCAAGACCCGCTTGACAGCTCAACTCGGCCTGCGTGGGTCAACCTCTGCCGAGTCGGAGGTCTCTGCTGCCGCCAGGGTCGCGGTTTGGCGACGAGGCTCTGTGCTTCCCCTGGTTGACGACCCAACACTGCACGCTGCGAGCGAGCTGTGGGCGCCACCTACCGACCGGGTTCCGAGCTGCGACAGCGTATCAACGGACATCCGAACCAAGTTCACCACGGTGACAGGGGAGCGACTGATACGTATGACGCGCACCGCCCCCTCACCACACGACCACCAGGCGTCTGTTTGACATAAAGAACCGACTCCGAACACTGACTCTTCAAGACAACTCTTACCACTCAAAAACACTCGAGACCGAGTGATGGCCATCCGTCGTTTATAAGAGTATTCGTAATTTTTATCTTTAATATTTAGTGGGCTGTACTCTTAATTGCATAAATTCCCAACAGATCCATCAATACGAATTGATTCTTGGCACCTCCTTCCGCCAAGCCACGCTCACGTGGGGAGTGGTGGCCCACCAGATCCTTATCAGGTGATCTGGTCCCCAATTAGTAAACTTGATAAGATAACGATCTTCGGAAAAGGAGCACCGTCGCAGGCCCTTACTCCGAGCCATTCTGTTGTCAGATAACCTGCCGATGTATCTGTTGAGATTGGTGCCTTTAAGAATAATAACTGTTTTTGATTGTGTTTTTCATCACCGTATAATCTTTCAAGTATCTTTCAGTCATAATCGCCGCACGTACTCGCATCCTCTACAGAATATTCAACTGTCCCGTGACCCAAGGTGCTAACAACGTGATAAGGGTTGCGTATGATCAATAAGGAGGGCGGTACTGCGTGAACAATATTGAGTAATCATTTATTAACGTTAAGGTTTTTCTTAGCATAGTATTTGCATGTTTTAACGACTCTCTCTCTCTCACTAACAACCATCGCGTTATGCGGGATACATGTGCCGTTGTCAAAGTGAAATCAGACAATCATTGATGATACTGTATTGATGCCGTGTTGACGTTCCGGGATTGAGAGTTCGCATACTATATCATAGTTGAGGTTGAATTAGTAATAAATTGATTAATACAGAAGTGGTTGTGTGATTCTTTCCTGAAATCTATGCATAAGATCTGCTTCTGCGTTGAGATCTGAACTTGGTGACCTTAATAAACACACTAATACATACTCAGTAAATGTTAAAGGGATAACGGGGTGAACCGGGGACCTAAAATATAAGCGAGAATGAGACGAACCTAGACAACGATGCCGAGTTAATCTAAGTTAATCTTGCATACTTACACCACACCTGCATAACTGCATACGATTAATTGCCTTATTCCGATCGATAACCCACCCTCGTCACCGAGGCGGGGTCTGGTTATCATAACGACTTGCATTATCATAATTAGACCCACTCGCATAATTACTACAATTACCTCTCGAATTGGCATAATTAAATGTGCATAATTACATAAATTAACATATTTCCGGATAATTACACATTTGGCCAAATTTCATTTGATTATTATTATTTTCACTGAATATTCATAACCCACATATACAACATAATAATTTCACCCACGCACGCATACAACACATCAAAATTTTGATAACCAACATATACAACAGGGGGCAGAGCTTTGTGACGTCATATTTGAGGGGGGTCTGACTTTTTGTGACGTCGTGTGACGAGGGGGGAGGGGGGGTAGAAAATCGGCCAAAATCGCGTGACGTCATTTATGAACGACCCCTAACAAAGGTTAAACTGACTTCCCGAGTGTAGTGCATTTGATTGTGCAATGTGTCGCACGTGTGTCGATCTTCTTTCGCACCGTACGTAGCCAACCGTGCTAATCGGAGGTGCGGTGGTCAATTATTGTGCAGTACTGTATACAATACGTAGATAAGGTATTAAAAAAAAAAACTCGTTCAGTATCACATTTGGCTTTTGCACTTAATTTGGATAATGTTCCAGCTCTGAGAAACCTGGGGTTTGCCTCTCATGCAAAGAACTGCAGGCGTCTATCGCCTAATGAGCAATGACTGCTACATTTACAGTAGATAAGCTCCTCCCCCCTCCCCTTAACCAGTATTTAAGATGTTGGATTTCTCTTCACTTGATAAAGTAAATTTAGCTGTGACAGTCCCACCTGAAGACGGAGACTTGTGTTGCCTCCGAAACGTCGTGATTTAATTTAGTCATTTTTCATTTATTACTATTTTATTATTATTATTTTACCAAGAGTATGAGCAATGAACATACCGCGACAATTTGCCCGGTGAGTAAATACTCATTAAATGATCCATCGTTGTTTTTCCATTGACTCCCTCCCGTGTTAAAAGCCGAGCTTGCCTTTCAGCCCCACAATGTTCCACTCTCGAAAAACGTTTTTAAATCCTTTATATTAAGTTCGCTTGCTTGCTTGCGTGCTTGCGTGCTTGCGTGCTTGCTTGCTTGCTTACGACCGTGCAAATCTTTCGGTCGTTTTTTAACCCACTTCCCGTGATCCAATCGAGCTGACATTTTGCACACAGACTCGTTGTGCGAGACAATTAATGTTCGTGAAAATTTTTTTCAAAAATTTTACACTGTTTAGCGAAAACAAATTAAAGATTTAATTACCAATTGCTTAATACTGGCAGACAATCATCTGACCCATAGGTGGCAGCCATCTCAAGCCAGAGGACGAGAAGACTCTAGCCGCCACGCATATAAAGGATTTATAGTGAAAAACTTTGTTTTTACGGGTTATACTTTTTTAATCCTTTATATTAAGTTCACTTGCTTGCTTGCGCGCTTACGACCGTGCAAATCTTTCGGTCGTTTTTTAACCCACTTCCCGTGATCCAATCGAGCTGACATTTTGCACACAGACTCGTTGTGCGTGACAATTTATTTTCGTGAAAATTTTTTTCCATAACTTTACACTTTTTAGGATTTCTTTTTTTTATATTTAATTACCAATTGCTTAATGGTGGCAGGCAATTATCTGACCCATAGGTGGCAGCCATCTCAAACCAGAGGACGAGAGGACTCTAGCCGCCACGCATATAAAGGATTTATAGTGAAAAACTTTGTTTTTACGGGTTAATTTTTTTTGTACCTGAGAAATACGGCGGCTTCAGTGTGGGGAAGGGGGTGCTGGATTTTCAAAAACCCCGGAAAATCACGACATGATCATTATTTAAAACAGCTTATCTTTGCACATTCTTGCATTGCATTATGTTTTAGGTGTTGTGCATATGTTTTTGTGTTTTAAATGTGTTTACTGTATGAAATTGGCATAAATAAACATACAAATAGACACAAATTTATATCCTACCTTAAAATGTTACGGTAAAATAACAACACAGCGTTTACCGAAAGAAAACTCCACGCTGACGCCTATCTGAATGCAGTCACACCATCACCCCGCACAGAAATCCTCTCTCAGCAAGACGCTCATACATCGGGTTAAAAAAGTGTCAGATGGTGAAAGTGAAATTCAACATGTTAATGAAGCACTGCAATTGAACGGTTACAATGATGCACAAATCAACAGGACATTGAATGCCAAAACCAAATCAAATCACACGAGCGTCGAAATTGACCAAGTAATTAAAACTATCTAAATACCGTACATTGCGGGAGGAACTGATAAACTAGCCAGATGGTTGGAAAAACAAAACATTCGAGTCAGATTTGGCGCGGTACATAAAATATTAAAAATTATATCTGGTACAAAATATGTATCACCGAAAGTATCAACAGAATGCGTGTACCGGATTAACTGCACTTGTGGCAAATGCTGTGTTGGGCAAACAGGACGAATGATCAGCACGAGACTAAAAGAACACCAAATAAATATAGAATACTCCCAAATAGCACTGTCGGCAGTGGCAGAACACGCATCCCAACAAGGACACTCAATTGATTTCGATAATGTTGAAGTGTGCAAAACCAGTTCCTACTGTCCAAGACTAATTAGAGAACCTATAGAAATTGAGAGATATAAAAATGATTTTAACTGTTCGGATAGCTACATTAATCCCCACCCCACATCACTCAAAAAGTGCTCACAAGTGATGCCATCACATCTACCCCTCTATTTAAGGATCGCAACAGGAGGATTTCTCCACAACTCTGGCTGTCGCCTGATGAAGCTAGTTGTCATTACTGGCGAAACGTCGTACTCAGATTGTAAATGTTGTGGCTTTGCTCTCCAACACACCGGTTAGTGCTGTACTGGTGTAATGGCATGGTGACATCTGCTGGCCGGGAAAGGGAAGCACGGGTACGGGCACGGTTAGAGTAACAACCAATCAGAGAAGGTTCCACGAGAGGGCGTGGCCATAGGCGGGGCCTAGCCACGCCTGGGGGGATATAAGGGGGAGTGGACCCGGGGCTCGGGGCTCATGTGGGGTCCTGGGTCCTGGCTGCGTCGCTGCTCGCCGACATCTCTCTCCGGCGTCCGGCCACGTGGAAGATCTCCTGCGGGGTTTCCATCGCCATCATCGTCACGCCGCCAGCCAGACGCGTAGCGAGTGAGGGCGGTGGGACCACGCCGAGTGATCGGCTGTGTGGAGCCAGTAGAGACGTTAATATCCAAGAGTTGTGCTCAGAGTGAGAAGAATACCATTTGGCCTGTGTTGTGCCCAGTGTGAGAAATAAAATAAGAAGTGCCCTCTACTCGACGTGTCGCGGAAGTCGCTCATTACACTCGTAACGAATTGCCATGTTCTGTTTAAATTACAAACCTTATTAATTGGCTGTGTCGGGTGGTGAGTTTAACGACACATTTACATATTTACGCAATCCAACCCAAAAAAAACTGTATTATGTTACTGTATTTACTGTACTGTACTTACCACTCTAATCTCAAAGACCTGCATCATGGGGCGATGTACGTAGCACCACTCTTGTTTCAACACAACCCTGATTGTGTGACGATCGCCGGACTGGCTTACAACCTTTGGAGCGGTTTTTCGGCCCGGGACCACCGGATGTTGGAAGCCAGATAATCGATCGACTAATAAAACATCGAATGGAACACTGACCACACATTAAGAACTACAATGCTCGCAGGTGTCTGTCCTCTGCCCCCCTACCCACCTGTTACAGTGCCACCACGATGCCCCCCCTCCCCCACACGACGAAACACAGTGGACGCAGCACAGTGCAGCTGGCCAACAAACAGCTGCCGGGCCTGCCGCGCGCCCCCTGCCGCGCGCCCCCTGCCGCGTGACCCCTGCCGTGTGACCCCTGCCGCCGCGGGACGCATTCGATCGATCAGCGTCAGCTCGCTAAGCGAACATTTTGCTCATTTTGTGAACAAATTGGTCACAAATTCAAATAGCCCGTTGGGACGAATTCTCGTAGAAAGAACGCTCGGTAGGCAGGGCGGGTGGGAAATTACTGCCCCCCCCTTCCTCCAGGTGGAGATCAGGATGAGACACTGTAGTTTGCTTGCACTGAATTAATGCTGCGGAAATGATTCACTCCCAGAAGGCCGTGGGGGAGCCGGTGGGTTGTGAGAAAAATAACTTTCAATGTTTACGTGGAGACACACGAAGGAGACGCTATTGTAACCGGAGCACCCGGACAAAAACTTGACGCGTGCAAGGGGGCGACACTCTATCCCACACAGATGGGACGGGTAGAGTCCACATTGTTTGCCGTACCGCCTTCTCCTGGCGAGCCAGGGTATGATGGTGCCTCCTCG
Organism: Lampetra fluviatilis; assembly: GCF_964198595.1. Lineage (NCBI taxonomy): Eukaryota > Metazoa > Chordata > Hyperoartia > Petromyzontiformes > Petromyzontidae > Lampetra > Lampetra fluviatilis. The sequence goes on from NC_136336.1 coordinate 2,429,293, forward strand.
ACGCTGCGTGGGAAAGGAGCTTCACGACGTTTGTGCGGCAATCCACCGACCCTCTCCACCACCTCCGTAGTGCTGGATTACAGACAGTGCAGCAGCGTGGCCGTCATCACCCGTGGACAGTACTCCAACCCTCAACGACGTCGACGGCGCACGTTGAGGGCAGAACGGTGGAGCAGATATTTATCCTAAATCAGCAGTTGTCCTGCTGTATTGGTTCCGCCTGATGACGGTCGCTTGTGTTGCGATCGAAACGTCGTGATTTATTTTATTTCTACCTATGTGACTTTACCGAAAGAACCAAAGAGTAAGAGAGCGACCGACGGACCGCATTCCAATCCCTCGCTCTCCATGCAGAATCGGCACGCGATCCTGTGCAAGAGGCGTGACCGGTGCGGGGTCGTAGCCAATTCCAATACTCGCCATCTGCCGCTTAGTGACGGTGACATCACCACGGGGCCTGTGCTAGGCCAGGTGCACTTTGAGGCCACGTGAAGTGTCAAAGGCTTGCAGACAGATCACGGGACAGGCCCAGGTGCGTTGGGTTGGCCGACTGAGATGACCGGTAGATGTACCAGTTGTACCCCCCCACTGTGCCAACTTGCTACATTTTAGCCGCCCAGTGCTCCGCTCGTTGCTTAGCATCACTCCTCTGCCCTCCGTTGTTGCTGGAGGGCGACTGCCTTCACGAGCCTCCTCCGTAGAGGCCGACGGCACACGTTGATGGCAGAACGGTGAAGAGAACGACCGACGGACTGCATTCCAATCCCACGCTCTCCGTGGAGAATCGGCACCCGATCCTGTGCAAGAGGCGTGACCGGTGCGGGGTCGTAGCCAATTCCAATACTCGCCATCTGCCGCTTAGTGACGGTGACATCACCACGGGGCCTGTGCTAGGCCAGGTGCACTTTGAGGCCACGTGAAGTGTCAAAGGCTTGCAGACAGATCACGGGACAGGCCCAGGTGCGTTGGGTTGGCCGACTGAGATGACCGGTAGATGTACCAGTTGTACCCCCACACTGTGCCAACTTGCTACATTTTAGCCGCCCAGTGCTCCGCTCGTTGCTTAGCATCACTCCTCTGCCCTCCGTTGTTGCTGGAGGGCGACTGCCTTCACGAGCCTCCTCTGTAGAGGCCGACGGCACACGTTGATGGCAGAACGGTGAAGAGAACGACCGACGGACCGCATTCCAATCCCACGCTCTCCGTGGAGAATCTGCACTCACTCCTGTGCGAGAGGCGTGACCAGCACAGGGTCGTAGCGCCCTCCTCCGTACTCGCCGATCTGCCGCGGCTGTCCGAGTCCCCCTGTCAGTCGAGGCTCCGGGATTGGCATGGGGCTGATGTGGCTGGAGCCACTATGGCCAGATCCACCGTGCGGCCGTGGCCGGAGCCACGGCGGCCGGAGCCACCGCGGCCACGGACGTCGCCTGAATCTGGCCAAGTGGGGCCAGGTTCAGCGGCCTTGCGAGGCAAATGGCCAGTGTGGGAAAAAAACAATCACCTGTAGCATGCGGGCCCACATGCTGGCTCGTTAAGGTGTTAACTACCTCGCCTGCTATACAGGATGTCGTTGGTTCAATTCCGACCCCGACGCCTATTCTATATTTGGAGTTTGATTGTATCCGGTTTTTCCCTCCACCTTTAGAATCTATGTGCGTTTAGAGTATTTGGCTGCTATACATTTACGCATTATAAGCCACTTCTCATTGGGCTATCATTTGTGATGATCAGATTGCTTCTGAAAATGAGCGAAATAGCTCAGTGGGCCTTATCTGGGAAAAAAAAAATAGTTAAATGAGTTTAGTTTAAATGCGGCAGTGGAAAAAGTTTTTTTTTATTAATCAAGAAGCCACACCAGAGAAGAGCCAGCGGGTAAAGCCACCTGTACCGTGAGGGTAACCCGCGCTGGCTCGGCTCGGATGTGCCAGTGGAAAAAGGGGTAGAGTATTTTGAAAAGAACTCGCACCAGAAAGAATCGACAGCGCAAAGAAGCTGGGTGTTACAGATGGTGGGTTTATTTTCTCAGGCGGACGATTACAGGACACGGCACTGGGATGCTGGGAGGCTAACGGCACTAACCGAACGCAGCACATTCACAACGCGAGAACAGCGAACCGGGGGAGGGGGAGGAGGTGAGGCAGTGGTGGTGGCGGTGGTGGACAACACGTTAAATGGACGAGGCCATGCGAGGGGTTAAGTCCACCGCTACGACGGGGAGCACCGACCGGGCACCACAAGTCACCCACTTGGGGGGACGGCGAGGAGGGTGGACGACATACAAAGACAAAGATCCCCCGTATAGCCTGAAGCAGGCTGTTGGGGCAGGTGCTGTTAGCGAGCACCTATGAAGGCCGGAACGGTACACGAGGGGATGGGTGGCCAGCACCACGCCCGATCGCCTTTGTCTCTCCAGTTGCGATGTGTACACATCGCACCAGCTACTCATTTGAGGCCGAGTCGGTCTAGGGGAGGCCCAGGACCGGTTCAGATAATCGTCACTTGGTGTTGGTGGTGGCCGCGAGCGGTAATCGAACTCGGATCGCCGGTTTCGTAGCGCAGCACGCTAACCACTGCACCACCCCTCCCCACTCATACACACGACATACACAGAGACACGCGCACGCGACTACACACCCACCTGAAACCGGGCACCTCGGTGACTTGACCAATGCACCGGTGGGACTAACCTAGCACTGCCACGATTGGGGACGCACGGGGAAGCAGGTTTCATGGTCAGGTCAGTGTGGTGAGGACATTAAGCACCAGCTAGAACTCTGGTGCGACACCAAGTTAATGGCACAAGCAGCAGTCACGCAGGTCAAAGACGCCGGTGAAATTCAGGCCCGGCTGGTCTCCCTCAAGGGGTCTCTCGTCAGTTGCCGTGGAATTATTGGGGGGAGGAGGAGAAAGGAAGATGGATAACGGAAAACACCGTGGCGGTCTTCCCGGTTATGTGCGAGGCGACGGGTTAACGCCGGCAGCCAACATCCTTCGCCGTCAGAAGAGCGACCGACACGGCAAACAATTGGTGGAATCGGCGCTCACATTCAGGGGCAGAGCCAACGAGGAGGCCCCGGAAACCAAAGCTGCGCAAGCAGGAATATGGCGATTAAACTATTGTAGCTCGACGGCCGTGCGAGCGTTGTTAGGCTAATCTACGAACGCACGCACGTGTCGTGTTTGCGTCCGTGCTGCTATCCCCGCCAATTTTTAAACCCGTTTATGAGCACGCGCCAACATTTACCCCCCCGCCGAAGCCAATCGAACCCCCGCCTCTGTAAAAACGTTCTCGACACAAAGAAAAACTCCCGACACCAAATCTTTCAGCTCTGAAAAAAGAATCGGCACTCAAAATCGGCAGCAGCGTGACCCGCCTGGAATCGGCGCGGCGGACGAGCAACGGGGAGCACCGCGGACGACGCACCGCACGCGACGACTATTCCGCGGGACGATCTGACCGCGCGAACCCGCCGGCCGCGTGCCATCGCCGGAGAGACGTTGGGAGAAGACGAGACCCGTACCCGGCCGTGCCCCCGTCCGCTGCCACCCTCCCACGCCCCCCGTTCGGCTTTCTCGAGAAACATGGCCGAGTCGGGTCGATGACACGTTCGTCAGGCGAGGACGCCGGGCCCGACTCGCGACTCCGAGAAACCAAAAATTAACTCCCGTCCATCTCCCGCCGTCACCTCGGCGAAAATGAGCATCGCCAATTTGGTTGTAGGAGTAGCAACGATAATAGTATTCACGAACCACGACGACGACCGTTATACGGGGGGGGGGGGGAGGATTCGTTGGCAGAGTTTCACGACGAGCTGCTACAGCTGTTCCGACTGCAGTGCACGAGTAATTCTAAGCCTCGCGACGAGAGGGACGATCGCGTTAATGGACGGACCGCACCGCAGTTACTACCGAACGTGGAATCTACCACCACCACCACCACCACCGGGGAAACGTTAGGTTAGTGTGTTTCAGCTCGTATAAAGATTTTAACTTTTTTTTATATATATAAAAGGACATTCGGCAGAAGGGATGGGGGGGGGTGGTGTTTGTTACAAACATGCGTTTAAAGCGGTACAGTGGTCACAAGCAGGCGGAATGTGACGGGCGGGGAAGTCCAGATCGTGCGTGGCGCTATCGGTAATCAACGGTTAAACGGTGACCGAGCGTTTTAGAACGACGACATTTATACCGCACGCCCGCCCCCCCACAACTCCCTCTCCCGCCCCCCCCCCAATATCGACGCGTTTAGTAAAAACGTCACGAGGCTAAACATCACTCGGAGGGGGGGGGGTTGGGGTTGGTACAAGCTCGCGTAACGACGACAATAAAAACATCTCAACGGCGTCCCTCTATATATATCCGTACAATCGAGTTAATACTTTTCGGCAAACGGCATAGCCCCCCCCCCCCCCCGCGCCCCCCCCACGCCCACCCCCCACGCCCGCGTCGCGACAGATTACACATGCGAACGCGCGACAGTAATAATAATTATTATTAATAATGATGATGATAAATCCACTAACTCTAGGGCTACTTGCGACCACGCTTGGCTGCCACCAGCCGTGCCGCCACTCGCGCAAGGTTGAGAAATTAATTGTGCGCACACGTGTGCGAGTTCACCCATTGGTGCTGCTGCTGCTACCATCCGACAGTGACGGGTGGACGTGGGGTGTTCAAACTCAGGTCCCGTGGTTTGGCACGGCCCATCATCACCATCGTCGTGATCACCTCTCCTGGGTGGACAATATGGCTGACCCGGTTAAACATGCCAACGTCGGCGTGTGGTCGGAGCTGATGGACCAACGTTTGCCCAACGTTGGCGTCCGACGTTGGCAAAACGTTGTAACCCCCAACGTTCCGTGTCTGCTGGGTGAGCGGCCACATTTGCGGGGAGGTCAACGAGCGTGCAGCAGCCGTGCCCAACCGCCAATGCGAACCACGTGCCGAGTCGCCTCGTGTCACACAGGGCCCGCTGCCACTGGGGGGGGGGGGGGGGTGCCCTCGGAACGACGGATTGGCCCGTGCGTTGCCGGCGTCATGGTCCCAATGTTGACGCCAACATTCGTAAAAAAAACCGACACCACGGACACACACCAAAAAATGCCCAAATCCAGGTTAGGGCAGCAAAATTTCAAGCCTCGTCTAATGGAGGGCTAAAAAAAAACATCCCAGGACGCCTAAGTTCGCGAGCGATCTGTTAACAGCGATGGATTGTAGCAACAAGTGAAAATGATCCAGCAAGTGCGGAACATCCGCGCGAATCCCCGTGACATGCGTGGCGTCTGTCCTCGGAAGCGGCTAACTCGCTGGCACGGAGGACGAGGGGGGGGGGGCTGTCGCTCTGAATAACGCGTTCTCATATTTGCAAATAGTTCTCCGTCCTTTAGCGCCGCTTGCGTCTGCCAAGATGATGGGGAGTAAACCGCCCTCGGGGGGGCCATCAATGTGACCGATTTACTGTGAAGACGAGCGCGCGGTAGCGACGCCGCTTGACGGTCAACGTCTCATCGTTCATCGCTACGAGAAGGGGGGGGGGGGGGCTATCGGAGCGGGGGGCCAAGAGGTCCGAACCCAATGCTGCGTGGAATTTTTTTTTTTAATGTGGAGGGACCGACATGGGACGGAGTACGTCGTCCCGCTACGTATGGTGCGAAAGAAGTTCAACATACACACGTATGTACGGATGTACGTGCGGGATTATTTGGGTCAGATTCCATCCATTCAGCCCGAACCCTGGACCCCCTCCATCTCCGCACCCGTTCCCCCCCTCGCCCGCCGGACTTTCGGAAGACTGCCCGAACAAAGCCACCATGGGACAACAAAAACAACCTCCACAACAACAACAACAAACGACCTAGAAATTATACAAATTGGTTACGTAAAGCTACCCAGAGAGGCTCTATTTTTCCCGTTAAATACAAGTACCGTATAAAATATTTTATACAACGCGCGCGCACACGCACACACGCCCACACGCGCACACGCACGCACGCGCACACACACAGACATAAGACGGAGACTAAAAGTTCACGGGAGGACTGGTCCGGAGACGGGCCAGTCACGCCGAGCCTCGGTGGGCGGTCCGAGCTCGGTTAGCGAACACGGAACTCTGAACGCGTTCCGCGTCAGCGATGATGCCACGCGCGTACATCCGTGCGTGCGTGCGTAGCCTTGAAAGGCAAAAAAAAAATACCTGTAACAGGCGACATTTCAGGCAATGACCTTTCTACGACGAAGCGTCGTTTGTGTGCCGTCTCGTTTGCCGACGTATGGCTACTGGCGTTGTTAGGGGGCACTTTTGCCGCTGATACGACATCATCAGTGTGAGGAGGGCCGCCACACATTTGAAACCATTGGGGAGTTTGACAGCAGCAAGATGATGATGGGGGGGGGGGCAGGTGTCACTCTGTGTGTATTGTTGGGGTGCCGCACGTCAGGGGCCGCACTAAAGGCCACCAGGGGCCGCCAGTGGCCCGCGGGGGCCTTGCAATGAAGGACCGCTGGCGTAGAGCAACAGCGGTCATTCTACAGCGAGGTGGTTGATGAGGCGGATGATTGCGTCCGGGAGTCGCGGAGTGGCGGGTCATCGCCGCTGCGCTAATGATGGCACCCTCCCTCCCTCCTCCTCCTTCACGTTTGCGAATCGGGCACCGTTCCGTTAAGAAGGGACCTTGCCCCGAAGGTCGCCTGTTATATTATAATTTATGGTTTTCTTCGTTGAAGCCAAAGCACACACACGCACACACGCACACACGTGTGGTCACTGAGACGGAGTCGTGTCGAGTGTTTTCCTTCTGCTAATTGTGCTTGTGCGCCACTGCCAACGCAGCAGCCGCAGCAGCCGGATCATCGCTAAATATAATTTGTCAAATTTTTGCTAAAAATGCTATCGGTAACACGTCTTAAAGCGGGGGGGGGGAGGAGCGGTGGGCCTAGCGGTTAGCGCACTGCGCTATGAACCTGGCGGCGATGAGTTCCAACGATTCCCGAAACACGTGGGGTCAATGGGCGTGCCCCACCATCGACCCACACTGACCAGCCTGGTGAAGTACGGTCAAACAACCCCCGTCCCCCCCCGTGGAAAGGCCTTCATCCAGCAGTGGAATTGCCAAGGGGTAGTCGATTATTCTCGTTATTATTCAAAAATTAAATATTATTTTAAATCGTACTAGCGAGCGGTTACAAACGTGAAAGCGTCGTCCAACTCACTTTAGCGCGAGGCCAACCGTACCTACAGCAGTGCCGGAGGTGGAGCGGTGGCGCCGCGATTAACACACCGCACTACGAACCCGGCGGTCAAAGTTCCAACGACGTCTGAATCTGACCCCCCCCCCCCCACCCCGTAACCTTCACCGACCTGCACTGACCGGCGCGGTGAAGTATGGTCAAACGACCACGAAGCCTTCATCCGGCGTACTGTGGGGGGGGGGGGGGGTGCCCCCCCTGCGTGTGGGGACGGCGAAAGTCTCCCCCAAGGACTCGCCGAGTCCTCGCCGAGTATTCGCCGAGTCCCGACCGCGACCAAGGCCCGGTTCACCTCCGCCCCCCGCCCCCCCCCCCACCACAGAGGTCGACGGCCCGCACGGCAAACGACCTCACGGCGTCGCGGCGAATAAATAAACCCCTGGGCGTGCGATCGGACACCGAGAGGCGCGATGGCGACGCCAGCGGACCGTTCCCGCTGGCGCTCGCGGGCATCGAGGGCACGTGCCGACACGCACGTGGGCACGCGCTCCTCGTCGGGCAGGAGGAGGGGCGGCGCCGCCGTCAACGCGAGAGGCTGACGAGTACAAATCCCACCCGGGGCGTCCGCTCGGCACGTACATCGACGACATCGGCATCGTCAGTGCCGGATTATCCTAGTGGCACAAGTAGCTACATATGTAGTAGCTGCTACATATGTAGTAGCTACATATGTAGTAGTAGCTACTACATATGTAGTAGTTACATGAGTAGTAGCGACGGGCCCCGCACTTTCAAGGGCCCCGCGCTAAATGCTTTCAAGCTATCAATTCCGGTTCCGTGTTTCTGCACTTGCTCTATTACTATAGTACTATACCGCCTTCAACTTTTACGAACGACCGGGTGTTTAAGGTTAGCGATTTCACGTATTATCTGGCTGTATAGCAAATGAAAAAATACAATTACTTAACTATGCAAAGTAAAAAAAAGTTAGTGTTTTAATATTTACGTGTTTTCTTTTATTTAGGGCCTCTTTAATAACATCGTATGCTACAGGCCCCGCACTAGCTTAATCCGGCACTGGGCATCGTCGTCGTCAACTTCTGGATGGACGAGGAATCCGTCCAGCAGCGGAGAGGCATGGGCGAGCACGACGGAGCAGGTAAACTTTTCCCGTGGGTCACGAGCCAGGAAACAAACTGTGCGACCGGGTCCACGAAATAACATCGAGGGTGGGTTGTCGTTATAGCCGTCGTTATTGACGTACGGAAAGACTGCCCCCACCGCTCCCACCGCCATGGGAATGTGGAGGGAGCGATGGGTCAATGTGCGTTCTCAAATTCGCACTTCCCAACTCGCGATCGTCTCCAGCGCGCCGCTACAGCCCCACAACAACAACAACAATAACATCATCATCACTACAAACTAACCAGTCGCCTGAACTGGTCCCTTAAACGGTTTCTTAACTGGACCCTTAACTGGACCCTTGACCAGTCCCTTAACCGTTTCCTTAACTGGTCCCTTAACTGGTCCCTTAAACAAGAAGTTCCCTTATCCGGTTCCCTTAACCAACACCTTAACCGGTGGCGGCATTTCCGATTCATCACACGCCTCCAAGTGAATCTAAACGACTCCCCCGGTGACAGGGAGACGTTGACAGGGAGGCGGTGACGGGGAGGCGGAGCGCTCTCCCACGTGACCTTCGGAGAGCGATGCGAGGCGTTGAGATTCATGGAGATCCCGCTGGGGGTTTTGTCCGACTGCTCGGGACAAAGACCACACAACCGCCCAGCCGCCCGGAGCTCAGCTCGGACTCACTCAGGGATGGAGGGAGGGGATCAAGACAGGCGAGAGGAGAGAGCGGAGGTGGGGGGGGGGACGATCGTAGGGAGGAGAGAGACAAAGCGGAGAGTGGGAGGATGGGTCGGAGTGAGAAGAGAGGCAAACGAAAGTCAATCGGCGAAAGACGGGGGAAGCGAGAGAGGAGAGAGAGAACGGGGGAAGCGAGAGAGAGGAGAGAGAGGAGAGAGACGGAAGAGTGAGCGGGGTAGAAACAAGAAGGGAGCCATCGCTCGAGGGGGTGTACGGCAGGGTTGGTGGTGGGGGGGGCGGTGAGGGTGGGGGGTGGGGGGGGGGGGGGCTGTCACAGCGCCTGTTGGGCGAGGGCGGCCGACACGTCGGAGGCGAGTGTGGAGAGGCGCGGCGACTCCAGGAGGTTGGCGCTGCCCGCGGAGCTCACGTTGCTGAGGCGGCGCGGGGTGTGACCCGCCGATACGATGTCGGCGCCGTGGTCGGTGCGCGAGCGCGCCGACTCGCGGAAGTTCAGCTTGTGGCTCTCGATCTGCGGCGGCGCGCACGGGAGACGCGACACACGGGAGACACGCACGGGAGACACGCACGGGAAACACATGGGAGACACGCACACACGCGGGAGACACACGACACGCACGCGGGAGACGCACTCACACACACACACGACACGCACGGGAGACACGCACGGGAGACACACGACACACACGCAGGAGACACGCACACACACGACACGCACGGGAGACACACGCGGGAGACACACACACACGCGGGAGACACGCACACACACACACGACACGCACGGAAGACACACGACACACACGCGGGAGACGCACACACACACGACACGCACGGGAAACACACGCACACACACGACACGCACATACGCACACACGACACGTGTGTTTATGCGAGAAACGGCGGTGGGGCCCCACTCGAGCCGCCGGGCCGACGTGAGAAGCACGGCGCTCACTCGCACGGTGTCCCCCGCTCGCTCGCGGCGAGAGAGAGCGAGGGAGGGGGGAGAGGGGACGACTCGGGGAGAGAGAGAGAGAGGAGAGGGCTACTTGGAGGTGCCAGGAGTAGGAGGAACCACAGGCGAGCGGGAAGGCAGCAGCAGCAGCAGCCACACGGTGACGAGAAGCCGGCACTGAGAATTGCCCGAGCTCTGCGCTCCTCTACCCCATCCAAACAAAAGAGGCGGAGTGTCTACGTGTCGCCGCCTTCTCCTGGCGAGCCAAGCGGAGGGACTTTTACAGCGTTTGTGTGTGATGCCTGTAGGACGTCGAGTGAGAGGGGAGAGGGGCGTGGGGTGAAAGTGGAGGGGTCAGAATGGAGACGGGAGAGGAGTGTAGGGTGAGGGCGGAGAGTGGAGAGAGGAGAGGGGTGAGAGTGGAGAGTCGAGAGAGGAGAGTGGAGACGGGAGAGGGGTGAGAGCGGAGAGTGGAGAGTGGAGGGGTGAGACTGGAGCCGGGAGAGGGGTGAGAGCGGAGAGTGGAGAGAGGAGAGGGGGTGTGAGGGGCGTGGTGCTGGCCACCGGCCCCCTCGTGCGCCGTGCCGGCCTTCACGGGTGCTGCTCGCTAACAGCACTTGCCCCCAAGTCTGCTGAGACTACACGGGGGGAACTTTGTCCCCGCACGAGCGAGCGAACTAGCGAACGGTGGCCTCACCCCACGCATCCCGCCAAGCGGCTGTGATGTGACCGCTCGCACCAGGACCCACGTTACCTTAATGTTGCCTCCGCCGGGCGTGTGGGTCGTGTTGTCGAAGGACCCCACCTTGGACTTGGCCTTATCCTTGAACTCGAGCTTGTGGCTCTGGATCTGCACATTCCCTCCGCCTGCACAAAGACAAAGGTACCCCCCGACGCGCGCGGCCTCAGCGGAAATGCTTGTCGGGCCAAGTTCCGCGAGCGCCTACGATGACGCCGACGGAGCAGCCGGGGGGTGGCCGGAACCAGGCCCGGCGATGATGTTGCCGAGCTGACGAAGGGGAGACGCGGGAGCGGTTGGACTCGGGTGTCCGGGTTCGTGGTGCAGCGCCGCGCCAGGGGAAGGACGCCAGCCGGAGTTAATGACGAATATCCGAACCGGTCCTGGGCCTCCTTGAGGTCGACTCAGCCTCAAATGAGGGGTTAACGTCGCCGCTCGCGATGGAAAAGTGGCCCCGAATGGGCGTGGTGCTGGCCACCCACCCCCCCCGCCCCCCGCCCCGTGCGCCGTGCCGGCCTTCGTAGGTGCCGCCTGCCGCTCGCTAGCGGCGCTCGCCCTGACAGCCGGTGAACCCTCTCCCGTTCCGAGACGCACCGCAAGTCGCAGGGCGGGTGGGGGGGGCGTCTCCCCGTCCGCCGCAGAACCCTCGGCACGCGCGAGCGGCTCGCCGTTCAAGTTATTTAGAGAGGCGCAGCAGCAGCAGCAGCAGCAGCAACGGCGCCGTTGATTTTAAAGACGCTGTTACTCACCGCGGAGAACCGTAGCGGCGCCACCGACACCGCTCTACCATAGCCGGAGACAAAACTGGTGCCAGGCGCCCTCCCGCATGGCCTTTCACCTCCGATGCCGTTCCGATGCACGTACGACGCGTCGTAGGGCGACGTAACACGTGTTCGATGACGTAACACGCGTGTGGTGACGTAACACGTGGACTCGTGTGCATGACGACGTACACGCGCGCAGTGGCGGCTCGTGACATCTCCACTAGATGGGGCTGTTGTGAGTGACCTCTGAATATTTGGCGTTCTACTAATGAAAAACCTCGTCATGTTATATCGGCCTTCCCGTGAAAGTGATATAACTGCGTAACAAAACAACAAAGCACTCAAATGCTGTCCCCATGGCCCTCAAGTCCACACTACACAACCCCTTTGACACTGCCAAAAGCCGTGAGCTGCTATATGTGCACGGTGCAGCCTCACGTCGTGACGTCGTCATTACAGCCACGGGCGTCTTCCCCACCCACCCTGAATGGGGTCTCACACGGCGTGGCCACAATGCGAAGCTCATCGCAACGAATGAAGGGGAATCTCTCTCACTCGGATGCATTCACAGTCGCCCTCAGACTGCGGCGTTGCGGCGGTTTCTAACACGAACAACTTTAAATGTTATATCTTCATTAGGCAATTCACGTTTAAAGAATAATTTAATAATTTTAAACACAAAAAATGTATCGAAAATTATTTTCTATTGGAAAAATAATTTCTCATCTCCAGCCGCTTGGTGGGGCGGCGCCCCAGCGCCCCTAGTGGACGAACCGCGCCTGCACGTTCACACGACGACGGACGTGCATCGGAACGGGAACGGGGTTAAAGGCTACGTAGGGGACCTTTGTGTTTGTGTGTGCGTGCGTGTGTGTGCATTTGTGTGTGCGTGTGCGCGTGTGTGTGCATTTGTATGTGCGTGCGTGTGCATGTGTGTGTGTGTGCGCGTGCGTGCGTGTGTTTGTGTGTGCGTGTGTTTGTGTGTGTTTGTGTGTGTGCTTGCGCGTGTCGTGAGGACACGGGGAGGTGGTGGTGGGGAGGGGGAGGTGGTGGTGGGGGGGGGGGAGGTGGTGGTGGGGGGGAGAGGTGGTGGTGGGGCGGGAGGTGGTGGTGGGAGGGGGGGTGGGGAGGGGGAGGTGGTGGTGGGAGGGGAGGGGGAGGTGGTGGTGGGAGGGGGGGTGGGGGAGGGGGAGGTGTTGGTGGTGGGGGGGGTGGTGGAGGCACGGACGCACCAGGCTTGTGGCGCACGTTGTTGAAGGAGCCGCACTTGGAGCTCACGTTGGACAGGTCGATCTTCTTCGTGGTGATCTGGACCTGGCGGCGCGGGTGGCACAGACGACACGGCGGCGTCGGGAGGAGGAGCGCGCCGGCCGTCGGCAGCAAAATCCGCACCACGTTTTCACTCAAACCCACGCACCCCCCCCCCCTCTCTCTCTCACCGGTCGCAGCAAAACGACAGCGACGACGAGATTTGCACTCGGAGGAGAAACAAAACTACATTACATTTTTTCTATCGCCGTAATAATAATGATGATGATGATGTCCACGTTGTCAATGTCGTCTCGCAAGACCATCCACCACCCAACATGGCAAAACGTATTTCTAGGGAGGGGAGGGGTGGTGGTGAACAAAGAGAGCACACTCACGTTCCCTCCGCCGGGGGAGTGCCTCAGGTTGGCCATGGAGTTGCACTTGGAGTTCACGTGGCTGTAGTCCTGCTTCTCGCTGAAGACCTGCGTCTGCGTGGGACACGCACCCGCGGATTAGCAAGCGAGCTCCCGTGGGCGAGCGAACTACGGTGGTGAGTGATCGCTGGTTAACGCTGCATATGAGCGATCGCTGGTTAACACTCGCTGGTTAACACTGCGGGTGAGTGATCGCTGGTTAACACTGCGGGTGAGTGATCGCTGGTTAACACTGCGGGTGAGTGATCGCTGGTTAACACTGCGGGTGAGTGATCGCTGGTTAACACTGCAGGTGAGTGATCGCTGGTTAACACTGCGGGTGAGTGATCGCTGGTTAACACTGCGGGTGAGTGATCGCTGGTTAACACTGCAGGTGAGTGATCGCTGGTTAACACTGCGGGTGAGTGATCGCTGGTTAACACTGCGGGTGAGTGATCGCTGGTTAACACTGCAGGTGAGTGATCGCTGGTTAACACTGCGGGTGAGTGATCGCTGGTTAACACTGCGGGTGAGTGATCGCTGGTTAACACTGCAGGTGAGTGATCGCTGGTTAACACTGCGGGTGAGTGATCGCTGGTTAACACTGCGGGTGAGTGATCGCTGGTTAACACTGCGGGTGAGTGATCGCTGGTTAACACTGCGGGTGAGTGATCGCTGGTTAACACTGCAGGTGAGTGATCGCTGGTTAACACTGCGGGTGAGTGATCGCTGGTTAACACTGCGGGTGAGTGATCGCTGGTTAACACTGCAGGTGAGTGATCGCTGGTTAACACTGCGGGTGAGTGATCGCTGGTTAACACTGCGGGTGAGTGATCGCTGGTTAACACTGCGGGTGAGTGATCGCTGGTTAACACTGCGGGTGAGTGATCGCTGGTTAACACTGCGGGTGAGTGATCGCTGGTTAACACTGCGGGTGAGTGATCGCTGGTTAACACTGCGGGTGAGTGATCGCTGGTTAACACTGCGGGGGAGTGATCGCTGGTTAACACTGCGGATGAGTGATCGCTGGTTAACACTGCGGGTGAGTGATCGCTGGTTAACACTGCGGGTGAGTGATCGCTGGTTAACACTGCGGGGGAGTGATCGCTGGTTAACACTGCGGGTGAGTGATCGCTGGTTAACACTGCAGGTGAGTGATCGCTGGTTAACACTGCGGGTGAGTGATCGCTGGTTAACACTGCGGGTGAGTGATCGCTGGTTAACACTGCGGGGGAGTGATCGCTGGTTAACACTGCGGGTGAGTGATCGCTGGTTAACGCTGCGGGTGAGTGATCGCTGGTTAACACTGCGGGTGAGTGATCGCTGGTTAACACTGCGGGTGAGTGATCGCTGGTTAACACTGCAGGTGAGTCAACCCAGGCTCGTGCCGCTCACGCAGCGGCAGCCGCTGTGGTCACTGCGACGGCGACCCCGGCCTGACCCCGCTGCTTGGAGCCCCACGGCGGCCTGGAATTGTGGAGGCCGCCGCCCACGCGCTCACGACCCGGCGGCCGGCCGGCCAGCGGGTGGCGCTGCAGAGTCGCAGAGCCCCATGACAACCCCCACCCCAGCAGCAGCTGAGAGCCACACCTGAACCCAGAGACCCCCCCTGAACCCAGACCCCCACCTGAACCCACCTGCCCCCCTCCCCCACCTGCCCCCTCCCCCGCCCCCACCTGCCCCCGCCCCCACCTGCCCCCCTACCCCGCCCCCACCTGCCCCCTCCCCCACCTGCCCCTTCCCCCACCTGCCCCCGCCCCCACCTGCCCCCTCCCCCACCTGCCCCCCTCCCCCACCTGCCCCCCTCCCCCACCTGCCCCCCTCCCCCACCTGCCCCCCTCCCCCACCTTCCCCCTCCCCCACCTTCCCCCTCCCCCGCCCCCACCTGCCCCCGCCCCCACCTGCCCCCGCCCCCACCTGCCCCCTCCCCCGCCCCCACCTGCCCCCTCCCCCGCCCCCACCTGCCCCCGCCACCACCCCCTCCCCCGCCCCCACCTGCCCCCTCCCCCGCCCCCACCTGCCCCCGCCCCCACCTGCCCCTCCGCAGGCTGGTG